>NC_091440.1:65014212-65334712 GCF_964237555.1 Oryctolagus cuniculus
AAGTCCTTGGGCCCCTGCACCCGTGTGGGAGACCTGAAAGAAGCTCCTGGCTTCGGATCGGCTCAACTCCGGCTGTTGCGGCCATCTGGGGAGTAAACTGGCGGATGGAAGACCTCTCTCTCTCTGTCTCTGCCTCTCTCTTTCAAATAAATAAAATAATTCTTTTTAAAAAAGTAAATTTAACCAAGGAAGTGAAAGAGCTCTACAATGAAAATTATAAAACACTGATGAAAAAATTAAAGAGGACATAGAACATGGGGAAGACCTTCCATGTTCAAAAATGGGAATTAGTATTTTTGAATGCCCATTATTACCCTAAGTGATGTACAGATTCAATGCAATCTTCATTGTTGCTCCCCCTCTCGCAGAGGAACGACACAAGACCCTGCGCTGTTCTCTTTGCCCGGCCCTTCCTGGGTTTGCTGCCCGCCCCCGCCCCGCCTCCGCAGAGGGGCGGCACCCCCGCCGATTTCCCTGCTTCTGCGGAGGAGTGGCACACCACCGTCCTGCTCTCTCAGGGGTTGCTCAGATGTTCCTGGTGCATGTTGTCTCTCTCCTCCTTTATAGTCCTCTTCCACCAATCCCAACTCTGCTGCCCACACGCTGAGCACACTGCTCTCCTCCAATCAGAAGCAGGATCAGCTCCTGTAGCTTATCAGTTGAATTGGTGAGGCAGCTGTATAGAAGTTGTTTACTCCTTCTCAGCGCCATATGGTGGGAGATCAGATGCATAGAAGTAGTCTTAGTTCCAGTAATTTAGTCTAGTCTCAGTTGCTCCCCACACTTCATCAAAATATCAATGACAGAAATTAAAAAAAAAAATCCTAATATTCATATGGAATTGCAAAGAACCCAAACAACCAAAGCAATCTTGAGGAAACAGAACAAAGCTGGAGGCATTATGACACCTAACTTCAAAACATACTACAAGGGGCCAACGCTGAAGTGTGGTAGGCTAAGCCTTCGCCTGTGGCACTGGCATCCCATATGGGCACTGGTTCGTGTTCTGGCTGCTCCACTTCCAATCCAGCTCCCTGCTATGGCCTGGGAAAGCAGTAGAGGATGGCCCCTGAACCCACATGGAGACCCGGAAGAAGCTCCTGGCTGCTGGCTTTAGATCAGCCCAGCTCCAGCCATTGTGGCCATTTGGGGAGTGAGCCAGTGGATGGAATGTCTCTCTGTCTTTACCTTTCTGTATGTAACTCTGCTTCTTGAATAAATAAATAAAACATTTTAAAAAAATACTACAAAGCTATAGGAATCAAAACAGCATAGTAGTGGTATAAAAACTGCCACATAGATCAATAGATTGGAATAAAAAATCCAGAAATTAATCCTTGTATGTTTCACAAACTTATTTTTGACAAGGGAGCCTAGAATACACATTAGAGAAAGAAAAGTCTCTTCAATAAATGTTATTGGGAAAACTGGATATTCATACTCATGTAGAAGAATGAAATCAGACTGTTACTTCTCAGCATGTATAAAAGTCAACTAAAAATGGATCAAAGACATAAACTACAGACCTGAAATTGTAAAAACTATAATCCTATAAGGGATTAATATCCAGATAAGGAACTCAAACAATTTAAGAGTAAAAAGCAAGTCTGAATAAAAAGGGCAAATGATCTGTATAGACATTTCTCAAGACAAATGGTCAATTTCACTCATTAGGGAAAGACAAATTAAAGCTACAATGAGATATCATTTAATCCAGTTAGGGCTGGTGCTGGGTTCACTAGGCTAATTCTCCGCCTTGCGGCGCCGGCACAGCGGGTTCTAGTCCTGGTCGGGGCACCGAATTCTGTCCCGGTTGCCCCCCTTCCAGGCCAGCTCTCTGCTGTGGCCCGGGAGTGCAGTGGAGGATGGCCCAAGTGCTTGGGCCCTGCACCCGCATGGGAGACCAGGAGAAGCACCTGGCTCCTGGCTTCGGATCCGAACGGTGCACAGGCCGCAGCGCGCCGGAGGGTGAACCATTGGAGGGTGAACCAACAGCAAAAGGAAGACCTTTCTCTCTGTCTCTCTCTCTCACTGTCCACTCTGCCTGTCAAAAAAAAAAAAAAAAAAAAAAAAAAAAATTCCAGTTAGATTGGCTATTATCCAAAAGACAAAAAGTAACAATTCTGGTGATATGGAGAAAGGGGAACTCTTATACATGGTTAACAGAAATATAAATCAATATAATCATTATGGAAAACAGTATATATTCTTCAAAAAAACCAAAAATTACTTTATGACTCAGCCAGCAAGTCCACTATTGGGTGTATATCACAGGAAAATAAATCAACTTATCAAAGAGATACCTGTACTCCCATGTTTACTGCAGCATTATTCACAACAGCCAACATATGGAACCAGGGTGCCCCATTAACAAATGAATGGATAAAGCAAATGTATGTGTATACAATGGAGTACATTCATAAAAGAACAAGAAAATCCTGCCATTTGTGGCAAAATGGATGGAACTGAAGGATAACAGGTTAAGCAAAATAAGCCAGGTACAAAAAGACAAAATACCACATATTGTGAAAACTAGTAATACCTGATTTATTAATTTTTTGTTTTTTACTATTAAAGATTTGTTTTATTTATTTGAAAGGCAGGGCAACAGAGAGAGGAAGAAACAGAGATCTTCCATCTGCTGGTTTACTTCCCAAATGGTCACAACAGCTCGGCCTGGATGTAGGTCAGGATGAAGCCAGGAGCCAAGAATTCCATCCAGGTCTCTGATGGAACCAGTGCTCGGATATGGATTACCACTGTCACAGGCAATGGCTCAACCCACTGTACCACAACTGAAGCCCAAAATATGATCTTACAGAACAGAGCAGACTAGTGGTTACCAGAGACTTAGAAACGTAGGAGGAGGTATAGAGAGAGGTTAGATAATGGGTACCAAAATATAGTTAGAAAGGAAGAATTATTTCTAGTAGTCTATAGCACAATACAGTAATATAGTCTAGAATAATGTATGTTTCAAAATAACCAGGAGAGTCTAAAGGTTCCCAACATGTACAAATGATAAATGTTTTGAGATACTAATTACTAATTACCTTGATTTGGTCATTATATGTTCTACATATGTATTGATTATCATACTGTGCTTTGTATGTTTAAATATGTAAATCGAAATTAAAAAGTGTGGATTAGCAAAAATTAACAAACATTGTTTATTCACCATCTGAAAAAATTTGCAGAACAGATGAATTACTATTAAATTACAATTAATATTAAATCTAATTATTCCATTAATATCAAAATCTCATGATTCAGTTGCCTTCATAAAAGTCTACAAAAAATTTAAGACATCAAGGAAGAGACGTCACAATAACATCAGGAAAAAAAACCCACGATGTTCGGAAAAGAGATTACAGAAAAAATACACATTGTGGGAAACTAAATGGGACACAGGTGGAGAAAAAGAATCCGAGAATCCAAATGAAACAGAAATTACAAAATTAAACTGTCTTTCTGGTAACAGGAGACTAGATAATTCAGATCAACCCTCACATTGAGAAGTAGACAAGCTGGGCAAAACACTTACTTAAAAACTTCTATTGGATATTGGAAAGCCTCTAAGATGGTGGAGAAAAATCTTAAAAAAAAAAAAAGTTAACAAGTCTAAAACTTGGACATTCTGAACAAAAAAGCAACGGTGGGAAAGAATTTCAACTCATGAAATGATAAAAAAAATTTAGGTGTTCATATTGACATGAATAAATGAATAAGTGGAGGAAAAATGGGAAGTGCTGTTCCTTACAATAAATGTAAAAGAAATGATAGAATTATAAAATGACCATGTGAGCAACCATCAGAGCAATAAACGTGAAGTATAGAGGGATAACTAATTAATCTTAGCTAGCTTTCTCTTGACGTTTAAATAGTCCTTCTTTCATCCTTTTATTTTCAAAGTAAATTGAACCAAAATTCTTTGGTTCAATCTATTTTCTTTTTAAGATTTTATTTACTTGAAAGTCAGAGTTACACAGAGAGAGGAGAGGCAGAGAGAGAGAGAGAGAGGTCTTCCATCCACTGGATCCACTGGTTCACTCCCCAATTTGCCACAATGGCCAGAGCTGTGCTGATAAGAAGCCAAGAGCCAGGAGCTTCTTCCAGGTCTCCCATGTGGCTGTAGGGGCCCAAGGACTTGGGCCATCTTCTACTGCTTTCCCAAGCCACAGCAGAGGGCTGAATCAGAAAAGGAGCAGTCTGGACTAGAACCAGGGCCCACATGGGATGCTGGCGCTCCAGGCCAGGGCGTTAACCCGCTGCGTCACTGCGCCGGCCCCGGTCAATCTCTTATAAGTAGAATGTAGTTACTTTCTTGCTGTTTAAGAATATAGTTGGTGAGTATGTTTGGGCTTACATATCTGCACATTCTATTTGTTCCATCTGTTCCACATGCCTTTTTCTCTCCTGCTTGCTTTTTTTAGATGCAGTTATCATTTCTTTATCCCTATTATTTCTGCTTTAAACTTCATACATGGCCTGTAAATTCCGAACTTCAGTTATTTGAGCACTAGTAATTTTTGTCTTACCTCTATACTAACTGGTCTACCTGTTTTGTCGTTATTGTAAAAGGAAATGTCACATCTCTACATTAAAAAAATCAGTACTAGCTACAAACAGAAAGTAACTGTAATATTAAAAGTTATAACACAAAGGGGCATTTTATACATCACTTTGGGAAACACTTTCATATTTCAAAAGGCTTTGCTATGGTCTAGTCCACACTGCTCTTGATGGTACTACTAGCCATAAATAGCATTTCTATTTATTTAAACAAAAATTTGAAAACTCAGTTTTCAGTCACAGTGGCTACAGTTCAAGTGTTTAATGGTCATTCCAGGTCACTGGGAATTACACTGGGAAGTGCACTTAGAGAACATCATTGCAGGGTGCACACTGTGTTGAGGAGCACTGTTGCTACACTCTAGCAACCCAATACTCTTCATCCCCCAATGCTGAGTCACTCTAGAAGTTCAGCCTCAAAATGTACCAAAGCTTTTTCTTTCTTTCTTTCTTTCTTTCTTTCTTTCTTCTTCTTTTTTTTTTTTTTTTTTTTTAAAGATTTATTTATTTGAAAGCCAGAGTTACAGAGAGAGAAAGAGGCAGAGGCAAAGAGAGGTCTTCCATCTGCTGGTTCACTCTCCAAATGGCCACAATGACTGGCGCTGGATCAGGCCGAGTTCAGGCCTTCGCATATTCCAATCCCTCTGCTTGAAATGCTTTTTCACTGCCTTGTTAGCAGCTTTTCAATTTTTAGGTTTCATCTCCTACATAAAACCTTCTCTGACAATCTGAAACAGTACCCTTCCATTATTATTATTTTTTATGTTAGTCCTTTGGTTTTTCCTTTCAGTACAGTTAGAATTATTTCATTCATGTCTGTTTAATTCCCATCTTTGCCTAAACAACTCCAATTTTATTTCTATCTTACCTTAAAAGAGCTTTAATACAGAAAAAAATGTGCTTAAATAATTCAAAATGACAACGTCCATATAAAATGAATGCCAAGACAACATGACAGAAAACATGAAAGAAAATAGCTCAGTGAAGTTGAGAAACTATGTCATCAGGTCCACATAGAAAGTTATTTCGTAAAATCTTACGTCACTTTTTTTTTTTTTTTGGACAGGCAGAGTGGATAGTGAGAGAGAGAGACAGAGAGAAAGGTCTTCCTTTTGCAGTTGGTTCACCCTCCAATGGCCGCCACGGCTGGCATGCTGCGCCCAGTCCGAAGGCAGGAGCCAGGTGCTTATCCTGGTCTCCCATGCGGGTGCAGGGCCAAAGCACTTGGGCCATCCTCCACTGCACTCCCAGGCCACAGCAGAGAGCTGGCCTGGAAGAGGGGCAACCGGGATAGAATCTGGCACCCCGACCGGGACTAGAACCCGGTGTGCTGGCGCCGCTAGGTGGAAGATTAGCCTATTGAGCCATGGAGCCAGCCTCTTACATCACTTTTTTTTTTTTTTTTTTTTTTTTGACAGGCAGAGTGGACAGTGAGAGAGAGAGACAGAGAGAGAAAGGTCTTCCTTTTGCCGCTGGTTCACCCTCCAATGGCCGCCGCTGCAGCCGGCGCACCGCGCTGATCCTGGCAGGAGCCAGGAGCCAGGTGCTTTTCCTGGTCTCCCATGGGGTGCAGGGCCCAAGCACCTGGGCCATCCTCCACTGCACTCCCTGGCCATAGCAGAGAGCTGGCCTGGAAGAGGGGCAACCGGGACAGAATCCGGCGCCCCAACCGGGACTAGAACCCGGTGTGCCGGCGCCGCAAGGTGGAGGATTAGCCTATTGAGCCACGGCGCCGGCTTCTTACATCACTTTTAAAACGTGCATATTCCTCAAGAATATGCCATTGTATTCAAAACATTCAACTAGAAAGGCCAAGAAAACCAATGAATAACGTAAGTTTATTCTATAGATTTTTAAAGAGAAATAAGGCCAAGTCTGAGTTGAAAATGAAATAAAACTTTTAGAAAGATGGTCTGTAATTTGAGCTAGGGAAGTCAGGGAAGGGGACGTATCCTGAAGGTGGGAGGAGTCCAAATACCTTTCTGCACAGCATGCTGAGCTCCAGGAGCTGGCTCTTCTTTCTGAGGTGTAACGGCGTCAGCAGTAGAGTTACTATACGTGTTCATCTTTACCCAGCTGGACAGTAAGGAACAAAGTGGGAGATTCTGCTGATGTCAGAAATTTTCAAGTTAGAAAGCTGTAAAATCCTACTGTAGTCTTGGAGTAGGACGAGGAAGATAATCTGCAATCACAACTCAGAATAAAAGAAGTGACAGGTTAGATTTTTCAGCATAAGTGAGTAATTGTGTATATTCACAATTCTTTGTGAAGTAAAATGGTAGCTGTTGTCAGTTAATATAATCCTTTACTAAACAGTGAGAATAGCTGCCACAAAGCAATTAAACACTGACTCAGTTATCTAATCATGTGTTAACTCTCCTTTACTTTTTAATTTTTAAAAAATTTTTATTTACATAAATGGAACAAATTTCATGTATTTCATACATACAGTTTTAAGTACATAATGACACTTCCCACCCCACCTCCCTCCCTCCCTCCCACCCTTCCTCCTGCTTCCTTTCTTATTTTTCTTTTAATTTTTATAATAATATATTTTTTTCTCCCTTTGAGAACAAGTTTTATCATTAACTGAAGCAGCACCTAAGGAACAGGCAATGGAGTTGGGCACTTAGGTTTATCTAAAACTTTTAAGACATAAAATTACCCTCCACTTAATACACTAAAACAAAGTAGATCTTTGAGAACAAGTTTTACTATTAACTCTCATAATACAACTCTTTGAGGACAGAGGTCCTGCATGGGAAGTTAGTGCACAGTGACTCCTGTTGTTAATTTAACAATTAACACTCCTATATACGACATCAGTGATCACTTGAGGCTCTTGACATGAGCTGCCTAGGCTATAGAAGCCTTCTGAATCCACACACTCCTTCAATATTTAGCTAAGACCATGAGCAAAGCAGAAGTTCTCTCCTCCGTTCAGAGAAAAGTACCTCCTTTTTTCATGACTTCTTTTCACTGGGGTCTCACCCACCAAGGTCTTTCGAGTAGGACATCTTAAGCCACAGTGTCTTGGCTTTCCATGCCTGAAATGCTAATTCTACTTTGAACTGCACACCTGCTCTTGCCCTTTCTCCACCAGATGCCTCCATAGAGCAGCTAGAATTCAGCTGTGCAATTACGACCACGGACAAACTTGGAGTCCGTCAGTTCTCAGATACAAGACCTTTAACATACTAGCAAATCACTAACAGACTGGATGATATTTTCAAGGAAACTGGTTTAATCAACACTATAATTATGAATTTTTATGGAATATTTAATAAAAAGTCTTTAGAAGAACTTTACAGGTATATGGTTAGAAATACTGAGAATGGTTGAATTAAAAAATGTTATGAGACTTAACAATCTATTTTCACTGGGAGCATAAAGCTCTGAATACTATGATCAAGCGTACAAAGTAACAGTTCTAAGATTTTCTTTTGCAACATAAAGATATTCAAAACTTAAAAGAACAGATTTGAGGCCAGCATTTTGGTGTAGCTGGTAAAGCTGTAGCCTGCAACATCAGCATCCCATACGGGCGCCAGTTCATTATATTGAATGCTCCACTGCCAATGGCCTGAGAAAAGCAACAGAAGATGACCCAAGTGGCTGGGGCCCTGCACCCACGTGCAGACCTGGATGAAGCTCCTGGTTCCTGGCTTCAGTCAGCAGATTGAAGATCTGTCGTTCTCCCTCTCTCTGAACTTTTGACTTTCAAATAAATAAAAACAAATCCTTTTTTTCAAAGACAAGATATTCAATTAAATAGCAGACCTAACTACGAAGTTTTCCTTCTATAAGTGAGTAACTTGTGAACTACTCCTCAAATCGGGACAAAATGGAGGCACTATTATTTTTCTTGTATTCAAATATTCTAGGAGTTAGAAATTCTAGAATTTTAAACCTTTATGCCATAGAGAATATTATTTTCCACTATGATTAGGAAGTGGTTTCCCTAAAGTGAATTCAATCCCAGGACTCAGAAAGAATTCTCTTTTTTTCTTCATTCAAAACATTTAGTAAAGAAAAAGGTCACTGGGAAAATTATTACCTGCCTCCATCCTGTCCATAATTTTCTAATACATGTTTTCAAAGCCATTTGAAACTATGGCCATGCCCTTTGCTAGGTAAGTTTCTCATATAAATTAACTGAATATTAAGTATTTCCTAAAATGAATAGGAACTTTACACCAGTGTCACAAAGGGGTCTTCAAAATGTTCCTTGAAAATCTGCATCATCTTTAAATTCCTTTTTTCCATGAACTTTCTGAAATATCCTTGTATTACCTTTATATAGGGGATACAAAACTACAAGACGGGTAACAAAGGGTTACAGATTTAACAGAAGCCTGTGACAGGCCATCATCAAATTACAATTGAGATTGGTTTCCTTTATTATTGTTCTTATTACTACTGTATACCAAATTCTCTGCAGCTCGCAGTCCATTTCAAGTCCTTCTAAGAATCTACTACATGATTTAGACACGTAGATACAGAGTAAAGCAGGTAAAAGTTTTAAAAAGTAATATTTTACATAGCATAAGCTGGAGACAGTTAAACATAATCAAAGAATGTAACTGGAAAATACGATGGTAGTTTTAAACCTCTGAATACATAGGTTTGTTAACTCTTGGTCTGCTTCAAGTGTAACTAAGCTATGTTTGAAGTACATCTTTGGTGCTTATCATACTATTTATAGCTGTCCAATAATAAGGATAAGGATAGAAGCAGTAAAATATCTGAAGTGCAAAACGTAATGTTGATGACAAATATTTCAGAACATCAGCATTAAAATGAATAAAGAGCAAGTAAATCTAGAACCAGGAAGGGAAGGTACATTTATTAAAAATAAAAATAGTACAGTCTCTGATAACAAACAAACGTTTAGGGTCCAAAGGCATTCAATATATACTGTAACAACGCATACATATTTTAAAAAGCAAAGACTCATGAAATAATATTTTTAGAATTTTCAAAAGGAAAAAGTATCTTGGCTCCCTCCTGCTGGAGATTAGCCTACAGACATACCATGCTGGCCCAGTATTCCCTTTCAAATGTTCTGTACAACATGGTATTGCACAATATGTGCAATTACGGTGATGAATACATTGTTTCTGAATAAAATGCAGTTTTTGTATAGATGATCCAGAACATAAATCAGTGGCTCCATTTCATAAAAAAACATTAATAGGCTGGAAGAGCAGTGACAATCTTTGTCCAAAATCTTCAGTGTTAACACAACATACAGAATAGACCACTAAATCCAGATGCTTTCACATTATTTTTCATAAGTAGCAAGTACTGTGTAAAAATTAATGTAAAATCCCAAGTTAGCCAAAACTAGAGTCTCTAGAGATCAAATTTCTTCCCTCTTTTAGCACGGCTGATAAATCTTCTTTGCCTTTGTCACAACAAAGTTTGTCAAATCAAAGAACTCTGAAAAGTAATGTGCACTGCTGCAGGAGGGTAGTACCAAAAATATACTGAATTTCAGTCTTAAGATACACACAGTTCCTGTTGGATATTGGGCTGTGACAGTTTATTATCTTCAGTCTTTTCGTGTCCTGGGGCATGGCAAGCAGTCTTCCGTTTAAATAATCGAAGACTCAATCGTAATAATTCATTGTCTACCATTGGAGCATTTGTGTAAGCTTGTTTCACAGTACCCTATTGGAAAAAACAAATTAAAACAATGTGTATTTTTAGTTGACAATAGGAAACATCACAAGGCTAACCTCTATCAAAAATATCAAAGTTGTAAGAGTATTTAATTTTGTATGGATATTAAATTAACTTTTTTGCATCTAATTAGGAAATTTGTTCAGATTCAATCAATCTTAGAAGAGAAACTTCACAGGGTACCTAGTAAACAGGAAACCTGTTGCTTAAAGTAGTTATCTTCTCAACAGTACCTGACTGGTAATCAACCAGTTTTAACTTCATCATTTGTACTAGTAAAACAAAACACCATATTTTCGATTTTTGAATGGCAGTACTTTTTCCATGTGATAAAATAAAATCTCTTCTATGAGAGCTAATTCAATCCTATTTTTTTTACTTGACAACTGTTAAATTTTAATGTACAGAAGCATCATTACTTCCTTATTTTTTTTTCTTTTGCAAGCCAAATATTCTACATTTTTTTTTTTTTAAAGATTTATCTATGTATTTGAAAGGTAGCACAACAAAGAGAAAGAAAGAGATTTTCCATCTGTTGGTTCACTTCCCAGATGGCCACATTAGCCAGACTGAAGCCAGGATTCCAGGACCTTCAACTGGTCTTCCACATGGGTGTCATCAGCCAGTACTTGGGCCACCATCTGCTGCTCCTCCAGGCACATTAGCAGGAAATTGTAACAGCTGAGACTTAAACCAGCACTCTGATAGGGGATGCGGCATTGTAAGGGGTGGCTTAACCCGCTGTGCAACACTGGCCCCCATCCCATACTTTTCACTGGTCTGTTCAAGTCTCAAAAAATGTGAGTTCTAGAACTGAATAAATTCTCTAGAAGACAACTGATCATAATAGAACTACTACCTCTTTTGTATTAAAATGTGTATCTCTACTATTGTAACTTAAAGCTACATTAGTATCTTTGAAAGTTACTATACATAAACTTGTGTTAAAAGTTCTCTAATCATGTGATCAATGAAATAAGGGTAATATTTTAATACCTCCAGCATCTTTTTTTTCTTTTCTGGGATATAACATACATAAATAACAGCAGTTCCTTGATCATATCTGCATTCTTTTTAAGAACTGCTTTATTTCCTAGGCTGTGATACAGTAAATAGACTTTTTATGTGTAGTTCTAAGCATTTTATTAAATATAGATTCACATAACCATGGCTACAATCAGGACAGAGAAGTTTGTCATCACTCAAAAAAATTCCCTTTTCTGGTCCATTGTACTCACATCCTCTTCTCTCTTCTAACCCTTGGCAATGACTGGTAAGTTTTCCACTATGTTTTTACCTTCACCAGACTATCAATTAAATAAGTATACAATCTTTTTGAGACTAGTTTCTTTCACTCAGCATAATGTCTTTGATTTTTTTTTGTTACTAACAGTATTAATAATTTGGTTACTTTTTCTTGTTGATAAATGCATTCATATTCCAGTTTATTAGGCAGCTGAAGAACACTGGAGTTGTTTTCAGTTTTTGGAGATTAAGAATACAGCTGCTCTACACATCTGTGCATGGGCTTTTAGATAAGCATTAGTTTTTATTTTCTAAGTTAAATGTCTAGTAAGGAAATTGTTGGGTCATATAGTAAGTATGCATCTTTACTTTAAGAAATAACCAGTTTTCACAGTGGCTCTACTATTTTGCATTCTTACTAGCAATAAATATAGGAGTTTTCATTGGTGTGTATCTTCATAAACATTTGATACTGTTAAGTTTTTTTGTCTGTTGCTTATATTTTAACTATTGAGGTAAATGACAAAAGGCATCTCATTGCAGCTTTAATTTGTATTATGTTAAACATTTTGTTTCATGTACTTATTAGCTGTATCCCTTGGGTGAAATGTCTGTTTAAGTCTTAAAAACTGGGCTGCTGGTTTTCTTACTGCTAAAATTTGAGAGTATTTTTAAATATTTTAGCTACAAGTCCTTTTTCAAAAATGTGATCTGTATGTAGGTATTATGATATAGCAGGTTAAGGCACTGCCTGGAACGCCTGCATCCCACATGGAGGGCCTGAGATAGAATCCCGCCTGTTCCTGATTCAGCTTCCTGGTAATGTGCCTGGAAGACAGCGCAGAAAGCCCAAGTATTTGAGTTTCTGCACCCATGTGGGAGACCTGAATGGAGTTCCCTGTCTCCTGGCTTTGGCTTGGCCCAGTCCTGGATGCAACGGGCGTTTGGGGAGTGAACCAGTAGAAAAACCATATCTGTCTTGCTCTCTGCCTCTCCCTCTCTGTCACTCTGCCTTACAAATGAATCAGTAAATTTAAAAAAAAATGTGAATTTCAAATATTTCTACTATGCCTGTATTTTCATTCCCTTACCAGTATACTTTAGAGAATATGTTTTAAATTTTGACAAAGAACAATTATCTCAAAATGAAAACTTAATTAAAAGAAACAATTTGTATAGCTCCCCACACCAACCCCTTGAGTTGACAGATCGTATCTGTGTGGGTCTACTTCTGGACCCTTTTCTGTTCCACTCATCTGAATTTCTACTCCTTTACTAACACTGTACTATCTTACATACTATAGTTTTGCAGTAAGTCTTGATACTGAGTAGTACAAATCTTCCAACTTTATTCTTCTTTTGTAAAAATTATTTTGGCTTTGCTAGTTCCTTTAGACCTCACACAAATTTTAGATTCAGCTTGTCTATAGAAAAAAAATCCTCTTTAGTTTTTTACTAAAAATTGTGTTAACTCTGCAGATTTATGTGAGGGAGAAGCATAATTTTAACTATATTGAGTCTCCAACTCCATGAATATGATGTCTCAATCTTCAGTTATTTAGGTCCTTGGTTTTTTTCATCACTGTTTTGAGTATCCAACAACTAGATCTTGCAAGATTCTTTTTCTTGTTTCTTTAATACCTAAGTACTTCATTTGTGGGGAAGCTGGAGTATTGCTTCCTAACATTTTAGTATCCAGATGCTCACCGCTGGTATACAAACATACAACTACTTTTTTTATAGGCTGACCTTGTATTTTGTAACTTTGCTAAACTCTTACTAGATCTAGGAATTTTTTGGCAAATTCCTTAAAACCTTTTATGCAGGCAATCATGTCACCTGAGAAGACACACAGTTTTATTTCTTCCATTCCAATCTATATATATGCAATTCCTTTCTCTTGCCTAATCAAACTGGCTAGAAGTTCCAGTATGAGGCTGAATAGGGGCAGTGAGACTGGACATCCTTTCTTGTTCCCAACTTCAGGGACAAAACATTCAAACTTTCATTATTACCTAAGATGTTAGCTGAGGGTCTTATGTACATGTCCTTTGTAAAGACCTCTTCTAATTCTAGCTTGCTAAGAGTTATTACAAAGGAACGTTGAATTTTCTCAAATGCTTTTTCCATCAATTGATATGATCAATATATTTGTCTTTCTTACTTCTGTTAATATGGTTGATTATAATTCTAGCATACTGAGGCATTCCTTTAATCCTAGGCTAAAAATGTATCACTGAACTTGATTTATTAACATTTTTGAGCATTTTTATGCCTAGTTTCATGAGAGATACCAGTTTAAATCTAGTCAGGTGTTTGCAATTCTGGCCTCATAAAATAAGTTGGGAAATGATTCTGCCACTTTAATTTTCTGGAAGAAATAGCAGAGAATTGGTGTTATTTTTTCTTTAAATGTTTTTTTGGTAGATCTTGGCAGTGCAATCACCTGGGACTACAGTTTTATATTTAAAAAATAGAGATGACTCTTCAGGTTGCTCATTACTTACTCATTAAGTTTTGGTAGTCTGTGGTTTTAGAAGAATTTATCTATTTCTTCTAACTTGCCAGCCAAATTCATGTTTATTAAGTTATTCATATCCCCTTATTTTCTTTTTTATTACTTGTGAGATCTGTAATGATATTCCCACAATTTGTGGTTTTTTTTTTTTTTTTTTTTTGGTTAGTCTGATTAGGGAGTTCTCAATTTTATTTATCTCTTCAAGGAACCAGCAGTTGGTGACACTACTTTTCTCTAATGTTTCCCTATTTTTAATTTCATTGATTTCTGCTCTTTATAATTGCCTTCTTTTAGTTTGCACATTTAAAGCTTTTAAGTGTTCTCTTAATATCCTTCACCTATTTCTTGTGATATGGACTATAGTTTCTATATTTAAAAATCATTCTCCTAAACAGACACAATCTCAATGGGTAGGTTGAATGATTTTCCATTTTTTGTCACTTGCTAAGAGTCTAGGGGGCTGGTGCTGTGGTGCAGATTAATCCTCCATCTATGCACCAGCATCCCATCTGGCACAGATTTGAGCCCTGGCTGCTCCTCTTCCAATCCAGCTCTCGGCTATGGCCTGGGAAACCAGTAGAGGAGGGCCCAAGTGCTTAGGCCCCAGCACCTGCGTGGGAGACCTGGAGGAAGCTCCTGGCTCCTGGCATCCAATCGGTCAAGCTCCAGCAGTGAACCAGTGGATGGAAGACCTTTCTCTTTGTCTCTCTCTCACTGTCTGTAACTACCTCTCAAATAAATAATAAAATAAAAACCTCTTAAAAAAAAATCTACCAGTTAGCCCAATGCATGACCCCTTTTTGGACTTTTCTTTTATAACCATATATAACTTAAATGCTTCTATTTGGTTTTCCTAGGATATTTCATGAGGCTGTCTAGCATCTGAAATTACTCTTCTTTAATTGTATCCTTTTTTTTAATGCGTAGCCTCTAAGAGCATTTCTCAGAGGATTTCCTATGTAGTGTGTGTGTGTCCTCTCTTTATTTATTTATTTATTTATTTATTTATTTATTTATTTTTGACAGAGTTATAGACAGTGAGAGACAGACAGAGAGAAAGGTCTTCCTTCTGTTGGTTCATTCCCCTAAAGGCCGCTACGGCCAGTGCTATACCTATCCGAAGCTAAGAGCTGGGTGCTTTCTCCTGGTCTCTCATGTGGGTGCAGGGCCCAAGCACTTGGGCCATCCTCCACTGCCCTCCCGGGCCACAGCAAAGAGCTGGACTGAAAGAGGAGCAACCAGGACTAGTACCCGGCGCCCCAACCGGGACTAGAACCCGGGGTGCCTGCACCGCAGGCAGAGGATTAACCAAGTGAGCCACAGCGCCAGCCTAATTGTGTCTTTTTCCTCTTTTGTGCTGATGTTTTTAACAGAATAATCAGAAAGCTTATGGTACTTTCTTCAGATGGATTGTTTAAGACATTACAATGTGCTATTAAAACTTACTGAATGTTAATGGTCTATGACTTACACTGGAGGATTATAAGGTTCTGAACAATGGTGCTCAATGAGAAATTTTCAAGGTGCTTTTGTTTGCCACAATTTTAAAGGGGCACCATGGTACAATAGAGGAAGAATCAGGGTATTTTATAATCTATTACTGTTAAAAAGGAGGTTAGAATTTTTATGAGATTAGAAATTATACAGTCCTTTTCAACTGAGATTCCTTATATGAACCAAACAGAAAATGATTTGAATGAATATTTTTCAATTTAATAGTCAGGATGGTGATATCTGGAACGATTCTAGATACATAAAAGAGAAGGTGATTCATTATATACATGTTTAGGATACTGGGAGCTTAGTTCTCTCAGAGAAATGTCTAGGTGAGAAAGGATGTAAGGAGAGATGAGTATGTAGGCAACAGAATAAGGAGAAATACAAATGAAATGAGAGAAGCAAAGGAGGATGACCTTAGCAATTTTGTCATCAGTAATTTTGAGCAAGGTAGATTTGGTGGTTATAAACCTAAGACTTGATATTTTTATAAGTCTCCCATGCCTCATAGCCATTTCCATTTTAATCTTTGGAGATGAATTCTTCTTGTTTGTATAAATTTAATCCTCTGCATCTGAGTAGTTTTCATAAATGAAGTATCAGTTACTTCAGCATTGTTATATATCCAAAGACAATTCTGTTTTCTTAATGGCCTCTAGTAAAAAGCTAGTAGGTTAATGTTTTTCTAACCTTTTAGGATCAGTTTTCTTTTTTCTTTTTTTTTTTTTTTATAATGATTAATTTATTTTTTGAGAGGCAGAGTGACACAGAGAGAAGGACAGAGAGAAAGAGATCTTCCACCTGCTGGTTCATTCTCCAGTTCATGTCCTGGTTGCTCTACTTTCGATTCAGTTCCCTGCTAAAATGCCTGGGAAAAGCAGCAGATGATAGCCTAAGTGTTTGGGCCCCTGCCACGCCAGAAGGAGACCTAGATGAAGCTCCCAACTCCTGGCTTCAGTCTGGCCCAGCGCTGGCTATTGTGGCTATCTGTGGAGTAAACCAGCAGATAGACGATCTCCCTCTCTGTAACTCTGCCTTTAAAAATAAATAAACAAATCCCTCAAAAAACTCCACTATCGCCTGGCGCCGTGGCTCACTAGGCTAATCCTCCGCCTGCGGCGCCGGCACACCGGGTTCTAGTCCTGGTCGGGGCGCTGGATTCTGTCCCAGTTGCCCCTCTTCCAGGCCAGCTCTCTGCTGTGGCCAAGGAGTGCAGTGGAGGATGGCCCAAGTGCGTGGGCCCTGCACCCCATGGGAGACCAGGATAAGTACCTGGCTCCTGCCATCGGATCAGCGTGGTGCGCCGGCCGCGGCAGCCATTGGAGGGTGAACCAACGGCAAAGGAAGACCTTTCTCTCTGTCTCTCTCTCTCAATGTCCACTCTGCCTGTCAAAAAAAAAAAAAAAAAAAAAAAAAAAAAAAAAAAAAAAAAAAAAAAAACACTCCACTACCCTCACAACTCCAGAAAATGTTTCTTTTTATATTCAACTTAAATAAATTTCTAATAACGTTTACTTATCTACAGAAGCTTTTCACAAATTAATTTCATAGAAATAGAATATTTTACACATTTTTAAGTGCATGACTTTTTCTAACAAGTAACTGTTATCTAAAACAATTATTCATTAATATGATTGAAATAAGATAAAAATATCACAAACTTTAACAGAACTCTTTTTTTCACATGTGTATAAGACTAGTAAACCAAACTCATAAAAACAGGTAAGGCTGTGATTCTTTAAAGCAATCAAATGGAAAATATGCCATTCACATTATTCACTTCACATGTTTTCCAAGGAAATCACTGTACCTTCTCATTTTTAACCAGCTGCTTGCGGATGGCAGAGTCTCGCCTGAAGCACAGAGCTTTACAGCACGGTCCGAGATTACTAAGGAGACTTGCTCTTTCTTCTTTTCGTAACAATGCAGCCATGTTGAGAGCCCCCAATTCATGTTCAAAGAGATTATCTGCATCTTTCAACAAACATAAGCACACATTAAGTTTTCCTAAAATAGAAGATGTTACCAATGATTCAAGTGAATACTGCATAAAGTCTACACTTTATCAAAGTTAGCAACAATGGTGAAAATTATTTCATATTAAAGGCAATATTTCCTCTGTGAAGGACCTTCACCATTCAGTTATATTATTAGTCTTAAACAAAATTAAGAATTGTGATAGTCATTTTAAATTTGTTTAAGATATAAGAAAAGTAGACTTGGGAAACAGGATTTAGGCATTGATTATGCACTATGACCAAGAAGTAAAGTTCAGGTTGAGAATCACTGAAGTCAGGGGCAGCGTGGCGTACCAGGTCAAGTCACTGCTTACATCGCCAGCATCAGATAGGTGTGCCAGTTTCAAGTCCTGCCTGCTCCACTTCCAATCTAGCTCCCTGCTAATGCACCTGGGAAAACAGCAGAAGATGGCCCAAGTGCTTGGGCCACTACTACCCATGTGGGAGACTTGAATGTAATTTCAGGCTCTTGGCTTTGACCTGGTCCAGCCTTAGCCATTGTGGCCGTTTGAGGAGTGAGCCAGCAGATGGAAGATCCCACTCATTTACCCCTGCTCCTCTCTCCATCTCTCTCTATAACTGCCTTCCAAATTAAAAAAAATCTTAAAAAAAAAAAACCTATCCAAAAAAATAAAAAGAGCATCAAATACTATTTTATTACATATATAATTACAGAAGAAATTTGCCTTGAACATAAGCTCTTCCATGAAAATTGCACTTTAGGACTAACTTTCTTTTTACGGAATCTTTTTTTCTTCTTCTGGTTTTAAAAGGATACAAAATACACACTTGCAAACCTCCTTAGAGAGTACAACATGGCTGAACTTCAAGTCTCTTCATGGTTTTAAATTGATCAGTACCAAAATTACTCCAAAGACAGACTAAATACATACTCAAGAACAAGTAAAATGAAGGAATAAAAAAACTAGAAAAGTTTAGCTCACTAGGACTTAACTATATTGTAATTAGAAAACCTAGAAAAAAATTTCAGTTTTAGTACACAGTTAAGTGTATTGTTTTAAGCCTTAGTTCTTGTTGTTGTGAATTATCCTTAAGAGGCGAGGTATACTCTCTTCACTGATGGAGGACTGGACTAAACCCAATGGAATAGAAAATTCATTATCAATTATTTCATAAATATTTAGTGAATGCCTACTATGTGTCAGGCACTGTTCTAGGCAAGGGCATAATTAGCAATAATAGATAATTAGACACTAGATACAGCAGTAAACAAAACCAAGCCCCATTCCATATGAAACATATTTAACATCATATTATCAATTCTCTACTTCAACTGATTCACTCCCGAGGACCAAGAACTTAATTCAGGTCTCACATGAGTAGGTGGTACAACCACTTGAGCTGTTAACTGTTGCCTCCCAAGTGCACATTGACATGAAGCTGGGGTCAGGAGCAGAACTGGGACTTGAACCCAGGTGCTCCAATATTGGCTGTGGGTCTCCCAAGTGGTCCCTTAACTGCTATGCAAATGCTCGGCTCAAAAAACTCAATTCTTTTAACGAAATTTTTTTATTGTCAGGGACATGACATAAAATTGTTAAATAATGTTGCTTTCACCTTTACTTTACTTTCCTTAATCTTTTATTTTTTTCCATTCTTATAAAACCTGATTTTTCAACTTTTATTTAATAAATATAAATTTCCGAAGTACAACTTTTGAATTATAACAGCTTTTCCCCCCATAACTTCCCTCCCATCCACAGCCATCCCATCTCTCCGCCCTCTCCTATTCCATTCTTCATCAAGATTCATTTTCAATTATCTTTAAATACAGAAGATCAACTTGGTATATATTAAGTAAGGATTTCATAAAACTGCACCCACACAGATACACAAAGTATAAAGTACTGTTTGAGTACTAGTTTTACCGTTAATTCGCATAGTACAACACATTAAGGACAGACGTCCTACATGGGGAGTAGTTGCACAGTGACTCCTGTTGTTGATTTAACAATTGACATTCTTATTTATGACGTCAGTAATCACCCGAGGCTGTTCCAAAGGTATGGAAGCCTCTTGAGTTCACCAACTCCCACCTTATTTAGACAAGGCCATAGTCAAAGTGGAAGGTCTCTCCTCCCTTCAGAGAAAGGTACCTCCTTCTTTGATGACCCGTTCTTTCCACTGGGATCTCACTCACAGAGATACTGAGATATTTCACTTAAGCCTTTTTTTTTTTTTTTTTTTGCCACAGTGTCTTGGCTTTCCATGCCTGAGGAACTCTCGTGGGCTGTTTAAGCCAGATCCAAATGCCTTAAGGGCTGATTCTGAGGCCAGAGTGCTGTTTAGGACATCTGCCATTCTATGAGTCTGCTGTGTATCCCGCTTCCCATGTTGGATCGATCTCTCCTTTTTAATTCTATCAGTTAGTATTAGCAGACACTAGTCTTGTTTATGTGATCTCTTTGACACTTAACCCTATCAGTACGGTCAATTATGAACTTAAACTGATCACTTTGACTTGTAAGATGGCATTGGTACATGCCACCTTGATGGGACTGAATTGGAATCCCCTGGCACATTTCTTTTTTGTTCTACTTAATACCATTGAACTCTTTAATTAACACACAATTATTCCTAGTTGTTTAAATTTAACTGAAAAGTGATCCCTGTTAAATATAAGAGTGGGAATAAGAGAGGGAGGAGATGTACAGTTTGGCACATGCTCACTTGGACTTACTCCTTTTCTTAATCTTAGCACCTACTCTTAACTCTCTGATAACAAAGGTATTAAGCTACAAAATACATTAAGATAGATACCCAATAAAAGAAGCAGAAAAGAAAAACAAATCTATAAACTAAACAAAGTTATTTTGAAATAATTAAAATTGGTTGCAATAAGGTACAAAAGTCAATCTCTTAAAAATATTTCCTAACTAAAAAGTAGCAGTTAGTATTTATTGAGTATTTCTATGTACCAGGAACTAAGTTCTTTTTTTTAAATATTTATTTATTTATTTGAAAGAGTTACACAGAAAGAAGAGAGGTGGAGAAAGAGAGAGAGAGAGAGAGAGAGAGATATCTTCCATCTCTTGGTTTACTCCCCAACTGCCCATTATGGTCAGAGCTGTGCCGATCCAAAGCCATGAGCCAGGAGATTCTTCTGGGTCTCCCACACGGGTGCAGGGCCCAAAGACTTGGGCCATCTTCCACTGATTTCCCAGGCCATAGCAGAAAGTTGGATCGGTCTCAAACCGGTGCCCATATGGGATGCCGGCACTGCAGGCCAGGGAGTTAACCCGCAGCGCCACAGCGCCAGCCCTCCAGGAACTAAGCTCTCTGTGTTACCTTTAACAACTCATTTGTTCCTCACAACAACCACAGAAGTCACTGGTTTAATTATTCCCAGCTTGCAGATGATGACTTCAACACAGAGACATAAGATAATGGCTAGTAAGCAGTGTACACACTGGAATACAGACCATCGGGCTCTACACATCAAGATTTATTTTTTTTTATTTGAAAGATGAAGTTACAGAGAGAGGTAGAGACACAGAGAGAGAGAGGTCTTCCATCTGCTGGTTCTCAACCACTGCAATGGTTGGAGCTGCACCGATCCGAAGCCAGGAGCCAGGAGTTTCTCTAGGTCTCCCACGCTGGTGCAGGGGCCCAAGGACTTGGGCCATCTTCTACTGCTTTCCCAGGCCATAGCAGAGACATAGATCAGAAGTAGAGCAGCCAGGACTCGAACTGGTGCCCAGATGGGATGCCGGCACTGCAGGCAGTGGCTTTACCCTCTACACCACAGCATGGGCCCCACAACAAGCTCTTAACTACTCTGTTGAAAGCTCAACAGAGACAACTGCATTTGGGTAGAATTTTCCATTTCCCATTTCCCACGGGAAATGGTTCCTAAGACACCAAATTTGCTTAAAAGGCATGTAAAATATCTAGTCCAGTTTCCCAGGCTCTGCTTCATTTAGCCCTGAATAAATCATTGAGCATTTTGACATGGGAACTTACCTGTTAACAGAAATTTTAATACAGAAAATTTATTGTACAACTTTTGCAACTTTTCTGTGGGATTAAGTTTTTCTGAAAACAACTTTAAGGGGGTAGGTATTGTGATACAGAGGGTTAAGCCACCTCTTAAGACACCCATATCCCAAGTCCTAGTTACTCAACTTCACACCCAGCTCCCGCTAATGCATCCTGAGAGGTAGCACATGATGGCTCAAGAGTTTGGGCCCCTGCCACTCACAAAGGAGAGCTGGAAGGGATTCTAGCTCCTGGCTTCAGCCTGGCCCAGCCCTGGCTGTTGTGGGCAGTTAGGGAGTAAGCCAGCAAAAGGAAGATACTCTCTGTTGTTCTGCGTTTTAAATAGATATGAATATGATTCCTCAAGAAATAGTTCCTATTGTGTCAATGCAACATGAGAACAGAAGACAATTCTTTACAAGTGCATCTTAACAGTTTTAATAGGCAATAATTACAAAAAGTAAAATGGAATTACCTTTGGGCTTTTCTAAAAGTCTCTGGCATGTTTCTTTGACTTTGGTAAAAAGTTCAGAACCCGCCAACTTTTTAGAAATTCCAACTCTCAGCATAACAGCTCCAGGTGTGAATTTTAGGAGTGCAGCCCCAGGTTCTCGTGGTTCTTTTGGATGCTTTGGCATAAGACCAGACCAGTCTACATCAATTACATCTAGTGGATCTGTAGGAAGTTGAAGTATAGTATAGGATTATTTTTCACATCAAGAAACAGCAGTTTTATTATCCACAAAAAAATATAAATCAAGCAAAATAGAGAAAATATTAAACAAAAAAGGTCTTTTTTTTTTTTTGGACAGGCAGAGTTAGACAGTGAGAGAGAGAGAGACAGAGAGAAAGGTCTTCCTTTTGCCATTGGTTCACCCTCCAATGGCCGCTGCGGCCAGGTGCTTCTCCTGGTCTCCCACGCGGGTGCAGGGCCCAAGGACCTGGGCCATCCTCCACTGCACTCCTGGGCCACAGCAGAGAGCTGGCCTGGAAGAGGGGCAACCAGGACAGAATCCGGCACCCAGACCGGGACTAGAACCCGGGGTGCTGGTGCCACAGGCGGAAGATTAGCCTATTGAGCCATGGCGCCAGCCCTTACAAAATGTCATATGCTTAAAATCAAAGCTTTTCCATAAACACTAATACTTATAGACTAAGGACCCCAAAGTCATCCTACCAAAAGAAAACAGGCAAGCTAATCCATCCCTACAAATGACTAATTTACATAGGATGCCCAGTGAAGGAACTCTCTAATTTCACTAAGATTAGATGTTTGATGTTTTAAAACTTGGTATCAGAATTATTTCATGGAATTAAAACAAGGAGCTTATTTAGTTTACATGTGTGCACAAATGCACATAACACACACAAAAATAAATTTTTAAAAACAACTAATTCATTATAAAATTCCTTTAAGAGGGATCGCCGCTTTAGTGGAGTGAGCTAAGCTGATGCCTGAACTGCCAGCATCCCACGTGGGCACCAGTTCAAGTCTTGGCTGCTCTACTCTGATCCAGCTCTCTGTTAATGTGCCTGGGAAAGCAGCAGAAGATGGCCCAAGTGCTTGGGCCCTTACACCCACATGGGAGACCTGGAAGAAGCTCCTGGCTCTTGGCTTCTGACTGGCCCAGCTCCAAGCATCACGGCCATTTGGGAAGTGAACCTGCGAATGGGAGATCTCTCTCTCTGCCACCCTGTAACTCCACGTAGCAAGTAAAATAAATAAATCTTTTTTAAAAAAACTCCTTTAAGAATTAGTTACTAAGGGTCTGGCACTGTGGTGTAGCAGGTTAAACAGCCACCTGCAGCACCAGTTCGAGTCCCAGCTACTCCACTTCCGATCCAGCTTCCTACAATGGCCTGGGAAAGCAGCAGAAGTTAGCCTAAGTACTTGAGTCTCTGTTCACATGTGGGAGACTTGGATGAAGCTCTTAGCTCCTGGCTTAGACCTGGCCCAGCCCCGGTCATTGCAGCCACTTGGTGAGTTAACCAGTAGATGGAGCATTTCCTTCTCTTTCAAATAAATAAATATTTTTTTAAAAAATGCACAGGTATATAATTTTCATTTTCCTGACCTTTCAACCTTAACTAAAATAAAAAACAGAAAATGTTAAGTGTGTTAAATAGATTTTTACAGCATGACAGGGAAGAAAGAATACTTTAACACCAGAAGTCACGTAATTTTTACGTCTAACCACATCTGCAAACGCTTACCTGGCATCTTCTCCTCATCTTGTTGATCTTCCCTCTTTTCTGCATCCCCTGCCAGAATTTCATCCAGTTCATCATCACTGATTGGCTCGTATCCTTCTCCAGCACCAGAACCTAAGGAATGTGCATCGTCTAACTTGGACTCATCTTCTCCAGCTGAAAAGACAAATTAATTTCACGTCAAAGAGAACATTAAAAAGAAAGGATGCCTAGGTCAATAAGTAAAAGCTGTACACACTAAAACAATGTGAAAGGTATTTTTTCATCAGAAAACTATTATTTCTTAATTGTTCAAACAGATGATAATTTCAAAAGAAAGCTGAAAAATAGAAATTTAATAATTTGGCCGGTGCCGCGGCTCCCTTGGCTAATCCTCTGCCTGTAGTGCTGGCACCCTGGGTTCTAGTCCCAGTTGGAGCGCCGGATTCTGTCCTGGTTGCTCCTATTCCAGTCCAGCTCTCTGCTGTGGCCCGGGAAGGCAGTGGAGGATGGCCCAAGTGCTTGGGCCCTGTACCCGCTTGGGAGACCAGGAGGAAGCACCTGGCTCTTGGCTTTGGATCGGCGATTTGGGGGGTGAACCAATGGAAGGAAGACCTTTCTCTCTGTCTCTCTCTCTCTCACTGTCTAACTCTGCCTGTCAAAAAAAAAATTAATAATTTAATTTTAATAGCAAAAATATGTTAACAGTAATATCAGAACAGATCTTAAGATTATAATTAAAATAGAAAAAATAAAATCTACTATTAACATGAGTGCTAACTAGCTGACTATGTATATTATGTTCAGTTTGGATAATAAAACTTTTAAGTCAGATAAACCCAACTTCAAAAGGTTATAATAAGTTTTATACCTAACATAAGAGTAACTTTTTTAAAGTCTACAAAGTTATTCTAAAATTTTGAAAGTTAAATCTCAGTTCATATGATTTAGCTTGTCATATGAAGAATTTTATTGGAGCAAGGTAAAAACACAAATGTGCCATTAATTCTCTCTACCTCCTGAATTTCTCTGCTTTTTCCCAATGTTTTCCTTTAGTGTATGAATACAACTTCCAGAACAATGATTTATTATATTTCAAAAATATTCCTGATACCACCCCTTGGCATAATTCTAATTATTTGATTAGTTTTTCTCGTCTCCTGAGATGAGTTTGTCATGAACTTAATCATAAAACCAGATAAATTTAGTATTTCTAATCACTAGTTTTTCATATACCTTACCAAGTCTACAACACTAGTTTTCAAGTTGCAACAGATGCTTTATCAACAGGAATTTGGGGCAAATAAAATATATGAAACAATGACATAATTCTAATCATTCTAATACTCTTCTGTTCTACTAAATTCTACATTAACTTCCCTATATTCCCACCATTTCACCTCTAAGATGATCAATTTTAATAACACTGCCATATAAGGATACATTTAAATATGAATGCACAATATGGGAATTTTAAATTTTCAACTATATCCACTCATTTTCCTACTTCAAGTAAATAAAGATCTTCACATTACACAGCAGATGATTCAACTATAAATTTCTATGGTATATTATCTGTAATAACAACTAGCAAATGATATATGTTAGGGCCAAAGGACATTGCCTCCAATCACAAAAGAACTACTACAATGACTGGTTCAATTGTACTCAATTATAGCCCAAGGTTGTACTTCCATCAGAACCAGGGCTCAAGATCTGATGCTATTTTTCCTCAAAATTGAGATGAAATTATAAAGTGAAGAAAGTCAAAGTACAATAATTTTTGTCAAGTCAAATAGAAAAAGTATGTAACAAGATGGCATATGGAGATATGTAATCCCATAACCAAAACATGTTAGGATCTGTGTATAAAAACCATTGGATTTTTATCAATGGGCCCACTGCAAATAAAAATAATAATCATGTCAGACACTTATTGTAGATAACTAGGTCAGGAAAACAGTGTCAGTACTAGACACCAGACTAGACAGTCCCAAAGAAGCAAAATTTCCAGGAGAATTCTCAGGGAAGCTATTGTTTTTGTTAATTTAGGCCATAATTTACAAAGGAGTTAAGATGTGAGGGGCATCATGTATAAACAGAATATATCTTCACTCAAAAGCCATTTTTTGTGTCCTTATGATGTAGTCATGAAAATAAATGATGAAAAAGGCAACAGTCATAACAAAGGCACATAGTATGGGGGAGAAAAACTCACAGGAAAATAATACAATGTGGGGATATGATAAGATATACAAACACGGTTCTATGAGAATTTGAAAGCAAGTGCCTTTAGCAGAAAAGTCTTTAAAGAGAAAATAATGCATAAGCTGGGACTCAGAAGTTTAAGTAAAAAAGAAAAAACAAAAAAGAAAAGATCTTGCAAGCAATGAAGAGCAGGTACAAAGAAGAGCTAGAGAATAAAAAGGTGTAAATCATTGTGTTTAATGGATTGGGGATGAAATATGGGATACTTAGGATATAAGCAGTAATATTGTATCATTTTTTAATTTGCCATATTGATAGCACTAGAGCCAAAAGTAAAATCCTTTTTCTAAAAGATTTATTTTATTGGGACAAGCATCATGACATAGTGGGTTAAGCTGCCACTCATGGCATTGGCATCCTAGTTCAAGTCCCCACTGCTCCACTTCTGATTCGGCTTCCTGCTAATGTGCATGAGGACACAGCATAGGATGGCTCAAGTGCTTGGAGCCCTGGACCCACGTGGGAGACCTTGGAAGAAGCTCCTGTCTCTCTGTAACACTGCCTATCAAATAAATATGCCATCTTGTTACTTGTACCTCAACTAACTTTATATTACATTTTCATCTCTATTTTGAGTATAAATAGAATCAAATCAAGAGCCCTAGTTCTAGCAGAAGTACAATCCTGGGGTATACCCGAATATAACTGAACTAGTCATTGTAAAATAGCACTTTCTTAATTGGAGTCAGTGTCCCTTAGCTATTACAGGTACCAGTTTGTCTACCAGATTGGAGTTGAAGGGTGGAGAGCAGAGGCAAGAGAGCTTCCACAAGCAAGGCTGGCTCTGAGTGGGTCAAAGCGTTGTTGGGAAGTCTCAGTGTTCTGACTCTAGGAGTAGGGAGAACCTGTACAGGTCTAGAATTAACTGATATTAAATACAGTTTCAGATAGTATTATTTTTCAGATATTTTTCTTCAACTAGCTTGAACAGGTGTCATTAATAATAAGTGAGTTCAATTTTTGTAAGTGATGCTTATTCTTTCACAGCTATAGATACTGCATCTAAACAATCTATTTAGGCTATTTGAAGCAAATCTGCTGTGATAGTATTATTCAAGGAAGCACTTTTTTTTTAAATATGTTTACAGGCCTTTTTCTCATGAAATTTACTTCCCCTATAAAAGAATGGAGTCAATGTATCTACTAGTGATGACCTAGCAAAAGAAAATACTTGTTTCACATGAAATTTGAAAAGGAATGGAACAGCATAACACACAAAAAGGTGTGGCACTCACCTTCGACAGTCTCAGTTCTCTCAGCTTTACTGGTATCTTCGAACCCCTGCACAGATCCCAGGTCTTTATCCATTCTTTCTTTATCCAAAGCTACAGGGTCCCGTGAACTACCGTCTGGATCTCTTTCATGTTCATTGTCCAGTTTTGCTTCACTGCGTTTTACAGATTCTATTTGAGAAGAACTCTCAAAAGTTCTGTCTCTGTCCCTATCCCTTTCAATGGAATCAGGAACTAGTCTCTCTCTTTCCCTGTCCAAGTCTCTCCTTTTGTCTCTTTCTCGTTCTCGTTCCCGCAATCTATCTCTTTCCCTGTTCCGTGGCCAATCTTTCTCGGCATCCCGGTCCCATTCTCTCTGCCTTGTGTCCCTCCTCTCTCTCTCTCGCTCTCTATCATGCTCATATCGATCTCGATCTTGAAGCCTATCTCTGCTGTCAAATGACCCGGACCTTGAGTGGACCTGTCGATCTGACTCAGGAGAACTCCTTCTTGAGCTATGGCTTCTTGAATCTTGGCGATCTAAAAATAAACATACCATATACAAAGAGTTAACACATGATAAAACAGGAACAAAACACTTAATTTGGGGTTCTTTAAAACTTATAATTGATTTTCTTGTCTATTCTATGCATTTTTCTATATTCTTTATTCTTTCTATATATTCTATGTACTTCTCTATTTTACATATTATTTATATATATATGGAAGTCAAATTTTAAGGAAAAAAAACTTTCTCAAATAAAGCACTAAGTAATATGTTAAAAAATATCATGTTTCCTTGTCTATTTCCATTACAGTTACAAGCTATATTCAAAGAAATGAGTACATTAAATGGTAAGGCAGTAACAGAACTGATAATTTTCATTACTTGATTTCTCTAATCTCTTATTTTATTTTCTATGGTCAAAAGAGGTAGCATTAGCTAAAGGAGGCATAGCAGGAAGGATAAAATTGTGGGCAGTGATTAGGGAATTGAATATATAAGCTCTAACATATACTACTACACATATACTAACATATACTACTAAAATCTTGATATTAAAATGATTAATAGCATTGAATATACTTCTATTTTAATATAGGAATTAAAGTGGTACCAACTAACATTTTAATGGACAGCTAAATCTTTTAATTCTGTAAAATTCAAGGCAGCAAATAAAATAATCAATTTATCATTACCTTGAAATTATAACTTGTATAAAACATGACTATCATAGGAAATACTGACTAGATCATAATTCAGTTTTCTTACCTGAAGAAGTACTTCGACTGGGCTCTCCACGCTTTAACTGATCAATCCTCGATTTTCTCTCTCCTGTGATTTCCAGGCTTTTTGTTTTTTCTCTGTCCCTTGAGCCACTATGCAGTACTCTCTTTCGACCACTTTGGTCATCCCCACTTCGATGGGCAGAGTCATTGGATGGTGAGCGCAGACGACCAGATGTATGACTGCGATTACTTCGATTGCTCCCAAGGCTGCTACTCCTCTTCTGATCCACTGGCTTGCGATGTGGGGTGTCCTCTATAGTAACATGACACACCTCAACTTTTTCCACTCGTGTTCTGTGGCATTTTCTATGTGAATCCTCATTGGCAAAAGTACTGGTGGTATTGGCAGAGGTGGAAATCGTGGTGGAGGAGTTGGCAGTAGCAGTGGGGGCAAGAGCAGGAGTAGCCATCGCAGCGGCAGTAGCCATAGGAGGTGGAGGAGGAAGAAGAGAGGACAGAGGAGAGGGGGTACCACCAGGAGTGACAGTGGTAGCCGTGTGCTCTGTTTCTGTCACCTCGGTACGATCAGGCACATCCTCATCAGACCAATCACTGAAAGCTGTATCTTCTTTTTTCTGAAGATCCTCTAGAATGCCATCCTTATCAGTGGAAAGTTCAACCAACTCCTCTTTAACTGTTATGGGGGGAGTCCGTGGGCCTCTTTTCTTCTTACTTTGCTGGGCGGCTTCTTCATCAGAAATATCAGAATCACCTTTGGATCTTTTACGCTTCTTTTCAATACTTTTCTTCTTCTGTCCTTTTTTTGGTGAAAATACTTGACCATCTTCAGATGCTGTCTCTAGGTTACCTCTCTCTATTCCAACATCATCGTCTTTCTTTTTCTTAATAGGTTTCTTCTGAATTTTTGCTTTTTTCTTATTTTCATCATGAACTCGATCAGATATATCTCGATCTTCAGACTGGTGATGTCCTATAATGTCCTGTGAACGTGTTCTTGAGCTTTCTAGGACTTCTATCTGTTCTCTCTGTTTATCTACAGAAGAAATTTTCTCTTTGAGTTCTTGCTCTTCATAGCGCCTTGAACTCTCTTTTCTCTCTGGCTTGCGATCCTCTTCTTTCCATCTACCCTGCCTGTCTTCTGTGAGGTGTGATGGACTGAGAGAACGCGATTCTTGTGGTCGTACAACCTGACTCAAGAGTCTATGTTTTTCATCTGGACAGAAAGACAAAAGTAATCACATGTTCACCAGGTTAACAAACACTGCATGTTATGTACACATCATAACAAGCCAATCTCTCACTTCGTTTTAAGGTTTTTAAGTGGCAACGATTTCAATTGAAAACAATATAGCTTTAGCATTAATAGCAGGAAACAACACTGACACTGAGATAAAATGTGTATTTTTTAGTCACATGAGATATTTAGAAGCAACAGAGCAAGAAAACCTTTGAAAATCTTAACTCTTGAGTTACAACTAATGGCGAAGTATGGTTTCATGGTTACAAACAAATATATGAATATAGAGAAATGGAAAAGAAACTCTGCCTACTTTTATCATCACCACTGTTGTAGGTGTCACTATCGGGAGAATGTTCACGCCGGCGCTTAGGTGACTGCCGTGGGCTAGGGCTTCCTTCATTTCGATAGCGTTTCCTAAATTGGGCAAGCAAACGCGATTATAAAACTCCAAGGAGTAAAGGAGAGATTTCTTCACTATGTTTTTTACTAGCACTTTTTAATTACAATTAGAACATGTAATGGCAGGAAAATGACACTGTCAAACAAAAGGTTTTCAGCATCTTTAATAAAAATTCTACACTTCATTTGCTAAGACTTACAGTTGTGGACTTAACATGGCCACCTTTCTTTCTTCCATATACATGTAGAATCACTCAACTGAAAACTTCCAGATTCAAATACTGCATGCAGCTGAGAAATCAATATATTAAAGTACCTCTAATACAAACACTCATCAATTTTACATTCTTATGACACAGAAATACCTTATACTGGAAAACTGAGTAAGAGAATTTTGTCCTGACTTTGGAGTCAAAAGCTTTGAGTTCAACTCATAGCCACACTACTACTTACTATGCAACTTTAAGTTTTTTGAAGTCACTGAACCTGAGCTTCCTCATCTGAAAATGGGAGGAAAATCAAAGTTCTTCTCGTAAAACAGCAATGAAGAATAAATTGTGTCAGAAGCCCAGGGCCAGGCACATTATGGGGATAGATACTGTACTGTAAATATTAGCTTCTTCCCCTTTTTAGCTCTATTACAGAATATCATGGTAGCAGATTAAGGAGCAGCCAAGTCCTAGTGGAATAAGGCTCCACTAAGACTCTGTGCTAAGTTGTTTATTTATAACAATAGCCTAGTGATGGTGAAACAAGCCTAAATCAGGGAACTGGTAATCAACCCCAGGTAAAGAACCGACATGTAGCAAGGAAATTAAAGATACATAAATTATTCCCTCTGCTTTAGCAAACTTAACCATGGCATTATCCTAGTTGGTATATAAAAACATAGTTACCGCTAGAAAGTTTGGCTTTCATGCCTTTAAAACCTCAAAACTGACCAGTTAGTTCAGGATTCTCATGGCCTGATACTGACTCAGCCAATCACTATCTGTTTCTCAACTAATGAGCACCCTAACACAGAGAAGCTGTTAAATTCTTAGGTATAACAATAAAGTGTTAGCAACCATTCTGAGACTGGAACTGACACAAAGGAAAATAGAGGAGAGATTAGATATCATTTCAGATATTGTGCCTGAGAATTTGGATAGTCACATCAGCACAAGCAAAAGTTAATCCTTGACTTCCCAGATACCTGGGTAAACTGAGTTCTTTTTGGTTTAAGAAAAATAAATAAAGAAAATGTGTTCAGATATATTATATGAGAGTCCAAGGACATGTCTTTTGCCCCCAAGAACCTACTGTAATAGCACATAGCACAAGAGAAGACAATTCCTTATCTCTCATTTTCTGCTAGCCACTCAGTGCTTATGGGGATTCCCTCATTTGTAAGCTACTGTGAATGCTCTTGTAGCACAGGGATGGTAACTCCATTCTTAGTAAGCACCTCAAGCTCATGAATGAGTATCAGGAACGACAAGGAAATATCTCCTGGAGACCAGTCAACACAAGTTCATTGATGCTATCACTCTGTGTTGGATTCTTGTTAAAAATAACATCTGCAGCAGGTAAGTAAGCCTATGTGCCACCAAAAATGCACAGATAACAAAAAAGATTAATTACGTTTGCTGGATGCAAAAAAAAAACCACAACCGAAAAATTATTTTTTCTAGAAAATTAAGGTCACTTTAAGCATTCAACATAGTTGAAATATAGGAAAAGGTTGAGAAGAGAGCTTTAACAATAAATTAAGGGACACATGTAAAAGTATTAAAGGAAACTTCTGCCTTCTTTACTGAAATGAGTCATCACCCTTACTTGGATTTCCTCTCATCATGGCCATCTCTTGGATTCCTCTCTTCTCGGATATCTTCCCGCTTTTCTCTGCGGTCCTCTCGTCCCTTGTCTTTGTCTTCCCAATCCCTCTGGCGTTCTCGCTCTTTGTCCCTTTCTCTCGCTCTTTCTCGTTCCCTTTCCCGTTCTCGCTCTCGCTCCCGTTCTCGCTCTCTCTCCCTCTCCCTTTCTTCTCGCTCTCGCTCCCGCTCCTTCTCCCTGTCTCGCTCCCTCTCTCGCTCCCTCTCTCGATCATGTTCACGCTCTCTGTCTCTTTCACGTTCCCTCTCTTTTTCTCTTTCTCTCTCTCTCTCCCGTTCCCTCGCTCTCTCTCTTTCCAGTTCCCGTTCTTTTTCTCTTTCCCGCTCCCGCTCACGCTCCCGCTCCCTTTCCCGCTCCCTGTCTCGTTCTCGTTCCCGGTCTCTCTCTCTAGCTCGGTCATCTCTTCTATCATCCACTCTGTCTACTCTTCGTTCCTCTCTTCTTTCATCACGCTCAAGCTCGTCATTCCTTCCCTGATGTCGAATTGGTGAGCTTGGTCTTTGATCTACAATGAAAATCAAGTTTTTTCAGTGATTAATTTGACAGATAACCCATTGGAAAAACAACATGGCAAATCTTAATTTTATCTGTGTATAGGGTCACACTGGCAATGAATCATAAAACCAGATACTACATTTACTTTAATTTAATCATCAACAATACAATCACCCTTAAACCTTTTAAAAATATTTTTTCTTAAAGATAATTTTATATGCCTTCTAACTATCAATTTTTCTGCTCCCCACCGGCCCCCATCCCCCCTCCCACTGATCCACCTTTGATCTTTCTCTGCATGCTCCCTACCCTACCTCCAGCCCGCTGCTCCAACCCCACTTTCTGCCATCTCTACCCTTCACCTCTGATCTTCTCTGTCCCCCCAGCAGGACCTGAGAACACTGGTGGCAAAGGATAGGGGCAGCAGGAGGTGTAGAACATAGGAGCTGAAGGAAAAAAAAAATTTCCCTCGTAAGTCACACCTCTAATTTCAGGCCAAAATATATACACATCAAAGTGCAGCTATTATGTGAGGAAAATATAGAACAAAACATGTCAAAATTTGTTGCTGCAATATCAATCTTTTATCATAAACTAGAATATTAAGGGTATTAATATCTACCAATCTCAAAATAAAGTGTTTCATATTAGTGATATATATTTATAATTAAAAACTACCTACAAATAAATTTTTATTTAATCATATAAATGTTAACTGATAATCTCATCACATTTTATAATTTTTTTCCCCCAATCTACACACAAATCACATAAACACAGAGAAAATGAATGCATGCTGCTCAAATAGCCAGTTGAGCAGGAAATTAGTCTGGGATCTTAAAAGGTGTAAGAGAATGGCATGGGATTTTCCAGAGAGACAGCTTTGAAAGTAACTACTGAGGTTACAATCTAGGCTACTGTGATGTTTTAATTTTCATACTATCTAATAATGCATATCGGTTAATCAATAAAAGTCAGATAACAATATGGCCAACAGGCTGTTAAGTATAACAGCCAACATCAACTTATTAAGTAGAATACTTTTAGGATGTTTCTAGGGAAGGGATCAATATAGTAACTTGAAGTTCCCTTCCTTACCACTGTTGAAAATTTTAAGCATTTATTCAAAAGATACAGATAGAAAAGTTCATCGAATTTTAAAGCTAAAGTAAGACAGAACCGTTTCCAGTCCTTTCTCCTACTCTTCCTTCTTGAAGACATAGAAATTCTGGTCTAGAGGTTGACTTACTAAAGTCAGAGATGGTAGACCCATTAGTGCAACAAGATTAGAGATCAATTTTCTCAAATCTTTTTATTTTAGCTGAAACTACCTTAAATTTAAAATGGTTCTATGGCACCATAGTGGATTTCCAGAATGCTATTTACCCATGTTTTAGATTAACTGCACTTCCAGTTTGGGAGTCATACTAGAATCTCAATGGTTACAAAATAACGTGAAACACATTCAACACTGCAACTAACAGGAATACATTCTTCAAATTTCTGATTATTATAATAATATCAGGGAATAGTCTACTCTCCTGACTCTTTTAGCTCTATTTTCCTAAAAAGACAATGCTCCTTACTTCAAAGGAAAAAGGAAATAACAACACCACTTTAATATCTAAACTATCTCCCCTTTCCTTGCCTCAAAATATATTCTTCAAAGATGTGCTTTCTTCAGTTATTTCTTTATCTTATTGAATGACATATCTATTCATGAAAGCTGGCAATCTCTGAGTTATCTACTAAGTATCATCAATTTCACTCCCAAAATATTTATTTATTTATTTTCTTGTCCTCATCTCTTCAGTTAAAATATTAACTTAGATCTTGATCAGCTTTTAGATGCCTATGTCATCAACGGTTAAATTGCTGGGTATGTTTGTTTTCAGTCTTCCACTTGATTTTTAGTGTTTTTGATAAAAACTCCATTTCTTCCAGCTGCTTAAAGGCAGTTATCCTGTAGGCTCTGAAGGGATATTAAAATCAAAATTTCCAGTCTGATTTCCTAGGTCATTTACAATCTGGCCTTTGGTCTCTCATCAGTCCTGCCCCTCTTCTTTCCTTCCTTGCTAATTACATCATACTATTCCAATGTCATAACATAATTCATCACTCCTTCACTGTTTGGCTTTCTTTCAGCCCTGTGTGTTTGCACATGCGCACACTCTCCTTGAAAAGTGCTTCTTCATTGTTCCTATTCACAAACTTATGTATTTCCAGGCCCTCATTCAGATGTCACCTCTTTAGGCAGCTCTCTGGGAGTTCCTCAGAATTGTGTTTGCTCCTTTGTCTCCTCACAGTACTTTTATAGCAGCATTTATCATACTTCAGCTCTATCTGCACCACTATTAGACTATGGAAAACTAAAAGAAAGATTTAAACCCTCAAGCATAGAATAAGGTGCCCAGACACATCTCTACTCTCAACCTCTATCATTCTCCCTACTGTTTACCATCCCCTAGCCACATCAATCTTCTCTCAAATCCTAGACTTACTAGGCTTCTTTCTATCTCAAATAATTTGTACATAACCTTTCCTCTGCACAGAATGCTTTTACTCTCAATCTCTGTAAAGCTACCTTCTTCTCTTGCATTTACACCTCTGTGTAAATATCTCTTCAAATTTTCCATTCAAACGCTCAAGTAGATGCCTCTCTTATTCTTTATTCTATCTAGGTCCTTTGTTTTCTTGATAACAATAATCATTTCTCTTTTTATGGGGGGAAGTAGGAGGTGTTTCCTTTTCCATCAGTTTCTTTATAGAAACCCATGGACAAGAACTGTTGTACTCCAAGTACCTAGCAAAGTGCCTAGCATGGGTAGAATATATCACTAGCCTCAAAAATATATTGCTATATTTTGATCATTCAACTGATATTTACTGAAGTAGTTAAAGAGAACTAGATCCGTTGTCAGAAGACCTGAGTTTGAATCCAGTTCTGGAACTAACTTCAATTAAATCTAATTGTCTAAGCTGTGAAACATGGATTACTTTATAATACCTATACTTATTGGGATATTGTAAAAGTTAAGTCACAGAATATATGTAAAACAACTACTGAACTTCTCGGCACCTAGGTTGAATTAAATAGAGGAATAAAACCAAATGTTACTACCGAATTGAGGCATGAATTCAGAGAAACCTGTTCTAGGATAAGAAAATAGAAAAAAAGGAAGAAAAGTAATATACATACAACACACACACACACAAACACACACACACACATATATATACACATAAATAAAGCATTACCAGGATGCAGTATTAAAGAGAGATAAATCAAATGCTGGAAGAAATAATTTCAGATATTAACACTGAATAAACTTTACCCCTACTTATAACTGGGGAAGTCCTCACCTTTTTAAACCCAAATGCAGTTGGCTTACCTTAATGAACTTAACCCAACCGACTGTCCTATCTCTGATCTTCTCTATTCTCTCAAGTATATATGGTGTCTTAGAAACTTGGTTTTACTCCTATTACTACCCACATCAAGATATAGTTTTATCTTTTTGATTCAGCCCACACTAAAAGCATCAACATTCAATTTCCTGCTCCATCAAGTTTCATACTATTCAAAGTTCAGTATTATAGTGAATCTTACTTCAGAAATCAGCCAAGGTTAGAAAGACTTTGATAAGACTGATTTTAAATGTTTAAATACAGACAATACAAACTTTTCAAAGAAAATTCTTAGAATAAAGTGTTTCCTAGCAATCTTACTTCAAAAGTTACTTTTATAAGATTATCTAATAGATAAACAGAAAACTTTTAGCTTAACACATACAAGAATACAAAATTATATATTCTCAGGCCAGAATATGAGTAAAATGTTTCTCGAACAATCCCTAGCCTTGCTCTTCTCTGGTAGCCCATAAAATACTCTATTGTTCATGGCTAAAAAGAGAGTAGCCAGGATAATACTCATGAGAAGGCTTCCATTATTTCCTGAATTGCCTGGGATGGCATCTTGAAAGGGTTGTGAGCTACCCAGTTAGGATGGCAGACACACAGCAGGACAGCACAGTTCTTGTACTCTGCTGCTGGTAGTTACAGGTAGCTAGCTACTTACATAAACCTTCCTAAACTAATGAACAAAGAGTATAAGAGTTTCAATCAAACATTGTCATCAAGCTTAGTCTTAAAATATACTTTATATTAAAAAGCAAATTGGTAACTTTTAAAAAGCAATCCTCAATTTAATGTTGGTACTATTTAATAAAATTTTGTTTGACAAACCTCTTTCTCGGTTGTCACGCCGGTCTCTCTCTCCATGTCTTCTCTCAAAAGAAGAATCCCTTGCTTGATCTCTGTTGTCTCTTTCAGGGTATCTGTCTCTTTCAGGATAGCTACTTCGAGTTTCCCAGTTGTCATGATAGTTGCTATTACTACTGTGACTATCAATTTGAGAACCTCTTGTGCCTCGGCTTCCTAAACAAAGGATATTCATACAGTTGTTTAACACAGAACACTTTATTCAACAAGTTTCATCAGTCACAATCTTTCCTCCTAGAAAACACTAATTTGCTTTGGTATTCCAAGTGCGGTAATCACTGTTGAAAAGAATATTAAGCACCGCTGAGAACACACAGCTCTGCTATGACTGACTTGAGGAAGCTAAGTTCCAGTTTTCTCCATCTATAAAAAAAGTAATAATGGAATCGGAAAGCAAGAAGACTCATTTAAAATACCCCCAGAACAACAAAACAAAAATTTAAAAATGCTTCTTCATATCTCATCCACAGAAACCACATGAAAATAATGAGAAATATGGATATGTAGTATTGACTCAATCACAGTTTATACTGAAAGCACTCGAATATAGAATGACGAAAGTAATTTGGCAACATTAAATGTATCTAAACATTTTTATTAAAAGATGTGGGAAATTGGGGCCAGTGTGGTGGCATAGTGGGTAAAGTCACTGCCTGCAACGCCAGCGTCCCATGTGGGTGCCAGTTTGTGTCCTGGCCGCTTCACTTGCAATCCAGTTCTCTGTTGATGGCTTGTGGGGCAGAGGAGGATGGCACAGGTGTTTGGGCCTGTCACTCATGTGGGAGACCTGGATGAAGTTCCTGGCAATGACCTGGTCCAGCCCTGTCCACTCTGGCCATGTGGGGAGTGAATGAGCAGTTGGAAGGTATCTCTGTAACTCTTTCAAATAAATAAATAAATCTTAAAGAAAGAAAAAAAAAGATGTGAGAAATGAATGTTCATGGTAGCTTTATTTCTGCTAGCCAAAAACTGCAAAGTATTCAATTATCTTTCAATGGGTGAATGAATAAACAAATCATGATACATTTATATAACGGAGTCCTATGCAGCAGTAACAAGGAAGACTCTACTGATACATGCAACAACTTGGATGAACTTCAAGAAAATTATGCTGAATGAAAAAGCCCATCTCAGCAGTATACTTGCTGTATGATTCCACTTAGGAAACAGTCCTGAAATAACATAATCTTAAGATGCAGGACATATTAGAGATTGCCAGGGGTCTGTGATAGAAGAGGGGATGGATGTAGTAACACCAGCAAATCTTATGATGTTACAATTAAATATCTGATTGTAGGGCTAATACCAGGCTACATATGTGATAAAACTGCCTAGAGCTAAATACACATGCACACACAAAAAATATATATAACTGTAAAACCTGAATGAGATCTATAGAGTACAGCAGTGTTAATTTCTTGGTTTTGATGGCATACTCTAGATGTGTAAGATGTTATCACTGGGAAAGCAGAGAACAGTACACTGAGCTTCCTTGTACATTTCATTCCAATCTCCTATGAATCCTTAATTACTTGGAAAAAAAACTGTTCTCTTAAATTTCTGGAGTATGGGAGGTAAGGGTAAGGGGAAAGAAGCAAAACAGGGGCTGTCATAACCTAGGAAAGCCAGCAAAAATAAAGGCAAGAACTCTGGTGAACTCTGTCCTCAACCCCTTAAAGTTACTATAGATAAATCCTTATGAAGATGAATTCACTCCAAACTCAAAAAGAATACATGAGAAACCTACCCACCTACAGTAAGAATAGGAAGGTACATCTCCAAGGGTAAAAATAAAACCAAAAAACACCCCACCAAGAACTTATGTGTAATGGGCTTTGAGCCCTAAAATAATTATAGCATAATTCTAAGTACTGTAACGGGACACTTTAATAATGTAAATATCTCTAAAGAATATTGTAATAAAGATCAAGAAGAAGAAATTTAAGATTTCAAAAGATGACAAGAGATATGTTAGGAAAAGAGGCGCAATTGATGCTTCTTCACACCAAGGGCACTGCAAAGGTTAGGATAAGAGGTGCAGAATAGAGAGGAGGCAGTATACGAATCTACAGCCAAACCAAATTTATTCAGAGAAAATAAATTCATAGAGGTGGGTGACCAACTGCCAGTGTACACACTGACGGAACACGTGTCAGAAGGCCCGACCCAGGGGCTGGGCCTTCTTATATTTTAGGGGGTTAGGAATGGGGGTGAAGGTAGCAGGCAGCAGCAGGAGAACTCCTGGAACTGGTCTTTCAGGTGGCAGAGCAACTTGGCCTTTCAGGTGGCCATGCAGAGCTTGGGAACCTGGGAAAGAACATGGGGTGTGAGACCCGCCTGAGACTCAAGGGCAAGGAATACATTTCAATGTTTATCTTTTGGGCAATGAGCAAGAATAGCTGAGGCTTATGTCTTTGTTTCATCAAGGTATATACAGTTAACATGTAAGAACGAAAAGGTCAGGAGCCAGTGCTGTGGCATAGCAGCTAAGATTCATTCACTTAGATTAAAGGAGTGATGCATGGCTTAGGTTGATCCCACAGACCCCAGACCACAGGATTCAGAATTCAATGGTCACCTGTATAGTTGACATACTATTGCTAAGCTCCCTTTTGAGATACTTCACAGGAACCCCAGGCCCTGATCAAACAAATAGCCATCCTCCTGTGGACCACAGACAGACTGGAGTTCATATTGCCATCACAACATTCTCAGAAGAAAATGCGAGGCTGGCGCTGTGGCGTAGTAGGTAAAGCCACTGCCTGCAGTGCCAGCAGCCCGTATAGGTGCCAGTTTGAGTCCTGGCTGCTTCTCTTCAGATTCTGCTCTCTGTTATTGGAGAGCAGTAGAAGATGGCCTGAGTCCTTGGGCCCCTGCACCTGCCTGGGAGACATGCAAGAAGCTCCTGGCTCCGGGCTTCAGATCGGCCTAGCTCTGGCTTTTGCAGCCATTGGGGAATGGACCAGCGGATAGAAGATCTCTTTTTCTGCCTCTCTGTAACTCTGCCTCTCAAATAAATAAATAAATATTTTTAAAAAATGAAAAGGTTAAACATCAGATTAGATGCAGCTAAAGGAAAAGTAAGATTCAAGTCTGAAGATCTGACTCAGAAAGAAAATATAAATATAAAAACTGTATAAAGGCAAGTTAAGAATCAAGAGAGATGCAATGAGGAGATTCAGGCTATGTCTAGTAACTACATGCTGTTCACAGGTACATTTAAAATAAAAGGATACATAAAGGAAAGGATGGAAAAAGATGTATCAAAAACATATTAGCCAAATGCTGCAGAAAAAAAAAAAAAGTAAAGCACTATCAGGAATAAAGTAATAAAATAGTGATAAAAAACATTAATAAAAGGGTACTTCAAAAGTTTGTGAAAAAACAGAATTAAAAGATAAGTTTATTTTTTGGAAAAAATAGAAGGCCACATGCAGTTTTTTCATAAGAACCATTTTCCAAGAACTTTTGAAGATCACTTGTAATTCACCTTACAGGTATCTATCAAAATTTATCAGTCTATAAAAAGAAATTGAAAGATGCACAATTTCCATAATTTCACCCTTCTGTAAATACAGAACAAGCAGTCTAAAAAAATTAGATGTTGGGCCGGTGCTGTGGCACAGCAGGCTAAAGCCACGGCCTGCAGTGCTGGCATCCCAAATGGGCGTCGGTTCGAGTACCAGCTGTTCCACTTCTGCTCCAGTTTTCTGCTATGGCCTGGGAAAGCAGCAGAAGATGGCCCAGGTCCTTGGGCACCTGCACCCACATGGGAGACCTGGAAGAAGCTCCTGGCTCCTGGCTTTGGATCAGCTCAGCTCTGGCCAAGTGGGTATTTGGGGAGTGAACCAACGGATGGAAGACCTCTCTCTCTCTCTCTCTCTCTGGCTCTACCTTGCTCTGTAATTCTTTCAAATAAATAAAATAAATCTTTAAAAAAAAATTAGATGTAGATTTGAAAGGACAGTTAACAAAACTGATCTTAGAGACACTCTGCATTCAACCATTTTAAATAAAACTCCTGGGAATGGCACTGTAGTGTGGCGGGTAAAGCCGCTGCCTGGAGTGCCGGCATCCCATGTGGGCACCAGTTCATGTCCCGGCTGCTCCACTTCTGATCCAGCTCTCTGCTGTGTCCTGGGAAAGCAGTGGAGATGGCCGGGTCCTTGGGCCCCAATACCCACATGGGAGACCTGGAGGAGGCTCCTGGCTTCGGAACGGTACAGGTCTAGCCATTGTGGCCACTTGGGAAGTGAACAGGTGGATGGAAGACTCCCTCTCTCTCTACCTCTGCCTCTCTGTAACTCTGCCTTTCAAATAAATTAAAAAAAAAAAAAAAAAAAAAGCACACACACACCTTTACCAGCATATGTAGAAAACATAAAAATTGACTACTGATTCACAAAGTAAGATTTAATAAATACACATGTCAAAGAACTGACTTTGAATAGCTTATTCTCTAACAGCAGTTAAAATGGAAGGAGGTGACTTATTTTTAAGAATGTAGTTGGAAATCAAAAATTTCATTTCTTCATAATTCATGAATCTAAGGAGAAATCATATAAAAATTAAAATGAGTATTAACCAATACATATACTAAATATTTCACAAGCGTAAAATTCAAGAGTAGAAATTAATGAGTCAGAGGCTGGCGCCGTGGCTCACTTGGTTAATCCTCTGCTTGCAGCACCAGCCTCCCACATGGGCGCCGGGTTCTAGTCCTGGTTGCTGCTCTTCCAGTCCAGCTCTCTGCTGTGGCCTGGGAAGGCAGTGGAGGATGGCCCAGGTGCTTGGGCCCTGCACCCCATGGGAGACCAGAAGGAAGCACCTGGGTTCTGGCTTTGAATCAGTGCAGCGCGCCAGCCATAGTGGACATTTGGGGAGTGAACCAACGAAAGGAAGACCTTTTTCTCTATCTCTCTCATTATCTAACTCTGCCTGTCAAATAAAAAAAAAAAAAAGAAATTAATGAATCACAACAAAAGAGATACAAAAAAAAAAAAAAAAAACCCAAGATTACTTCTTTGAAGATTCAAAACAGACAGCTCTCTTGCAAGGCTGATCAAGTAAAAAATATGGGAATGTAACTACAGATACATCAGACACAACAAAAAAGAAATTCGGTAACATCTTTTTATAATGAATTTGAAAAAAAATTTCCTGGGAAAATATAACCTACTAGAACTATTTCAAGAAGAAACAGAAAATCTACACACATCTAACTCAGAGCTACTAGAGATAAGCATTCAAAGAACAGATTATTAATCACTTACAAATTGTTCCAGAGAATCAACACATTTTATATGGCTAGTATAACTTTGATTCTCAAACTGAGGTAGAATACTCTTTCAAAAATGACAAGAATGTTGTGGTATACTAGAACTGTTAACTCTGGCTTGCAAGAGCCAACTGCGGGCACCCATTCTCAAACCCGTATTGACTGACATCACATTAGCAGTTTTACATTTGCTGTGATAGGAGCTAGTTATACCATGGAAATCACCAAAAAATCAAAGTCAGAACTTTTTTCCTAAAGTCAGTTATATAACATTTATCACTGTACCTTTGCTTGTCAATCTCAATTAAAAATAAAATAAAAAATTAAAATTTAACATCTTATTCAAAAGCTATAAAATATTTAAAAATTGCATTATCCCAGGAATGCAAAGATAGCTTTAAACTTAAAACATAACATCAACGTGGGGCTGGCGCAGTGGTGTAGTAGTGGGTAAAGCCACCGGCCGCCTGCAGTGCTGGCAACCCATATGGGCACCAGTTCAAAGTGGCGCTGCTCCACTTCTGATCCAGCTCTCTGCTATGGCTGGGAAAGCAGCAGAAGATGGTCCAATTCCTTGGGCCCCTGCACTTACAATGGCGACCCAGAATAAGCTCCTGGTTTTGGATTGGTGCAGCTCCGGCCATTGCGGCCAACTGGGGACTGAACCAGCAGATGGAAGACCTCTCTCTTTCACTCTGCCTCTCCTTCTCTCTGTGTAACTCTAACTTTCAAATAAATAAATAAATCTTTAAAAGAAAAAAAAAACATCAACATAAGTAACATGGTAACAGAGACAAACTACATGATCTTCTCAAGATAGAGAAAAATGAGCCGTGATAAAAACTAAACTGTGAAAATTAGTAGAACCCTTTAAAATAATAGGAAGTACTTGCAAAGGCCTGCAAATACCACATTTAATAGTGAAATGGCAGTCATAATCCTTTAATATCTGAAACAAAGCAAAGAAATCCATTCCTCTTATCTTCACACATTGTATTGATGCTGATGCTCAGCAGGTAAGCAAGTAGAAAAAAAAATAATAATCAGAAAAAAAGAGCCAAATCTGTTTCCAGATATATTTGTTAAGGGAATCTAATTAGATCTCTGAAGAAAATATAGCAAAATCACTTAACTGTAAGACTAACTTACAAATATCAATTGCCACTTCCATGTACCAGCAGTGAAGCATTTAAAAAAAGTAACACTTTAAAAGGCACCATTTTAGTGACATAAGTACATAATTATTCACTAAAGCACTGTTCAAGAGGGTAGAACATTGGAAAAACCTAAGCGTTTCATCAATTACAGGACTTGTTAACTTTACAGTATAACCTATAACAAATACTCTGTGTCAAAAGAAGGAAGTAGTTGCTTATGATGGAGTGAATTTCAGGAGTGAAAGCAGTGGAATGTAGGACATTGTACAGTTTTTTCCTTTAACTAAAAGTTTTTTAAAACTACTTTAGTAAATCTAGAAGGGAAAAATGGATATACATATTTGCTTGTGTGTAGTTTTTGAGGATACATTAAAAACTAGCCAAAGAGTGGTGGTCAAGGGTAGAAGGAAGGCTTTTCAATATACATCTTTTTGCACCTTTGAAATTTTGAACCATGTGAATGCATTTTTTTAAGGATTTATTCATTTATTTATTTGAAAGACAGAGTTACAATGAGAGAGGGAGAGAGATTTCCATCCACTTTTTCACTCTCCAAATGGCTACAAGAGCCGGGGTTGGGCCAGGCCAAAGCCAGGAGCCAAGAGTTTCTTTCAGGTCTCCCATGTGGGTGGCAGGAGTCTGTGGATTTGAGCTGTCTTCCACTGCTCTTCCCAGTCTGTGCATTTGAACTATCTTCCACTGCTCTTCCCAGGCTATCACTGGGGAGCTGAATCAAAAGTGGAGTGGCAGGGAGTTGAACCAGCAGCTATATGGGATGCAGGCACTGCAGGAGGTGGCTTAACCTGTCACGGTGCTGCCCTGACATGAATGCATCTTACAGAAAATTTTTAAGTACTACCTACAATGGCAACAAAAATAGAGGATACCCAGAGTATGTATAAAACCTTAATGGGAAAAATTATAAACTAATAAACTCAATTCATTTGAAATAAAAACTTAACCGTTTTTCATGAAGTTAAAAACTATTTCTAAAATTTACATGAAAAAAGCAAGGCATCAAGAACAATGAAAGCCAAAACAACTATGAAGAAGTAGAAAAATGTGAAGCTATAATATTGACTAGGCACAGACCAAGAAACCAAAACAAAAAAGTGATCAGCTTTGCAGCAGTGCCTGGGGTGACAGTAAAGAGAAAGATCAAAGCTAATTGTTTGAACAGCTTGAACAGTCAGAAATGCATTGTAATTTTGAAAATCTACCATTTAAATTGTATAATTATTTTGCATGAAGTTACTTCAAAAAGTTCACGGAAAATGGAATAAAAAACTTTTTTTTATGCAAAGTCTCTGAAATCCACACATAGTTGTTTATAAGATGCATTTTCACGAACCTTTTGAAGATCCCCTCTCCAGCACAGATTTCAAAATTTTTTTGCACTAAAATGAACATTTGAAAATACTTCCTTGTATAAGTTTAACTGAAATTTTGTATTTAGTTGTGGTTACTGATTACCTGATTTTAAAATATTGCCTTCTGGGACGTCTTCTAATAAAAGATTTCTCAAACGTGAAAAAAAAAAAAAAAAAAGAAAGAAAAAGAAAATACTTCCTTGTGATTCTACTTTTTGGCCTTACAGCAATTTTCTAGGTGTTTCATATCAGTTACCATGGGAAGTATGACTGAATATAATCAAAAAGAAGGTCTAGGTGAAGCCCCATTTATGTTTTGCTACTTCAGTAATTCTGATTCTGAATTTATAGGGACAATAAAAAATTCAATGAATTAAAAATTATTTTGACAAAATGATAACAAATATAAGAAACCTTAATAGATTGAATACATCTATATGAGCATTCAAGATACAGTTCACTGACAAATCATAAACCTTACCCTTTTCAGGTAACTCTGGACCTCTCCCCCTACTTCTGCCCATTCGGTCATTCCTAATTTCACTTCGAGACTCATTTCTAGAATCATTCCTTATCTCAGTACGAGAACTTTCTTCTCTCAAATGGTTTCTGCCATAATTCCGGGATTCTTCCTGGTATGCATCCTCTTTTCGATGATTATCTCGACCTTCACGGTCTCTGTACTCATGGGCATCGCGAGTAGACCGAGAATCTCTGGGATCGCGGCTCTCTTTGGTTTCTCGGCCGTAATCCCTCATCTCCCTGGAGTCCCGAATGTCTCTGGAGTCTCTCAGTTCCCTTCGCTCTCTGGTATCTCTTCGATCACGACCATCTCGAGGTTCTCTGTCTTCCCTGTGGTCTCTAGAAGAGCTCTGATCTTGCTCATACTCTCGTTCTTCTCTTGTATCCTTTTCTCTATCCCTTTTGCCTCTAGTGTCTGTAACACAATTTTGGGAATAAACTGTAATTCCTTTTACAAATTTTCAATATTAAATATACAGTTTTAAGAATTGTATTACAACTTTCTTTTCAGAATAAGGGAAGAAAACTATGGTAAATAAGAAAATTAAAAGCATTTGTAACCTGAAATTCAAAAGGTAATTTTAATAATACTTGATAACCATGTTTCTGGTTACACAAACTGAACATGAATGACTCCTGCCCCAATATACTCATCCACACAGATCCTAAAAATAACTAAAATAAGTAAGTTGGTCTTGGATCATTGATGGCTGATGCTTTAGAAATCACTTTTAGATCAAGAGGCACAATACCTTTAATCAGTTCTACTAAGTTTTGGGCTAGAGTAGACCGCATGTAACCACCTCAAATGTACTTAAACACTTGAGAGTAGCCTATAGTTTTCAGGTTGGCTGACAAAGAAATACTGTTATTCACCCTTTTCCTGACACTTAATGGTATCACATTCATGTAAGCAACAGTTTCTAAAACTTTCTCTACTTAAAGCAATTCCTATCATATTACCAAAACCAAATTTCATTGTTTAAAAAGCCAGAATGAACATCACTGATGATCTAACCAACCATGACATTTTCTCATACGAAGAAAAAGGCCTAAAATCAATTTACAAACGTTAGAAACCACTCTTTAGGTGCCTAGAAAATACACAAATTGATTATAACATAAACATAAAATGAAGTTAAAGAAGTAACAACAGAACATCAAAGAATAATTCCTGTCTTTTTTTTTCTTCCTAGATAGCTTTCTTTTTTTTCCCCACAAAGAGCCTTTTATTTAAGGAATACAAAGTTCATGCATTTCACAAATACAACTTTAGAAACATAGTGATTCTTCAACCGTACCTGCCCACCCACTCACACTTCCACCCCTCTTCCTCCTCCCTCTTATTCCCAGTCTTATTTTTAACAAAGAACTATTTTGAATTAAATTTATACACAGAAGATTAACTCTATACTAAGTAAAAAGTTCAACAAAATGTATGTAAAAAAAAAAAAAAAAAAACAAAACTGTTCCCCAACAGTTGAGACAAGGGCTGTTCAAAGTCATGACATTTCCAAATTAATTTCATTTCTTTTTTTTTAAGCTTTTTTTTTTTGAGAAACTTAACTAACTTTAAAGAAGAACCCAAGAATGATACATATTTTGTGAGCACTTAGACATAACTATAACTTATGAGACATAAGAATACCCTCCATTTAACATACTAAAATGAAATAGATCTTTGAGAACAAGTTTTACTATTAACTCTCATAATACAACTCTTTGAGGACAGAGGTCTTGCATGGGAAGTTAGTGCACAGAGACTCCTGTTGTTAATTAAACAATTAACACTCTTATGTATGATGTCAGTGATCACCCAAGACTCTTGACATGACCTGCGTCGGTTATGGTAGCCTTTTGAATCCACAAATTCCTTTAATAACTAGACAAGGCCATAAGCAAAGTAGAAGTTTTCTCCTCCCTTCATAGAAAAGTACATCCTTCTCTGATGACCACTTCTTTCCACTGGGGTCTTACCCACCAAGTCCTTCATGTAGGATACTTTTTGCCAGTGTCTTGGCTTTCCATGTCTGAAACCTGTCCTTTTTGATTAGATTCTTCTGCAAGTTGCTCTTAACATCTGGAATTGTCTCAATCTGATGCTACTTAAGCAACTATAGCAACCTGATGCCTAAAACATTCTGACTTTACCTTACTTTCTCTTTGCCTCTAGTAACTAGGTCCATTTACTTTTCAAGAACCCAAACATCAGATCCTTTTTTTCATAACACTTCCACCTGTCTTTACAAATACATCTAGTTACTATGTGTTTTTCTTTATCCACCTGTCCATCCTTCCACTGAAATGATTCTTATTTCAGAAAATGACCTCTAAACATAGGACAAAACACCTGCTGGAAGGTCAATGAACCATCCTCCTTAGAAAGGATCCTTCCTGTAACATAAGCACTGCATATCACAAAAAAGCACTTGTTCAGACTCAAGTGCATACTATTTCCCCTTCACTACTGTGTTTAACAATAGTTTTCATTCAAAAAGTAATCACTAAAAATGAGTAAAGTCTAGTTGTTAAATACTGTTTAAAATTAATAGGTAAGTATAAAGGAATTTTCCCATTTTATCAATGTTGCATAAATATTGGGCTGACATTTTTAGCAAGTGATGCATAACATATTCAAAAGCATATATACAAGGAATAATTATATAAAACAGGTGCTTTTTCCAAGCCCTATCTCAACATTAATCATTTTCTTGAATAAAAGAAACTGATTAATTATTGCTTGCACTGTTGATAAAGAGAATAACTAAGTTCAACATACATTATAGGAGATCACTGTACTGTACTCACAAAGAGACTTTTAAAATGAAAATTGAACAGAAATTTATTGTAAGTAAGCAAGTATATGCTCAACAACAAATTCAGGAGATGCTAGGAAAAAGATGTGCTAAATAAATAAGGACAAGAAACGTACAGAAAGGGGTGAGTGTTATTAGGACATACTGCCAGGAAATATCTCAACAAATCCAAAGTTAACTTAATTCCCAGGAATCTAGAAAGCAAAACTGCTTTGTAAACTTCTTTTTTATGAGTTATACCCAGAAATCCAATTATTTGGTTTACACTGACTTTCTGAAAGTTTCCTTCAGGCTTTACCCTTTTATTACACACTTCTGATTCATTTAAGCTCAGCTCCCTGATCTGCTTCTTCTCTTCCTTCTTCTTTTTTTTTTTTGTAAAGATTTATTTACATATTTGAGAGGCAGAGTTACACAAAGGTAGAGACAGAGAGAAATCTTTCATCTGCTGGTTCACTCCCCAAATGGCTACAACAACAGGGGCTGGGCTAGGACAAAGCTAGGAGTCAGTAACTACATCGGGTCTTCCACATGGGTGATAGGGGCCCAAGCACTTGGGCCATCTTCTACTGCTTTCCCAGGTGCAGCAGCAAGGAGCTGGATCAGAACTGGAGCAGTCAGGACCCCAACTGCACCCATTTAGGATGCTGGCATCCATCACAGATAGCAGTGACTCACTGAAAAGGATAATCTAGGAATCCCATGGCCAAAAATTTCTAAACTCAAGGGTACTTAGTAAAGCATCTTAATTAAAGAAAACACCGACTTAGCACACCTATAAATGGTCCCATGTGTGTACTTATTGGGTTGTATTTCTTTGTTGTTAAGCATTTCCAGGTGCCCACAATAACTTGTCTTTTTGTTACCTAAGACTTAATACAGCACAGTCCTCCCCCATCTCTTATTATAGCAATAAATCTGTGTAAAATTTTTTAACACAGAAAATTATTTAAGTAAAAGAACTCTTTAAAAAATCAAGCTTCAGGAGCCAGGACTGTGGTGTAGAAGGTTAAACCTCCACCTACGATGCTCGCATTCCATATGGCCGGCAGCTACTCCTCCAATCGAGCTCTCTGCTGACGGCCTGGGAAGGCAGTGGAAGATGGCCCAAGTGTTTGGGCCCCTGCACCTGCGTGGGAGACCCAGAAGGAGCTCCTGGCTCCTGACTTCGCCCCAGCTCCTGCTGTTGCAGCCATTTGGAGAGTGAACCAGTGGACAGAAGACCTTTCTCTCTGTCTCTCCCTTTCTCTGTAACTCTCTCTCTCTCAAAGAAATAAATAAAATCTTAAAAAAAAAAAAAAAAAATCAAGCTCCGGGACAGTGCATACCTTCCCTCCTTTCATGACGCCGATCATGAGACTGCGAAGTTCGTTCATGATCATGCCTCCCCTTCTCTCGCATTGGGGAGCGATGTCTTGGGGGACTCTGCTTTCTCTGAGGAGAGGACAAAGAATGCGAAGCATAAGGAGAAGCAGAACGTCGTAAAGGTGGAGTCAGGGTCCGCTGGTAAGATGGGGAAGGAGTCCTTTTTCGACGAGGAGAAGGAGAATGTCTTTGGATAGAGGATCCTGATTGTGAGGAAGATGAGTGATGTCTAGAAGATATAGGAGAATGATGTCCTGAAGGGGAAGTAGACCTAAAAGGAAAACACAGCAAAAAATGTGTTCAGGAGCTTTCATTTCTTTAAAAACCAAAAATTAAAGCTACAAGTGTAAAAAAAAACCTCAGGATAAATTTTAATTCAAATGTAAAATAATAAACTGCCTTATAAAGATGTGACCAATTTTTTTTTTCGGGGTGGGGAGGACAAATGAAAAGATCTGTTTTCCAATTTGCTCTCCACTGTAAACAAAATACTCACATGCATATACATACACACATACACATACCCGAAAATACCCCCAAAACAAAAAAAAAAAGGAAAAAAAAAACAAGAATTAAAACCCAAAACACTCAAACTGAACCTTTGAGTGTTTTGGTCAAAATACTTCATATTTTGACCAAAAGAATAGATCCTGGGAGGAAACACAAAATGTGAAATCAAACAGCATTATTAATATACAAAATATATTACTGAACTAGTAACAAGTGATGTTCTCTGTGTCTGTAAAACTTTGGAACCAAGAGCGAATTTAGTTAACTTCACTCTTTAATGCTTCATCAAAATTTTCTACAAGATCTGAAACATCATCATCTTCCTCATCAATGTCTTCTGGTATTCATGCTTTGCTACCCAATACTTGCCATGGGAACTGTCCTGCTAACTTCTCAAGACTTAGTTAAGCTATCAGCACAAGTGGAATTAATATTCCAGGAAGCATTTGTGTGATTGGCTTGGCTTCTGCATGAACAGTAACTGCCAAGGTGTTAGCTGAGAGGGAAGCTCAGACTTTTGGATTGTTGAAATGAGTAACTGTCCCACCATCTTTAATCATGTTCGCCTCTTCAATACCAGCTATGTTATTCACAGCCGGCTTTTTGAAAGAACTCTAAAACTGTCATCAGCTGAAGCTGTTCTATTACTACCTTCTTTCTGCAAGCTGTTCTCTAGCCCCCTATCCACACCTGAGCCTGAAGTCTGACTAACTTTTCTTGACTCGCGCTGTTGGTAAATCTCCAATACCAGAATGGAACAACACCAGAATGTAGCAAGAGCAAGATGTGACCAATTTTCAAGTCAACTGGAACCAGCAGCTGTAGAAGAGTTATGCAGGGCATTTCTCCCAAGAATTAGTGTCAAGGCACATTGCCTTTTTCTCAAGCAACATTCTCCCTACAGCACAGACCTAACATTTACCCTAACATGAAGTACAGAACTCACTCTGATAATCTGATAGTGTAAGTAAGTACGTGGCAGGGGCAGGGAGGGACTCACCAACAGCTATTGAGAAAATATTATAGCTAGAAAGTGGCTGTGAGAAAGCCTGTAAATTCAAGGCTTTGGAAAAATGGAAACTCTCACTAGCTAAGCCAAACAAAAAGTCTCTGCTGCCTCACTTGACATTTAGGATTATGAAAGATTTCTGGGCTTAAGGACCTTTCCTTAACAGAGTATATATATACTGTCTTCTTTTTTTTTTTTTTTTTAAGATTTATTTATTTATTTGAAAGGCAGAGAGTTACAGAGAGGCAGAGGCAGAGAGAAAGAGAGAAGCGTCTTATCTGCTGGTTCACTGCCCAGATGCCGCAAGGGCCGGAGCAGAGCTGATCCGAAGCCAGGAGCCAGAAGCCTTTTCTGGGTCTCCCATGTGGACGCAGAAGGTCTGAGGACTTGGGCCATCTTCCCCTGCTTTCCCAGGCTACATCAGAGAGCTGGATCAGAAGTGGATTAGCCAGGACTTGAACTGGTGCCAACATGGGATGCCGGCACTGCAGGTGGTGACTTTACCCGCTATGCCATAATACCGGGCCCTATATACTGTCTATCTAAATTTGCCTTTATTTATTAGCAGAAAAAATTGAGATTTAGTTCACAATTCTTGGTTTAAGCAAGGTTTCCTCTATTCCCTTCAAATCACCTTTCATTGCTACCAGAGAAACAACTTAAAACCACACAAAGCACGTCTCAATAACTCCTGGTCTGTTGAATATGTATAATGTGTGTGTGAAGGGAGAGTTGGATTATACATACTTGTGCAATAACTAAAAAGGAACAGGACTGCTTTTGTTTTTGTTTTGCTTTGTAAAAATTTACTTTATTTACTTAAAAGGCAGAGTTACAGATAGAGAAGGAGAAAGGGAGAGATAGAGATCAATCAATCTTCCATCTGCTGATTCACTGCCCAGATGGCCACAACAGCTGGTGCTGGGCCAGGCTGAAGCCCCCTTGGCGACAAGGGTCCAAGCACTTGGGCCATCTTCTGCTGCCTTTCCTAGGCGCATTAGCAGGGAGCTCGATTATCAGCTGGGACTCGATCTATGCTTATGTGGGATGCTGGTGCTGCAGGGCGTGCTTAACCCGCTAGGGATTAATGTTCAAAATAACATTCTAAAGATCACATGTCTAGATAGGTAAGTATCATATTCCTCAAAGCAATCATTTCAGGGACTAGATGCTTATTTTTTAAAATTCTGATGTTCTAGTCAACATATTGTAGAACTGCCTTCAGTATTTGTGATAACTGTATTTTTTCATATCTGCAATAGTGGCAAAGCCATTAGCTCCAAATCACGGTTTCTCAACCTTGGTACTAACCCTACTCACATTTTGTCCTGGTTAATTCTTAGGGGGCCAGGGGCTGGGGAGGCGGGGGGTGGGGGTTGGGAAGAGTAGTTGTCTTGTTCATTGCTGGATGTTTAGCAGCATCCCTGACCAATACTCACTAGATGCCAAGACCATCTCCCATCACGCTGTGACAACAAAAAATTACTCCAAACATTACCAAATGTTCCCTAGGAGGCAAAAATCACCCATAGTTGAGAATAACCACCCTAAGCCATGCAGATTAAAAATTATGCCCACTTAGACCTTTTATCAATAAAAGATTTAAACATGTTGGTAAGTTAGGAAAGTGACCTAAGAAAGAATGTGGAATAAGAATTTAGGCAAATAAAACACTTTTTTGGGTAACAGTTGACTAAAAAATAAAAGTATGCTAACTAGAACACTACATTCATGTAAACATCTAATTATCTGTAATTCTATTAAAGGTTTACACTTTCAATCAAAATTGTTTTTCTTTTCTAATAGAAAAGTCCTAAGTCACTAAAACTTGACTCTAAATAAAATTTATTTACTTACAGGTACTAAGAGATATGCTCAGTAAATCCTAGCCAGATTTAGAAAATTATTTATGACAAATGGTCATTCAAATGCATCCTAGAGAACACATATCATTTGTCATCTGGTGCTTTTCAATTTCAATGTCATCAGGTTCCAGTTAATTTAGAAATATTTAATTTAATAAAATAAAGAACAGCTTTCCACTAAACAGACATTTTGGTTATCTTTGAGTTTATTTCTGGGGTATAGACTTAAAATTGTTTAAAGGATGTTTATAATAGCATTTGGTGATTAGTTCAAAGTAGAACATGAAAAAATGAGATGTTTTATATATACTATCTTAAAAAAAAAAAAAAAGAAACCACATTACAGTCCGATTACCTTTCTATTTAAACTTGGTATCTACAGCATGGAAAAAAAAATTCAGTCCAAACTTAGGACAATCAAGTTATCATAGCAAGGCCAGAACACTGTCAAGTAATGGCTTTTTAGCATTTTAATCATGTTTTTTTCTTACTTACCGTTCAGGGGAAAAAATGTTTCAGAATACTGTTGAATTAATTTGGCATCTTTACATTTTCCTCTGTGTTATTACTCTTTTAAAAGTATGTTGACTATGAATAGTGAGGAGAGAAGACCCAGTTACTAAAAAAAAGACGCCTCTGGTTACTAAAAAAAGATGGGTCAAACCATAGATGTGAACCCACTGGGACCTGGCCCCATCTCATTTCTGCATATATAGAAGGTCTGTCTCTAGGTAATGAAACTTTCTCGAAATTTGGTCAGAATTACTAGTACTTCAGCTATAGATTATAAAACAGAGATATATAAGTACCCTTAGAACACCAACAACTTTACTTTGGCTGATTTCTTACTTGCGGGAAAAAAAATAGGTGATAGTTTAAATTCAAATAAAGCAAAAAGGATACTGAATGAAGAAGAGTTCAATACCTTAAAAATGAAATCTATAACATCAACAACAGCACTGTAATTTATAGCACTTTGGGAAAGATGATCTTTAGCCTGACCATATTCCAACCAAAAATTTTTAATGCTGCTATAATAAAGGATGTGATGTGATATGAGGATATTCAAGTTACATATCATTTTGGAGGGAAATGTGAAAATAAAAAAGAAAACATTCAAAATACAAATAATTTCACCTGCAAACCTGTATTTTCCTAAAAATAGAATATCGATTTTTCTCAATAGTTGTCTATTCCTCAAATACAAAAATATGTTTATATAATATAATACTTATACTTTAATCTTTAAAATCATTATGCAAAATATATACTTTTAAAAAATGAAATGTACTGGCCGGTGCTGTGGCTCAACAGGCTAATCCTCCGCCTAGTGGCGCCGGCACACCAGGTTCTAGTCCCAGTCGGGGCGCCAGATTCTGTCCCAGTTGCCCCTCTTCCAGGCCAGCTCTCTGCTATGGCCTGGGAGTGCAGTGGAAGATGGCCCATGTCCTTGGGCCCTGCAACCCATGGGAGACCAGGAGAAGCACCTGGCTCCTGCCTTCGGATCAGTGCAGTGTGCCAGCCGCAGTGTGCCGGCTGCAGCGGCCATTGGAGGGTGAACCAACGGCAAAAGGAAGACCTTTCTCTCTCTCACTCTCCACTCTGCCTGTCACAAAAAAAAAAAAAAAAAAAAAAAGTACCATGGGTAATTGGAAACTCAGATTTTGTTCTCTTGATAAAATGTAATATGGAGGCCGACACTGTGGCGCACTAGGTTACTCTGCCTGCAGCGCCGGCATCCCATATATATGGGCGCCAGTTCTAGTCCCAGCTGCCCCTCTTCTGATCCAGCTTTCTGCTGTGGCCTGGGAAAGCAGTAGAAGATGGCCCAAGTCCTTGGGCCCCTGCACCCGCATGGGAGCCACATAAGAAGCTCCTGGCTCCTGGCGTAGCTCCGGCCATTATGGCCATCTGGGGAGTGAACCAGCAGATGGAAGACCTCTCTCTCTGTCTCTACCTCTCTCTGTAACTCTTTCAAATAAATAAATAAAATCATTTTTTAAAAATGTAATACAATACACATTTCATTTGTAGATAACAATCAGGTTGTACAATTATCATATTTATTAAAATAAATCATTTTAATTTGCTCAACAAACATTAATGAGTACATACCACACTCCAAGTATTGTTTGATGCTAGGATAGAGACATGAAGAACATAGACAAAACCACTAACATCATAATAATGTTGATGATAATAACAGGTAACATATTGCTACTATGTACATGACACTGTTTTAATAGCTTTTATATATTAACTTATTCAATCTCTATGACAACCTTATTAGATAATATAATGGGTTATTTTATCTGTCAACTTCACTGGGTCACAGTGTGTCCTGATATCTGGATAAACATTATTTTTTAGTGTGTCTGCAATGCTTTTCTAGAAGAATTTGGAATTGATACTGGTGAGCTGAGCAAACCAGAAGGTGTATACGCATTAGGGTGGGAATTATCCAATCCCCTGAGGGCCTGAACAGAATAAATAGGGGAAGGAAGGCTGAATTCTTTTTACCCAAGTGCTTGCACTGGACACTGATATTCAGCTGTTGGCATTCTTGGACCACCAGCTTACAGACAGTAGATCATGGAACTCTTCAGCCTCATAAATGCATGAGTTGGTACCTTAGATAAATGTCCATATACACTCACAGTCAGCCCACCATATTCAGATTCAAGACACCACAGAAAAAAAATTTTAGAAAATAAAATTGCACATGTACCAAACACACAAGCTTATCTTGGTTCTCATTCCCTAAACAATACTCATACAATATAATGGGGAAAAGAATATATTTTCTTTTTTTAACATCTTTTTTTTTATTTGAGAGAGTTACAGAAAGAGGAGACACAAAGAGAGAAAGAAGTTTTTCATCTGCTGGTTCACTCCCCAAATTGCCAGGCAGAACTAGGCTGAACCAGATGCCAGGAGCTTCTTCTGGGTCTCCCACATGTGTGCAGGGGAGAAGAGATTGATCTTAAGGTCTTTCTGGGGGCCAGCACTGTGGCATGGCAGGTAAAGCTTCAGCCTGCAGTGTCAGCATCCCATATGGGCACTGGTTCTAGATCCAGCTGCTCCTCTTCTGATCCATGTCTCTGCTATGGCCTGGAAAAGCAGTATAAGACAGCCCAAGTGCTTGGGCCCTTGTACCTGTGTACAAGGTCAGTGCAGTGGAGTAGTAGTAGGGAGACCTGGAAGAAGCTCCTGGGCTTCGGATTGGCCCAGCTCCAGCTGATGCGACCACTTGGGGAGTGAAACAGCGGATGGAAGATCTCTCTCTTTGCCTCTTGGTAACTCAGCCTTCAAATAAATAAATAAATCTTAAAAAAGAAGAAGTTGTTCTCTCTCAGCCATGCACTGTCTGTATACAAAAAAGCTACTGATTTTTATATTAATTTTATATCCTGCAACTTCACCAAACTCTTTTATGAGTTCCAATAGTCTCTTAGTGGAGTCTTTTGGTTTCCCTATATATAGGGTCAAGTGATCTGCAAATAGGGATAATATGACTTCCACCTTTTCAATTTGTATCCCTTTGATTTTTCTTGCCTAATGGCTCTGGCTAAAACTTCCAGGACTATATTGAATATATATGGTGAATATACCAATGGTGAGTGTGGGGATTCTTGTCTGGTTCTGGATCTTAGTGGAAATGCTTCTAACTTTTCTCCATTCAATGATGCTGGCTGTGGATGTAAATCAACAGAATAAAAACTCCAGAAATCAATCCACCCATCTATAACCAATTAATCTTTGACAAAGGAGCTAAAATTAATAACTGGAGAAAGGACAGTCTCTTCAACAAATAGTGCTGGGAAAATTGTATCTCACTGTAAAACTCTCTTCAAAAAGACAGTTGGGGGCTGATGCTGTGGTGTAGCGGGTAAAGCCGCCACCTGCTGTGCCGGCATCCCATATGTGTGATGGCTTGAGATCTGGCTGCTCCACTTCTGATCCAGCTCTCTGCTATGGCCTGGGAGAACAGTACAAGATGATCCAAGTCCTTGGGCCCCTGCACCCGCATGGGAAGACCCGCAGGAAGCTCTTGGTTCCTGGCTTCGCATCGGCAAAGCTCTGGCCATTGCAGCCAATTGGGGAGTGAACCAGCGGATGGAAGACCTGTCTCTCTCTATGCCTCTCCTTCTCTCTTGTATAACTTTCAAATAAATAAATAAATAAGTCTTAAAAAGAAAAAAAGAAAAAAAAGACGGTTGAAAAAACATAAACCTATCAATGACATCAAAGATATAGATATAGACAGACAAACGGGGCTATATCAAACTTAAATATTTTGTGTTAAAGGCCATGATAAAAAAGTGAAAAGGCAATGTATACAATGGGAGAAAATATTTGCAAATCTTATCTCTGACAAAGAATCAGTATCCAGAATGTATAAAGAACTTCTACAACTCAACCGCAGGAAAAAAAGAGCAAATAATCCAATTTTTAAAAAATAGGCAAAGGAATTGAATAGATACTTCTCCAAAGATGACATACAGATGGCCAACAAAAATATGAAAATATATTCACATCACTAATAACCACAGAAATGTAAACCAAAACCACAATGATACATCTGCTCACACTTATAAGGATGGTTACTATCAAAATAACTGAAAATCAAAGTGTTGCTGGGATATGGAGAAATTAGAACCCTTGTGTACTGTTGATATTATAAAACAGTATGCAGGTTCTTTAAAAAAATTAAAAACAAAACTGTATGATGCAGTGATCTCACTTCTGGGTGTATGAAGAGGCTTCAAATGTTGATGGAGGGGTCAGTGCTGAGGAGTAGTGGATAAAGCTGCCACCCGCAGCACCAGCATCCCATCAAGTCCTGGATTCTCCACTTCCAATCTAGCTCTCTGCTATGTGTGGCCTGGGAAAGCAGTAGAAGGTGGCCCAAGTCCATGGGCCCCTGTACCCACATGGGAGACCTGAAGAAGCTCCTGGCTCCTGGCTTCAGACTGGAACAGCTCCAGCCATTTGGGGAGTGAACCAGTGCTGGAGGACTTCTCCCCCTTTCTCTCTCTGCCTCTCTGTAATTCTGCCTTTCAAATTAAAAAAAAAAAAGTTGATGGAACATCTGTATCATCTTTTAATTCTATTTTCCACAAACTTTTTAAAACCTCTTCAAGTATCCAAAGGAACTGAGAGCAGGGTCTCAAAGATATTTGCACACCCACGCACACAGCAGCACTAACACGATAACCAAGAGGTAGAAGCAACCCAAATGTGCATTAGGGACAAATGGATAAATAAAATGTGACAGACACCACATGAAATATTATTCAGCTTTAAAACGGAAGGAACTTCAGTCAAATACAACAATATGGATGAACACTGAGGGCATTATGCTAAGGGAAATAAGGTAGTCACAAAAAGCCTGGTATTCTATGATTGTACTTATATGAGATAGCTAAAGCAGTCAAATTCATGGAAGCACAAAGCAGAATGATGGTTACCATGGCTAGGGAAAGGGAGGAAAAAAACGAGCTATTGTTGGATGGGTACAGAAGTCAGCTATCCAATATCAAGAAGTTCTAGAGCTCTGTTTAACAACATCAATTCATTAAATACTAGTGAGCTACTTAAAATGATTAACATAATAAATTTTATGCTTCCATCACAATTAAACACTTCAAAAATAAAGTTTTAATGTTTATTGAACTTCCATGACACATTATGGGAATAACTGCACAAATATATACGATTAAACACAAAATAAAAAAAATACATTACACTAATGCCTAAAAACTTCTGAAAAGTAAATAATCTAGATTCTACAGAGTAATAATGTAAAAACATACAAGCCTACTTACCTGGGCTTGTCTCGTTTTTCTCTCTGTCTTTCAAAATCTCGTCCTCTGTCTTTTCCATCTCTTGGCTTTTCTTCTATCCTATCTTTTACTTTATACTTCTCTTTGTATTTTTTCCCCAGAGCAATATCTTCTGGTATCGGAGGAGGTGGACTAGGAGTACGTGGTCCTTTCTTTTTACTTTGGTTGCTTTTTGAATTCCTGAAGATAACATAAACCTATCATTAGAGGTCCAAATATTTCGAAATGGAAACATTTTTAAGCACTTTTTAAAAATGTTGGCTTTACTTCCAATTGCTTGCCTTTTACTATTTGTATACTAGTAACCCATAAACAGAAAACAAATCAAAGGAATGAGCAGAGTATTAATGTACTTGCTACTTATTTTGCTAATACTGCTTATTATTATATAATTTGAAAGGTAGATTTCAGGGAAAAGGTAGGGCTGAAGTGGAAAAGAACTCTAGGAAAGGAAATAATATTACAAAATGAAAGTGCTTGAACTGCATTTTTTTTTTTTTTTTTTTGACAGGCAGAGTGGACAGTGAGAGAGAGAGACAGAGAGAGAAAGGTCTTCCTTTGCCGTTGGTTCACCCTCCAATGGCCGCCACTGCAGCTGGTGCACCGCGCTGATCCGATGGCAGGAGCCAGGATCCAGGTGCTTTTCCTGGTCTCCCATGGGGTGCAGGGCCCAAGCACCTGGGCCATCCTCCACTGCACTCCCTGGCCATAGCAGAGAGCTGGCCTGGAAGAGGGGCAACCAGGACAGAATCCGGCGCCCTGACCGGGAGTAGAACCTGGTGTGCCGGCGCCGCAAGGTGGAGGATTAGCCTATTGAGCCACGGCGCCGGCAGAACTGCATTTTTTTAAATGGTATATAGAAAAGCAAACGAAATAAAAATCCCCTATTTTGTACTACCTAATAACTATTGTTAAAACTTAATATACTTCCACACTTTTTCCATGTCTCTTTCCTTATCTACTCATTTAAAATTGGATAGCTGCATGTGTAAGAATGAAGTTGGACCTTTACCTTGTACCATATACAACAACTAAGTCAAAATGGATTAAAGATCTAAATGTAAAATCTGAAACTATAAAACTCCTAGAAGAAAATACAGAGAAAAAGATTCACGATATCCAACATGTCAGTGATTTCTTAGCTATGACACCTAAGGCACAGGTAACAAAATCAAAACTAAACAAATGAGACTAAATCAAATTTGAAAATTTTTGTGTGTCAAAGGATACAATCAACAGTGTGAACTAACCTACAAAACATGAGAAAACATTTGCAAGGACCGGTGCTGTGGCACAGCACGTAAAGCTGCCGCCTGCAGTCCCAACATCCCATATGGGCACCAGTTTGAGGCCCGGATGCTCTACTTCTGATTCAGCTTCCTGTTAATGTGCCTGGGAAAGCAGCAGAAGATGGCCCAAGTGCTTGGGCCACTACACCCACGTGGGAGACCCAGAAGAAGCTCCTAGCCCCAGATCAGCACAGCTCCAGCCATTGTAGCCAACTGGGGAGTGAACCAGCAGATGGAAGATCACTCTCTTGCTCTCCCTGCCTCTACCTCTCTGTAACTCTGCCTTTCAAATAAATAAATCTTTAAAAAAAAAAAAAAAAAGAAAACTTTTACAAATCATATTCTAGGAGGTCCCAATTATTCTCTATTTTCTAATCACTGGAAATGGCTGGTAATCTCTCCCTTTTTTTTTTTTCACATACCAGACACTCACAGAATATCCTATTACAGTATTTTATAAAACTTTTCGTATTGAACATAGACATAGCACAGACATCTTTCTCTTTATTATAGTTACTGTATCTCTTGTCAAAATTAATCTGTCATCCCCAATTCTCCTGCTGCTTTCCCTATCTTAAAATTTTTCTTCAAATTCAGTAATTCTTTGAAGTAGCAACCATTGTACTATTCCTAATTATTAATAATTCTAATATTAATCTCGTTATTCTGATATTTTCAGTCAGAATCATTTTTCTTCCCCTATATCCTTTCTCAAAGATTGCCATCTGCCAACAACCATATTAGCCACATTTTTAAATTAATGAAAATTAATCAGCAGTTAGCATCTGAAAGGAAACAAGTTTTAAATTTTCAAGATAAAATGATGGAGGAATTAACACAAACTGCATTTTCACATAACTGCCTGTGATACAAACCAGTTGGATGTTTACCAAACTTTCCTCTGGGGCACAGTGCTGAACCATACTGTATTACATTTTTTTCCAAATCAGGTATGGCCAACTGATCAAGATCTGGCAAAAGGAATGTTGATTGGAAGTGATGAATACCATTTTCAGGCCTGCCTCTCAAAGGGTTCTAACAGGCAATCATAAATATAGTGCTGAATAAACACAGTAATCCATATTTTTCCTTTGTACATTCCATTCTTTGGATCCCTTAAAAGTATAAGAAAATGAAGCCATGGTCAAAAGAAGCCTGGGTTACCAAACTTCCATGTATGAGACAGCAACCTGTTAATCAGAAACACCCAGTTTCACCTCACTGGAGAAATAAACTTTTATTGCGCTGAACCACTGATATTTGGGGACTCAGCTATTATTCCACGGACTATCCTAACACACTAAAGTACAGAATTTTTTCACATTACCTTCAAAAATATACATGGTTGGAAAACATAATTGTGCTACACTGCTTTCAAATAGAAGGGGCCAAAATTGGTTTTGTGTATTCTGAAGTTAATAATATTTTTCAATTTTTTTTTTTTTAGTCAACTGATTAGTGGTACAGAGTCTGTTTGTGACAGAGTCCACTTGCCTACAAGCCCGCAATGGTCAGGAATGGGCCAGGCCAAAGCTAAGAGCCAGGAACTCAATCCAGGTCTCCCACACAGGTGGCAGGAACCAAATTACTTGAGCCATCATCTGTGGCCTCCTAAGGTACATTCTAGTAGGAAGCTTGAATTGGGAGCAGAGCTAGGATTTGAACCCAGGCACTCTGATATGGCCTATAGGCACCCTAACCAGTGGCTAAAAGCTAAGGCAAGGGGACAACGTTGTGGCGTAGTAGGTTAAGTCACCATGCACAAGGGCAGAATCCCATAAGAGCACTGGTTCCACTTAGGATCCAGCTCCCTGTTAATGCTCCTGGGAAAAACAGCACAAGACAGATTGAATATATGGGCCCCTGTCACCCCCATGGGACACTTGGATCCTTCCAGGCTCTGGCTTCAGCCTGGTCCAGCCCCAGATGTTGCAGCCATTCTGGGGAGTAAATCAGCAGATGGAAGAGCTATCTTTCTTTCCCTCTCCCTCTGTAGTTCTAACTTTCAAATAAATCTTAAAAGCCAAAAACAAAAGGCCGGTGCCGTGGCTCAATAGGCTAATCCACCACCTTGCGACGCCGGCACTCCGGGTTCTAGTCCCGGTCGGGGCGCCGGATTCTGTTCCGGTTGCCCCTCTTCCAGTCCAGCTCTCTGCTGTGGCCTGGAGTGCAGTGGAGGATGGCCCAAGTGCTTGGGCCCTGCACCCCACGGGAGACCAGGAGAAGCACCTGGCTCCTGCCATCGGATCAGTGCGGTGTGCCGGCCGCAGCGTGCCGGGTGCGGCGGCCATTGGACGGTGAACCAACGGCAAAAGGAAGACCTTTCTCTCTGTCTCTTTCTCTCACCGTCCACTCTGCATGTCAAAAAAAAAAAAAAAACAAAAACAAAAAAAAAAACAAAACAGAAAGCAAAAGATGAACAACTGACCCCATTTCCCTACTTCCATCAATTTTAGATACTTTATTTCTCTCTAAAATCATTGTTTCTGAACAGCTTTTGACATATCTCAGACTCCTTGATATAAAAAAACTATAAAGTTGTGGGGAGCAATCCGGACTAGACTAAGTTACTCGAATTAAGACTTATTCTATGCATCTGCTCTCCCACAATATGGCGCTGGGAGAGAAGTAAACAGCTTCCGCACAGCTGCCTCCAGTTCAACTAATAAATTGTAGGACTTGCTCCTGATTGGAGGAGAGCAGCGTACTCGGCGTGTGGGCAGCCGAGTTAGGATTGGCGGAGGAGGACTATAAAGGAGGAGAGAGACGGCATGCACCAGGAACATCTATGGGGAACATCTAAAGGAACACCCGTGCAGCCCCCGAGAGACCCGGCCGGCGGTGTGCCGCTCCCCTGCGGAAGTGGGGAATGTGGCCAGGGGGAACTGCCCTTCCACGGAGGTGGAAGGGATAGTGGCCAGCCCGGGAAGAACCAGCAGCAAACCCGGGGAGGGCCGAGCAGACGAAAGAACAGCGCAGGGTTCAGTGTTGCTCCTCCACGAAGACGGGGAGCGACATAATGGTGCCGTGACTCGGATAGGAAACTTAGGACGGAAGAAACGGGAAGAAATGGGAAAATACCGGAGAGAGAGACTAGCAAAGAGCCTAGGTGCCGGAAGAAGCTATTGAAAGCCTAGGCATAGACTCGGATATGGACTGTGGGAAAGAAGTTAGGATTTAAAGTGAAAGCAAGAAGAAACTTAGACTCAGATACGGACTGCAGGTTGAAAGTGAAAGTGAAACCTATAAGAAACTTAGACTTGGATACGGACTGTGGGGAGAGGCCAGGAGAAATGAGGGAGGAATATTGTTGGAAGAAAACTTAGGGAAACACACCGGGTAGAGAAAAATGTTAGGGAGGATGAAGCCGCGAGTGCAGGCCAAGCCATCTTGGAATTCTTCAAGTCACCCTGGGGAGCAAGAGGCGAAGATCTGGAACCAGAGGCAGAGACGTGGGCCGCCAGAATTCGCCAGGTTAGTCCGGGGAACTTGGACTGAATGCCGGTGGTGGCGGAAACATTCGCGGAAGCCGCCGCGTGCAGAGAGAGCACGGGGCGTTGGCGCGAGGCCGTGGTGCGGGCGCGAAGTGCGTGGAGACCGCGGAGCGTGCGCGCAGAGCCGGGAACCCGCCGGCGGGGCGAGGCGCCAGGAAGCCGCGCAGAGCTGTGAAGCCGCCGCGGGGCGGGCGCCGGCGGGGCGAGGAGCCGGGAAGCTGCGCAGATGAGAGAGGCGCGGGCTGAAGCGGCTCAGCCGGGAAGCCGCCGAGAAGCAGCCTCGGGGCGGGCGCAGCCGGGAAGCCGCGGGGATAAGAATGAGAGCGGGAAGCCGCAGGGATAAGAGAAACAGAAGTTTAGAAGTAAAGTGAGAAAAATAGGAATGCTGGAAGATAGAAGTAAAATGGGAGAAATAGGAATGCCCGGAGATAGAGAAATAGAGAAATAAAAAGGCCTCCCTACAACACTGCAATGTGAGAGCTTGGATTCGGTCTGCCTAATCAAGTGAGGCGATGAGCACCTGCGGGCAGCTAGCAGCTTATGCGCCGCAGGTCACCGAAGACAGGCACGAATTAACATCAGTAAGGCTTCCCCACAATACAACAATATTAAGCTTGGATTCGGTCTGCCTGATTTAAGGCGGTAAGCGCCAGCAAGCAGCTCGACCAGAGTATGAGCTGCAGGTCACCGAAGATAGGCACGAACCAACACTAATAAGTCTCCCCCACAAAAAGGCAATGAGAAGGCTTGGATTCGGTTTGCCTGATAGGTCTTGTAAGTCCCCTGCAGGCAGAGCAGAGCATGCGCTGCAGGGCACCGAACACAGGCACGCATCAGCGCCTAAAAACCTCCTCACAACATGGCGAAGAGAGGACCCGGATTCGGTTTGCCTGATAGGACTTGTAAGAGCCTGTGGCAACTCTAGCAAGTAGAGCAGAGTGTGTGCCGCGGGACACCGAAGACAGGCGCGTATCAACGCCAAAAATAAAAAGAAAGGGGGATCTGTGGGGAGCAATCCGGACTAGACTAAGTTACTCGAATTAAGACTTATTCTATGCATCTGCTCTCCCACAATATGGCGCTGGGAGAGAAGTAAACAGCTTCCGCACAGCTGCCTCCAGTTCAACTAATAAATTGTAGGACTTGCTCCTGATTGGAGGAGAGCAGCGTACTCGGCGTGTGGGCAGCCGAGTTAGGATTGGCGGAGGAGGACTATAAAGGAGGAGAGAGACGGCATGCACCAGGAACATCTATGGGGAACATCTAAAGGAACACCCGTGCAGCCCCCCAGAGAGCCGGCCGGCGGTGTGCCGCTCCCCTGCGGAAGTGGGGAATGCGGCCAGGGGGAACTGCCCTTCCACGGAGGTGGAAGGGATAGTAGCCAACCCGGGAAGAACCAGCAGCAAACCCGGGGAGGGCCGAGCAGACGAAAGAACAGCGCAGGGTCCTGTGTCGTTCCTCCATGAAGAGGGGGAGCGACAAAAGTCAAATTTAGCTTACTCAATAAAAGCTAAGATTAAAAATGCACATAGACAAAACATGTAATATATGGCTTTAAATCACAACGTATCTCACTTATCGGGATAAATCTTACCATCAGACTATATCACACAATTAATGCTAAAGGAAAATGCCACCTTTCAAGAAAAAGTGTGAATTTTAATTTGGCAGTAATTGTATCTTCTATTCAATATGATAACCTAGTAAGACCACGGAGTTTGTTTATCTGATTGTCACCTCAGCTAATTTACTTACATGGAATGAAATACTCCACTGAATTCTACCTGAAATGCTAATCCATACGCATACCTTATATGTCTACAAACAGCTTATAGTAAGAATTAGCAATGAAATTAGAAGTTGATTACTTGACATACTCTAGGCAATATAAACTGTACAGCTGAAGAAATGGTATATTTAAATCAATGTTTTCTTTGTATTTTTAATGGAACTCTTTTCCAGGCTCTTTTGCTCCTATTATGAAGTTAATGGTACATTTTAAAGTTAACAATATAGTAGAATCCAGGAAATACAGTAGTTAAATCAATGTTATTCATGAGAAATATTTATCAAAGAACGAGTTACTAACAAAGTAGAGAGGTTATACGAAGAGGATGAAATCAAAGAGCAAGTAGGGTAGATTGCATCACTCTACAGTTCAATCTCTTCCTTTTCCCTCTGCAATATTTACTCAGTCCTAGTAAGGAAAGGATCAAGTCAATTTTAGTGAATGCCTTATTACAGTGCAAAGCTCTATATAAAGTAAGTGCTAGGGGAAGACAGGACAATGAACCACTGAGATCTCAATCTTCAAGGAGCTTAAACTTAATAGAAGTTGTAAAACACACATGCCACAGCTGAAATATAATGCAAAAGGCAATTACTATTAACAGGAAGGCATATACAAAACCTGATAGGTACCTAAAGGTAAAAGAATTTATGTTAAGTGAAAAGTGGGGAAACTTAATGGGAAATACAGAATTTGAGCTAGAGATTCAAAGATTCAGGATAGAAAAAGGTAGTAGGAAAACAGACAAGAATATTGGTTAAGACAGAAAGATCAAAGTATGACTGCCATGCTAATGAATCTGAATTTCATTATACAGAATGGAAAACCACTGGGTTTTTCAATGGAATGATAACTTGACTGAAATTTTTCTTTTAAGATTTCTCTGACAGCAACTATAAAATGAATGGGTTGGAGTAAATGAATGAAAATGTATATCTTTGTCCAGGGATAGATATTACAGAAAGTAAATACTAGGGTGATATAGTAACTTAATTAAAAAGTAGCTGGAGTCTGAAATAGAGTGAGAATCTCTAGAAACAAGGAGATAAATATGAATTTCATTAAGAGTTCATACAGACAGGGTTTTCCAGCTGATCAAATATTGGGAGGGAAGAGAATTTTGGGTCAGTTTTTTGTTTAAATAAAATGAGCATATGCACTTTAATTAAATAAAATTTATTAAGTTTCATGTTTTCTGTTATGTAGAAAATACAAAAAAATTAAGAATAAAACTGACATCTTTTGATCTGATTATTGATTATAGCCCCTATCTGTATTCTTGTGGAACTGTGCTCTTCTATGTTTTACTTCCTGAACATTATGGTTAGTGCTGTATTAAGCCTTTGATTATAAAGTAAATTGAAAGTATTGCAAAAATTAAAGAAAAAAAGATAAAAGACCTTAACTATATCTCATATTCCTTTATGTAAAAAAACTATAAAGAAAAATTTAGCTTACCTAATAAAAGCTAAGATTAAAAATGCACACAGACAAAACAGATAATATATGGTTTTAAATCACAATGTATCTCACTTATCAGGATAAATCTTACCATCAGACTATATCACACAATTAATGCCAAAGGAAAATGCCACCTTTCAAGGAAAAGTGTGAATTTTAATTTGGCAGTAATTGTAGCTTTAGGGAGGGAGGAAGAGAGATAAATGTGGTTATCTTCTCAGAACTGTATCAATGAAATACATGAAATTCCCTACCTTTATATTAATAAAAATTTTATAAATTAAAAAAAATTTAAATATATAAAGTGATATTAAATGAAAAAAGTCTCCTATGTAGTCTCTCAATGTGGTAATATTTTATCATCTAGATTTTTATTTATTTATTCTATTTCTATTTTTATTTATTCAAATAGCTACTAAAATAATTCTAAATAATACACTCATGCTCTTAGGTATATACCATAAAGAATTTAGTTGCTTAATCATGTAAACAAAGAAGAAAGTTAATAAACTAGAAGCTGGAAATCACATAAACTGTTCAACAGAAAAGTACATAAATACAAAGTCTAAATACTAAAATGAATGAACTAAGACTATACATAACAATATGGATAAATGCAAAAAAAATAGTAACTGAAAAAGCAAGTTGTAGAAGGAAAGTTACAATGATATATCTGTAATATGATGAAACAGATGAAAGAAATATTATAAATTAAAAGATAATACATATAATTGAAAGTACAAACACATGCACAAGTATCATAAACATCAATGTATTGTTTATATTTCTTAGAAAATGAAAAGCTCTGACACATATGTGAACATGACATGCCTTTCTTTTATAGTTCTCTATCATTTTCTTTTCACCAAAACATTTCACATTTTTAGAGGAAAATATACACCAAGTATTTAAAAATACCATTTTATAACCTTCTAGTTCTTTGTAATCTCACTTGAGAAAAAGCTCTTTTTATTCCAGCAATAATTATCCCTACTGACCTCTGCTGGTCCAACAGGGGAGAAGATACTGCAGATGTCTTCCTGTCTTTCTTGTTAGCTGAAGAAGACGACTTGGGGCTTGATTTCCGCTTTGGAGATTTACCAGACTTTCCTAGAGAAGGTGATGGAGACAATTTTGATCTAATCACATCCGGTGAAACCTTTCAAAATAAAAATCAGTAAGTTAACTGAGGAACTTCTCTACTCATTGTTCAAAAAAAGCATGTATTTTAAAATATCAGATTAAAAATTGTCATTATGGGCATCATGTACTGATATTAGACTCCTGAACCCATGCTTTTAGCCAATACGATAATTAACTCCCTTAACATACACTAATACCAATAAAACAAATTATAACTATGAATTTCAAAATAACCTCAGAAAAATCATAAATTATATTCAAATGAATTATATCTCTATTCTTTAAAAAAGAAATAAGAAGGGCTGGCTGTTGGCCTAGCAGTTAAGATGCCATTTGAGACATTCGCATCCCATATCAGAGTGCCTGGGTTAAAGTAAAAGCTCACACCCGATTCCAGTGTCCTGGCAATATGCATCCTGGGAGGTAGCAGGTGATGGTTCAAGTAATTAAGCCCCTGCCATTTACACAGGAAACCTGGATTGAGCTCCTGTTTCCTAGCTTTGGTAAGGCTCAGTTTTGGCTATTGCCGACACTTGGGGACTAGGAGAGAGAGCACACTCTCTCCCTTTCTCTCCATCTGTCTTTTAAATAAATAAAATAAATAAATAAACAATAAAATTTAAAAAAGAAACAAGGCAGACACATAGACTCAAACTCCATTTCCCATTAGCTGATGTCTATCTCCAACAATTTTGCCCACTTGTTCAAAAGCAAAAATAATTCCTATTTATCTAAGGGATTGTGAAGATTAAATGATTAACAGAAACAGCTGATGTACACTGAGTGGATCAATATATTAATATCCTAGTATAACTTAAGATGCAGTAAGCTTTGATTTTTCTCATCAATATGCATGTTTACATTAATTACTAACATATTTATTGTAATAAATGGCATACCTCCTTTTTAATGATAATTTCTTCTCTCTTCTCCATGTTTTCTTGTTCCAGCTTCATTAATTCCCTCTGAATTTTCTGACGTTTCATTTCCAGTGATAACTCATGAACATAATCATAATTAATATCTCCATTGTCAGAATCTTTAAAATAAAAAAGCCCATGGATTGTCAGAAACAATCACAATTATCTATACCAAAAACTATAAAAATTTTCAACTATTTTTATAGAAATAAAATGGCAGATTCTTGAATGAGAGTAACAAACTTCTAAAGGTAAAAGGAATAGGTACCATTTCTGTAAAGGATGAAAATCACAATTAATTACAGGACATTATGTTAAGTACAAATAAGCCAAGCATAGTCAAAGACTGCATATTTTCATTCATATCTGGAAGTTTAAAAAGTTGAATTTGGGACTGATGTTATGATATAGAAGTAAAGCCACCACCTGGAATACCAGTCCCCTATGGGTGCCAGTTCATGTCCCAGATGTTCCACTTCCCATCCAACTCCCTGCTAATGGTTGGGAAAAGCAGTGGTAGATGACCCAAGTCTCTGGGCTTGTACTACCCACATGGGAGACCTGGTTGAAGTTCCTGGCTCCTGGCTTCGGCCTGGCCCAGCCCTGGCTGTTGTGGCCATTTGGGCAGTTGAATCAGCAGATGAAGGATCTCTCTGTGTGTCTTTCCCTTCCTTTCTGTAACTCTTTCAAATAAATAAATACATCTTTGGGGAAAAAAAAAAGTTGACTTCACAGATACAGAGAATAGAACAGGGACTGCCAGAGGCTGGGAAGTGTAGGGGCATAAGAAGGGATTGAAAGAGGTTTCTTATAGGGTATAAAAATATAGCTTGGGGCTGGTGCTGTGGTGTAGCGGGTAAAGACGCCACCTGCAATGCCAGCACCCCATATGGGCACCAGTTCAAGCCTTGGCTGTTCCGCTTCTGATCCAGCTCTCTGCTATGGCCTGGGAAAGCAGTAGAAGATGGTCCAAGTCCTTGGCTCCCTGCATCCGTGTGGGAGACTCAGAAGAAGCTCCTGGCTCCTGACTTCAGATCAGTTCAGCTTTGGTCATTTTGGCCGTTTGAGGGGTACACCAGCAGATGGAAGACCCCTCTCTTTCTCTGCTTCTGCCTCTCTCTGCCTTTCAACCATCTTCTGCTGCCTTCCCAGGTGCATTAACAGGAAGCTGGATGGGAAGCAGGATGGCTGGGACTTAAATGAGCACTCTGATATGGGATGCCAACCTGGCAAATGGTGGCTTAATCTCCTGTGCCACAACACTGGACCCAAGATCAAAACTATTTCTATAATATTACATTATTTTCTAGATTTACTAAATCTCTCATGAGTACACAGTGGAGTTTTCCAGAAGATATGATATTGTTAACCAACTGAAGGCAGAAGCAGATAGGAAAATCTAATTATATTCCATTAAGTCAGATATTAAAATGATCTGCAGAAACATTTAAATCTTTATATCTCTTAAAAATTTTGGTTATTTTTCATAAAAAGTATATATTGAGTTTATTTCTGTCAATGTTAAATGAGTTAGTATTTTAAAATTTTTCAGATTCAATGTTCAATATGGCAATTATTAAAACATAATCCAGAGATAAAAGGTCTTTGGGTGCTTAAAAAGAGTACAAAAGTATCCCAAAATGAAAGTTTGAGAAACACTGCTATGTATCAGTATCATCTGAGTCTAGTCAAAATTGTACATCATACTGCACTGACAACGCAAAAGTAACTCTGTTAAGCGAATTTAGTCTCACTCTATGGGGACTGAGGCAACTAATCCCAGACTTCACTATTTCTTCATAAATACTTTTACATCACAGAGATATACATAGGTATACACAATTAACAAAGCCTGTGAGCTTCAATTAAGGGAAAACATAAGAAATTATCACATGAATGTTTCGTATGTAAACTACTATTGAAGGCATTTCTATTCTACTTTTAAGAGTCTTCTTGGCCAGCGCCGCAGCTCACTAGGCTAATCCTCCGCCTTGCAGCGCCGGCACTCCGGATTCTGTCCCGGTTGCCCCTCTTCCAGGCCAGCTCTCTGCTGTGGCCAGGGAGTGCAGTGGAGGATGGCCCATGTCCTTGGGCCCTGCACCCCATGGGAGACCAGGAGAAGCACCTGGCTCCTGCCATCGGATCAGCGCGGTGCGCCGGCCGCAGCGCGCCAGCCACGGCGGCCATTGGAGGGTGAACCAACGGCAAAGGAAGACCTTTCTCTCTGTCTCTCTCTCTCACTGTCCACTCTGCCTGTCAAAAAAATAAAAAATCAAAATCAAACAAAAAAAAAGTCTTCTTTATAAAAGGTTCTTGTAATAAAATCATTTTATTACATTAGATTTTTCTTAAGAAAAATAGAAAGTCTTGTAAATCAACATTTAAGAGACAGAATGCTAGAAAAGAAGGAGCCTTTGTGAAGGGCTTTCAAAAAGTTCACAGAAAATGCTGATTGGGAAGAAAACTGCATGGATTTAGAGAATTTTTTTATACAAAAATAAACTTGCCATTCAATACTACTTTTCCATGAACTTTTTGAAGTTTTCTTATGTGTACGACTAAAGGACTTGAATAAGAAAACTAACAATTGAAGAGTGATAGATGAAAGCCAAGGGGAAACATTTTTTCCAGAAGAAAAGACCACTTGGAGATGTAAAATGTTGCAAAAGGCTATATGAGACAGAGATAAGAATATCTCCATTTATTCAGCAATTTGGTGATTACTAGTGACCTTGAAGAACTGTTTTAGTTGAATTGGGTCCAAAGACTACTAAGTATCAAGTTGAAAAAGGAGAGAGAGTAAGGTGTAGAACTATTTTAAGGAATGAGTTCTTAAGTGAGAATAATTAATCATGTTGGTACCCAAAAGTAATATATGGGGAGAAGAGAAAATAGATGTTAAAGCTTTAGTATACAAGCAATATATTAACATTATACAGAAGGAAGGCCTCTGCCAGAATATGACAGAAGTACAACAGTTTAGACAAGAATAAAACACTAGTTTGTGTACGTGGTAATGAGGTAGCAAGAAGTTGAGGGACATCCAGGATATACAGTTCCATTATCTCTGTGTGGTAGATTCAAGAAAGAGGAATCAAAGAGACAGAGACTTAAGGAAAGGATCAGACACAGCTACTATGAAAACAAGGAGGCCTTTCTAAATCTTAAATTTTCAAAAACTGACAAACATTATTATAATGAGAAAATGTAAATTTTTATTCTTAAAGTATCTAATACATTTTAAAATGTTTTCATGCAAAATAATTAAAATAAAAAGATGTTTTTCATCAAAAATAACTGAAATTGAAATAAGAGACATCTGACGTGTGAACAGTTAATCCCTTAGTATTTAGGAAAAGTTAGCTATCCCACCTTGAAGTCATTATATGTAGTGGTTTATTTCAATATATTAACTAATCAGTCAACCACAATGGGATGCTAGTTGCCAGTATTTGTAGAAGAGGCATTAAGTTGGGACTATGAAATCTCTAAAAAACTAATCAGAAGGACTTTTCAACCTATCACACTACCCAAAGATGGAACAGATTTCCTTAATAAGTCTGATGTTCCAATACTGAAGAGACATTGAGGGTCTTAATCTTTAAGTCTTTGCATTCATTCTAAGATTTAGAGTAAGGGCCAGTGCTGTGGTGCAGTGGGTGAATGCCCTGGCCTAAAGCTCTGGTTTGATACCCGGCTGCTCCACTTCTGATCCAGCTCTATGCTATGCCCTGGGAAAGCAATAGAGGATGGCCCAAGTCCTTGGGCCCCTGCACCCACATGGGGAGACCTGGAAGAAGCTCCTTGCTCCTGGCTTCAGATTGGCACAGATCCAGCCATTGCAGCAAACTGGGGAGTGAACCAGCGGATAGAAGACACCTCTCTCTCTCTCTCTCTCTCTCACTGGGGAGTGAACCAGCGGATGGAAGACACCTCCCTCCCTCTCTCTCTCTGCCTCTCCTCTCGTTGTGTAATTCTGACTTTCAAATAAATAAATAACTCTTTAAAAAAAGATTTAGAGTAAATACTTCAGGTTTACAGGTCTTTATTTCCCTATTACAAGGATTCACCTCAGTCGCTATACCTCAACTGCCACTCACAATGTGTAACCAAATGGGCATGGGTGTGTTCCAATACAACTTCATTTGGAAAAACAGGTGACTGGCCCACAACAGGTAATTTTCTAATCCCTATTCTAAGTTTTCAGGTTCCTACATGGAGAGTTGCTTAAATTCCTAAACTGTTTTGTCATTTGTAAGAGTAACAAAGCTATTACAATACTGAGATAATTACATGTCTAGCATATCCAATGCATTCAACAGTTCCCTTTCTCCACATTTGGTAATCTAATGTTACAGTGCTCACCTCCTAGAACACTCTACCTCCAAAGAGGTAGAAAGAACATTTATGGAGTGAAAACAATTATTTATTTGTTAAGATAACGATTCAAAGATGATTTTGTTGACTTTTTATGAATAAATACCAGGGTTTAATTATCTGACTTCAATTTTTGCTAAAAAAGGAAAGCCAACATTTTTGGAACTAATTTTCCCAAGTCCAAAAGGCTAAAATAATCTTACTTTTAGAATTTACGTGAAATAATAAACATTGATTTAAGTATTAGTATTAAGGAATTTTAAAATTTACAAAGGTAATAAAATTCCAAAGAACTGTGATAAGTTTCATGGGAGGGGAGGACAGATGGGGAAGTTAACATATGCAGCACAAACTGCTTTCTCTGCCTTTGTACTGCTACTACATGTCTATTTCTGCCTTATAAGTCAGTAAGATACGAATAAATCAGTAAGATGACTGAAACAATCAGGAGATGATATTTGAAAGGTGTTTTGAAGGCCACAAAAAGTCTGTAAGTGAAAGGAAGACTGTCTATATAAGCAAAGATTTTGAACCTCACAATCTCTATATATGAAATACATGAAATCTGTTCACCTTATATAAATAAAAAAGAAAGAAAGAAACTCACCATCTCTATTAGTTTCCCATTCTACATTTTCTTCTTCACTTTCTGGAGTTCTCTCCTTAGTGATTTTTATGTCTTCCTTTTCCCTATGTCTCCCTCTTGAAGATTCTTTCTAAAAAGTATATACATACATACATATTTAGTATATTTTTTAAAAACTCCCCAAGATAGGTACTGCAATACAAAACATTTGAATTTCCTTCATCTATAATTTATCAAAGACCTGGTTTTATAAATAGTGCCTTATCCATAAGTAGGTGAAATGACAGGTTCTACTGCAGCACCCCAATGAAAAGTATATACTGTATCTATGCTACTTAAGAACAGTAGTTGGTAGTTAAGATTTTAATATATATAATGCAAATCTAGTAATTTATTAGGCACTTGATATCCTGCTACATACTGAGTTTCTATGTGAAAATCACTGGAGAAAAAACGAAGTAAAATGAATAAAATATGATAGAAGAAGTTTTAAGTGGCCATATATAAAAATAACTAAGTTGGGACCAGTGCTGTGGCATAGTAGTTTAAGCCTCCACCTGCAGTGCAGGCATCCCATATGTGTACCAGTGTGAGTCCCAGATGCTCCACTTCTGATCCAGCTCCCTGCTAATGGCCTGGGAAAGCTGTGGAAGGTGGCCCAAGTCCTTGGGCCCTTGCACTCAAGTGGAAGACCTGGAAGAAGCTCCCAGCTCCTGGCTTTGGATTGACCCAGCTCTGGCCATGGTGGCCTTTTGGGGAGTGAACCAGTGGATTAAGATCACTGTATCTCTGGTCAGCACCCTGGCTCACTTGGTAATCCTCCGCCTGAGGCGCCGGCATCCCATATGGGTGCTAGGTTCTAGTCCCGGTTGCTCCTCTTCCACTCCAGCTCTCTGCTGTGGCTCGGGAAGGCAGTGGAGGATGGCCCAAGTACTTGGGCCCTGCACCCGCATGGGAGACCAGGAGAAAAGCAGCTGGCTCCTGGCTTCAGATCAGCGCAATGCTCCGGCCATAGTGGCCATTTGGGGAGTGAACCAACGGAAGGAAGGCCTTTCTCTCTGTCTCTCTCTCTCACTGTCTAACTCTGCCTGTCAAATTAAAAAAAAAAAAAAAGAGAGAGAGAGAGAGAGACCACTCTGTGTAACTCTGCCTCTCAAATAAAAAAAAAAAATTGTCTCTCAAATTAAAAATAAATAAATAAGGGCTAATTCATTCATAGTAGAATCTCAAAATTAATCTAAGACTCATCATTAACTGAAATAATAGTCATTTTCCTACACATCTGAAGATCAACTTGGACTCATTTAATAATTTTGAGTGCTTTTTAAAAAACAGATTTTATCTATTGTGATAAAACCAAATGGTAGCTGAAATCATTAGTAAATTGGTCCTTCTGTAGCTAAAAATCAGGTTTTACATCTCATTTCAGATATAACACTAGCCTATACACAAAATAGAACAGTAATTCAGTTTATAAAATTAAACATTTTATTACATAAGACCCAAACTACATTTTACTGCATGGCAAGAAAAGAGAATAACCAGTGTCACATAATTATTTTTCCACCACAATGAAATTCTCTTTATTAACACTACTAATTATATAAGACACTAAACCATGAAGACATTAAGTGCTCAAAGTTCTTTCTGAGTATTACCAGCCATATGATTTGTTTCCTTAAAATACAAACTACTCTTTGAAGTCCTCTTAAAGAACTCTGCTATATATTATAATTGCCCCAAAGTTTACATATTTAGGCATAAAGTAATGATGTAAAACTTGCAAAATGACTAATATGGGGGCCGGCGCTGTGGCGCAGCAGGTTAATGCCCTGGCCTGAAGGGCCAGCATCCCATATGGGCGCTGGTTCGAGACCCGGCTGCTTCACTTCCAATCCAGCTCTATGCTATGGCCTGGGAAAGCAATAGAGGATGGCCCAAGTCCTTGGGCCCCTGCACCCGTGTGGCAGACCCAGAAGAAGCTCCTGGCCCCTAGCTTCGGATTGGCACAGCTCCGGCCATTGCAGCCAACTGGGGAATGAACCATCGGATGGAAGACCTCTCTCTCTCTCTCTCTGCCTATCCTCTCTCTGTGTAACTCTGACTTTCAAATAAATAAATAAATCTTTTTTAAAAAGATTAATATGTATGATTGTTGCTAAAACATTGAAGATTGACAAAAACCATTAAAAAAATCTATGAGGGGCCAGCATTGTGACACAGTGAGTTAAGCTGTGGACCACAGCACTGGCATCTCCTATGGGAGTGCGGATTCAAGTCCCAGCTGCTCTGCTTCCAATCTAGGTACCTGCTACTGCACCTGGAAAAGCAAATGGCCAGATTACCTGAGCCCTGCTACCCATGTAGGAAACCTGGATGGAGTTCCTGTCTCCTGGCTTCACCTTGGCCGAGCCCAGGCCAGTGTGTCAATTTGGGGAGTAAACCAATGAAGGGAAGACCTCTCTCTTTCTCTCACTGAGCCTTTCAAATAAATCTTTTTTTAAAAAAAATTGGTAAAGGGTCAAGAAAGAAGAAATGGGCTCCTGTTTCCATAGAAGATAAAAAGAACACAATCCATTTTGATTCTTAAAATATATCTCATGGAACACTAAGAATCCTCCGCTGCGGCGCTGGCACCCCGGGTTCTAGTCCCGGTTGCCTCTTCCAGGCCAGCTCTCTGCTGTGGTCCGGGAAGGCAGCGGAGGATGGCCCAAGTGCTTGGGCCCTGTACCTGCGTGGGAGACCAGGGGGAAGCACCTGGCTCCTGGCTTCGGATCAGAGCAGTGTGCCAGCCACAGCGTGCCGGCTGTGGCAGCCATTTGCGGGGGTGAACCAGCGGAAAAGTAAGACCTTTCCCTCTGTCTCTCTCACTGTCCACTCTGCCTGTCAAAAAAAAAAGGAACTATCCTATATCCTATGCAACTTTTCAGTATTCAGTAGATTAAACCCACTCAATATATAATGACTCCAGAAGTATTTTATAGGAAGTTATGTCCAAATTATTGACCAACATACTCTGTGCTGTTACTTGAAAGTATCTTATAACCCAATTACAAATATAACTGAAAAGAAATGCACAGCAATAGAGCTGGCACTGTGAAATAAACAAAATAATCTGTAAATTTGTAACAGAGACTGGTTTTACCAGATTTGGAACTGTAAAGGTAGCAACCAATTTTATCAGTAATGACTTAAGTATATTTCATATTTACCGTATATACAGAAATTATGTCACTTTTGAGTTGTTTGTTTTTCAGTATAATTATGGTACTCAGATCATATACTCATATAACTTCTATTATTAAATACTAGAGACCGAATGTGGCTCCACAATACAATTTCAAGTATGGAGTTTTTTGAAAAATACTTATCATCCCACCTCAGACCACAATATAGGAAATCATTTTTATAACATCTATGAAGGCCAACTAGTTTAAATTAGTATTTCCTCATTTGCCCTACCTCAACAATATAAAACTTGTTTAGGCATGTTATTCCATTATCAAATACAGTTATTTCCCTCTCATCATACTCAAATATAAAATCCAGTATTATTTGTCCCATGCACTGTGGCAGGTCTGCTTTCTTCACTTTCCTGTATTCTTGAACTGAATGACTTACCACCGTACTTTCTTAAATTCAAACATATTCATTAGAAGTGTGATCTTTTCATTACTTATATATTCTATATTAGTCATAAAGTCTGCAGCAAGAGTCTCTGATCAAACATACTAGTATTATTTCAGTAAAACATTCATCAACTGGGTAAAAACTACAGCAAGGTTCTTTTCAAGTAAGAACAAGTTTTGCTGGCAAATAAAGATGTGCTCAACTTAGAGAGAGAGAGACAGATCTATTCCATCCATTGGTTTACTCTCCAAATGTCTGCAAGGCTCTGAACTGGTCCAAGCCAATACCAGGAGCCTAGAACTCCAACCAGGTTTTCCATGTGGGTGGCAGGGCCATTAGCAGGGAGTTGGATCAGAAGCAGAGCAAATGGGACTTGAACTCAATCTTTTACACATAAAACTGTTTTCTTTCTCTTATTTTTAAGAATAATGCTTCACATTATGCTGAGTGAAATAAGCCAGTCCCAAAGGGACAAATACCATATGTTCTCCCCGATCGGTGACAACTAACTGAGCACCAAAAAGGAAACCTGTTAAAGTGAAATGAACACTATGGGAAACGGTGACTTGATCAGCCCTTGCCCTGACTGTTGATGAACAACTTAATACGTTATCCCTCTTAGTATTTTTTTTGTTTATTTGTTCTACTTAACACTTTTGGTTGAATACTGTAATCAATACACAGTTATTCTCAAGTGTTGAAACTTAACTGAAAAGTGATCGCTGTTAAATATAAGAGTGGGAGTAAGAGAGGGAAGAGATGTACAATTCGGGACATGCTCAAGCTGACTTACCTCAAATGGCAGAGTTAGAAACATACCAGGGGATTCCAATTCAATCCCATCAAAGTGGCATGTACCAATGCCATCTCACTTGTCCCGGTGATCAATTTTTGTTCACAATTGATCATAATGATAGGACTAAGAGCTAAAGAGAGCACATAAACAAGACTAGTGTCTGCAAATACTAGCTGATAGAATAAAAAAGGGAGAGAACGATCCAACATGGGAAGCGAGATACACAGCAGACCCATAGAATGGCAGATGTCCTAAACAGCACTCTGGCCTCAGAATCAGCTCTTAAGGCACGCAGATCTGGCTGAAATGCCCATGAGAGTATTACAGGCATGGAAAGCCAAGATACTCTGAGGAAAAAAAAAAAAAAAACCTAAATGAAAGATCTCCACGAGTGAGATCCCAGTGGAAAGAACAGGTCATCAAAGAAGGAGGTACCTTTCTCTGAAGGGAGGAGAGAACTTCCACTTTGACCATGGCCTTGTCTAAATATGATCAGAGTCAGTGAACTCAGGGGGCTTCCATAGCCTTGGCAGCTCATGACAAGAGCCTAGGGTGATTACTGATGCCATAAACAAGAGTGTCAATTTGTTAAGTCAACAACAGGAGTCACTGTGCACTTACTCCTCATGTAGGATCTCTGTCCTTAATGTGCTGTACATTGTGATTTAATGCTATAACTAGTACTCAAACACTATATGCTAAACTGATCTTCTGTATATAAAGAGAATTGAAAATGAATCTTGATGTGAATGGAAGGGGGGAGGGAGAGGGAAAGGGGAGGGTTGCGGGTGGGAGGGAAGTTATGGGGGGGGGGAGCCATTGTAATCCATAAGCTGTACTTTGGAAATTTATATTCATTAAATAAAAGTTTAAAAAAAAAGGATAATGCTTCAAAATCCTACTGCTCTAAAGATATACTTAGTTTCACAACACACAACTGGAAAATTCTTTTCTTTCAGGAGCTCTAGAACTAATATTAATCCAATTTATTCTTCTTTGTCACTTACTGCCATATATTATTTCATGTAGTTCACAATCAGGTACATCTGATTAAGGCCAAAAATGTCATTAATCTATAAAATAGCTCAGTGTTGGTTTTTCAGCCCAACAGCCTGCTTAGTCGATAGCTTTCAGAACAGATATAATTTGACACCTTTCAAGATATTCTAATTATTCACTGATCTGCAATTTCATATCCTTTCAGTATTATAGAACCACAGATAATAGAGAAACTTAGTCCTGCACTTAGGGAACTATAGTTTATTTTGCTCATACTATCCTACAGAAAATCCAATAGGATTATCAGATATTTGAAACAGTTATAAGAAAAAATTCATTTGTCTCAGAATAACCAGAATCACAAATAAACAAACTACAACCATAAACTCAAATAAACTTTAACAGATAACTTAATTTTTAAAAATTACAATGAGAAGCTGCATCTCTGTATGCACTCTATAAAACAGCAAAGAAAATCAGAATGAGATAGAAACATACTATTTAACACACTAATTTCAAAACCAAAGTAGATCAAGGAGATACAGATTATAAAAATATAAAAGACACAAATCACTAATGTTTTATGTACATTTTTTCAACTTGAAAACAAACAAAAAAAATATTCTCTAATGATTTACTTATTTAAAAGGCAGAGATGGGGCCGGCGCCATGGCACAGTAGGTTAATCCTCTGCCTGCGGTGCCAGCATCCCACATGGGCGCCAGTTCTAGTCCCGGCTGCTCCTCTTCCAATCCAGCTCTCTGTTATGTCCAAGGAAAGCAGTAGAAGATGGCCAAAGTCCTTGGGTCCCTACACCCAAGTGGGAGATCTGGAGGAAGCTTCTGGTTCCTGGCTTCAGATCAGCTAAGCTCTGGCCATTGCAGCCAACTGGAGAGTGAACCAACGGAAGGAAGACCTCTCTGTCTCTCCCTCTCACTGTCTGTAACTCTACCTCTCAAATAAAATAAATAAAATCTTTAAAAAAAAAAGCAGAGATGGGGGCGGGTTGGGGAGGAGGTGTCTTTCCTCCACTGGTTCACTACCCAAGTGGCTGCAGTAGCCAGGTCTGGGCCAGGATAACAGGAGCAAGGAACACCATCTTGGTCTCCTACATGGATGTCAGGAGTCCAATTACCTGAGCCATCTTCCATTGCCTTTCTAGGTTCATCAGTAGGAAACTGGACAGGAAACAGAACAGCTGGGAGCTGAATGGGCACTCAGGGGATGCCAGCTTTGCAAATCAGGGCTTAATCCACTGTGCCACAACTCTGGCCCCACAATGTTTTCAAATCACAATGAAATTAAACTAGAAATCAGAAACAAAAAGATAGCTGGAAACCCCCCCCAAGTGTCTGTAGACTAAACAATACAATTCTAAAAAGCACACAAGTCAAAGAAAAAAAAAATCAAGAAAAATTCAAAGTATTTTGAACTAAAAGGAAATATAACTTTTTATACATCGGAAGTGGCACAAAGAGGAAATTTATAATAGTGAATACATACATAAGGCTAAAAATTAATAATCTCTGCTTTCACTTTAGAAAACTAGGAAAGTTAATTAAATCCAAACTAAGCAAAAGGAATAAAATTTTAAAAATTACAATAAAAAATGTCAATGAAATTGAAAAAAATAATCAATGGAGATAAATCAACAAACCAAAATCTGGTTTATTGAAAATATCAATAAAATCAATAAGCTTCTAGCCAGACTAGCTAACAAAAAAGACATAAATTACAATATCAAAAACAAAAGGGGGAACATCACTACAGAGCCCACCAGCTGTAAAAGAATAATGACCACCAGCTGTAAAAGAATAATGAAAGAACTATGAACAGCTCTACATCCACAAATCTGATAGCTTAGATGAAATGGCCTAACTCTGAAAGAAGAAATTGAGAATCTGAATATGCCTATTATGTATTGAAGAAATAGAATCAATAATTATTAATCTTCTAAAGTAGTACTAAATGGGTTCTCTGGTAAATTTTATAAAATGTTCAAGGAAGAAATCACACAAATTCTCTAAATCTCTTCTACACAGAGAAGGCATAAACTATTTCCTAATCCATTCTATCAGGTGTTACCCTTATACCAAACCCAAAACATTACAAAACTATAGATCAGGATGTTTTATCAACATAGATAACAAATATCCTCATCAAAAATATTAGTAAATCAAAATATGGGGCCGGCGCTGTGGCACAGCAGATTAAAGCCCTGGCCTGTAGTGCCAGCATCATATGGGCACTGGTTCGAGACCCGGCTGCTCTACTTCTGATCCAGCCCTCTGCTGAGGCCTGGGAAAGCAGTAGAAGATGGCCCAAGTTCTTCGGCCCCTGCACCCATATGGGAGACCCAGAAGAAACTCCTGGCTCCTGGCTTTGGATCAGTGCAGCTCTGGCCATTGCGGCCATCTGGGGAGTGAACCAGCGGATGGAAGACCTCTCTCTCTCTCTCGCTTGCCGTAACTCTGACTTTCAAATAAATAAATAAATCTTAAAAAAAACAAAATATAACCATGTGAGATGATAAATATACAAATGGCTTGACTGCATTTTACTATGTATATTTGTATCAAAATTTCATGTTATACACCTTAAATACATATAATAAATATAAAGTAAAAAGAAAAATTATTAGCAAATCAAATCTGAATATACAGAAATTTACCATACCCAAGTGAAATTTATCCCAAGTATGCAAAGCTGGTTTAATAATGAAAAAAATCAAGTAACATAACTTACCATCTCAATATCATAATAAAGAATTTGATAAAAATCCAACACACTCATGAATAAACACCCTGGTAAACTAAAAATAGGGTTAAACTTCCTCAATTTCACCAAGATCATCTACAAAAAAGCCTTCTGCTAACAATCATACCTAATGGTGAGAAACTGGAAGCTTTCTTGCTAGCATCAGGAAGAAGACAGGATGTTCTCTTACCACTGCCTTTTAATATCCTACTGGAATTCCTACCTAATACAATAAGAAAAGGAAATAAAAAGTATACAGATTGGGACGGAAGCAATTAGTATCTTTGTCCACAGATAACAAGATTGTGTTTGCTGAAAGAACTGTCAAAAAAAACTCTTGGAAATAATAAGCAATTACAGCAATGTTGCAAGACACAAAGTAATATACAAAAGTCAATCACTTTCCTATATATACAAGCAACCAATAAGTGGAATTTCAAAGTAAAAATACAATACTATTCATGAGCACCAAAAAAAAAAAAAAAAAAAAAAAAACAAAACCCTGAAGTACTTAAGGGTAAATTCAACAAAATATGTACAACACCAAAATGGATGAAAATGTATGAAAATAAAATATGCACAACACCAAACACTGGATGAAAGAAATCAAAGAACTAAAAAAATAGAGAAGTATTCCATGCTCATGACAGAAAGAGTCCATAATCAAAGTATCAGTTTTTCTTTTTTCTTTTTTTAATTTATTTGACAGATAAGAGTTAGACAGTGAGGAGAGAGACAAAGGTCTTCCTTCGTTGGTTCACTCCCCAAATGGCCGCCACAGCCGGAGCTATGCTGATCTGAAGGCAGGAGCCAGGTGCTTCTTCTTGGTCTCCCACACGGGTGCAGGGGCCCAAGCACTTGGGCCATCCTCCACTGCCCTCCCAGGCTACAGCAGAAAGCTGGACTGGAAGAGGAGCAACCGGGACTAGAACCTAGCACCCATATGGGATGCCGGCGCCACAGGCGGAGGATTAACCAAGTGAGCCACGGCTCCAGCCCCAGTATCAGTTTTTCTTAAATCTTTCTAATATTAAACACAATCCCTAGCAGAATCCCAGCAAGTTATTTTGTAAATACTGACAAACTTACTCTCAAGTTTATATGGAGACCCAAAATAATCAACACCATTGACACCATTGACTCTCAGATACTGTAAGTTATTACAAAGATACAATAACCAGGAAGTCACGGTACTGTTCAAAGAATGGACCAAAAAAATCAGTGGAACAAAACAGAGAGCATAGATCCACACAAATACAGTTAACTGATCTTTGACAAAGGAGGAAAAATAGTCAAAGGAGAAAAGATAGTCTCTCCAACAAGTGCTGCTGGAATTATTGGGGATTCACAGGCAAAAGAATGAACTAGACACAGACCATACATCCTACACAAAAATTAAACTCAAAATAGACCATAGATTTAAACATAAAATTCAAAACTCTCAAGAGACTATACGATAACACAGAACAGATTTAGACAAACTTGGGTATGACAATGACATTTTAAGTACATCAAAAGCATAATCCAAAGAAATAACTGATAAGCAGGACTTCATAAAAATTAAAGATGTCTGCTCTGAAAAATACTGTCAAAAGAAAGAGAAGGGGCCAGTGCTGTGGCTTGGTGGGAAAAAAACGCCGTTTGCAGTGCCAGCATCCCATATGGGCACCAGTTCGAGTCCCAGCTGCTCCACTTCTGAGCCAGCTCTCTGTTATGGCCTGGGAAAGCAGTAGAAGATGGCCCAAATCCTTAGGGCTCTGTACTCATGTGGGAGACCCACATGAAGCTCCTGGCTCCTGGCTTTGGATCAGCTCAGCTATGGCCATTACAGCCACTTAGGGAGTGAACCAGCAGATGAAAGACCCCTCTCTCACTCTCTATGCCTCTGCCTTTCAAATAAATAAATAAATCTTAAAAAAAAAAAAAAGGCAAGAATACAAGACATAGAGTGAACAAAAGTAATCAAAAAAGACATATCTGATAAAGGACTTTTATTCAGAATATACAAAGAACTCTTAAAACTCAACAATAAGAAAACAACCTGATTTAAAAATGGGCAAAAGAAAAAAGGCAAAAGACCTAAACAGACTCTTCACCAAAAAAGATACCTTGAGATGGCAAATAAGCATATGAAAAGATGTTCAACATCCATGACATTAGCAAACTAAAACAGCAATGAGAAGTGGGCATTTAGCCTAGGGGTTAGGATATCCATGTCCCACATTGGACTGCCTTGGTTTGAAACCTGCCTCTAGCACTTGACTCCATCTTCTTACCAAAGTAGACCCTGGAAGGCAGCAGTGATGACTCAAGTATTGGGTTCCTGGCACACCCGGCCACCCACCCACACACACACACACACACACACACAGGCCTGGATTGAATGCAAGCTCCCAGCTTTGGCCTCGAGCCCAGAGCTGTTGCAATTATTTGAGCAGAGAACAAGTGGATGGGAATTCTCTGTGTCTCTCTGTCCCTCTATCAAATAAATAAACTGAAAACGGTAACAATGAGGTATCACTACACATTCATTTGTATGAACAAAACTTAATATACTGATAGCACCAAATGATGGTAAGGATGGGGAATAACAGTAATTCACTCATTGTTGGTAGGAACATAAAATGGTACTGCCAGTTTGAAAAACAGTATGTTAGTGTTTTACAAAATTAAACATACTGTTATGCTACAATTCAGTAACTATACTCCTTGGTATCTACCTAAGTATATTTTCCAAATATGCTTTGTGTATTTGAAAAGTTCTATAGATTAGTTAAAAGTATAGATTTCCTATTGACTCTACTTTAAATAAGCATCTCATTTAAATTCAAATCCTCTGTATTAAGGTCAATTCAGATCATTCAGATCAGCCCTTTCCAACAGAAATATAATGTCAGTACGTATAGATTTTTAGATTTTTTTTTTGCAACATTAAAAAAAGATAAAGTTTTTTGAAAACTTATTTTATTGATTTGAAAGGCAGAATGGCAGAGAGAGAGAGAATGACTCCATCCATCTACTGGGTCACTCCCTAAATGACAGCAATGGCCAGGACTGTGCCAGGCTGAAACCGGGTCTCCCACATGTATGGCAGGGGCCCAAATACTTGGGTGATCTTTCACTTTTCCAAGCACATTAGCAGGGAGCTGGATCAGAAGCATTGCAGGCAGTGGCTGCACCACCATGCCAGTCCCAAATTAAAGTTTTTAGGTAACAGATTCTATTTTATTCTATATATACAAAATATGGTCTTTTCACCTTATAACCAACATAAAAATTGTGATTTTTTTTTTTACTATCTTTTCATACAAAGTCTGAAATTCGGCATGAATTCTACACACATAGCACTTCTCAATTCAGACTAGCCACACTGGACAAAACAGACCCTAAACCACCAGGTATTCTCAACCATGAGTGAACATCAAAACAATCTTTCATTTATTCAGAAAGTAAACTTACTAGTGCTACAATCTGGAAGTAAATGGGTGAACAAGAAAAATCTCGTAGCATACAAGTCTCCCTTCTCTATTGCCAAATTCTTGAGTTCAACGTGTAAGACTATTCAAAACATAGGCCTAATCTTCAGCCTTTATCTCACATAACATGCCATAATCCCTATAACGTAGGCACACAGCTTCCCAGTTTCTCAAATTTACTACTTGTTTAAAATTCCATGATTAGGTCCTCGACGCAACCATGGCTGAAGAGCAACCACAGGTCGAACTGTTCGTGAAGTCTGGCAGTGATGGGGCCAAGATCAGAAGCTGCCCCTTCTCCCAGAGATTGTTCATGGTACTATGGGCTCAAGGGAGTCACCTTCAATGTCACCACTGTTGACACCAAGAAATGGACGGAGACAGTGCAGAAGCTGTGCCCAGGAGGGCAGCTCCCCTTCCTGTTGTATGGCACTGAAGTCCACACAGACATCAACAAGAATCGAGGAATTTCTGGAGGCAGTGCTGTGCCCTCCCAAGTACCCAGAGCTGGCAGCTCTGAACCCTGAGTCCAACACGGCTGGTGTAGACATATTTGCCAAATTTTCTGCCTACATCAAGAATTCAAACCCAGTGCTCAATGACAATCTGGAGAAGGGGCTCCTGAAAGCCTTGAAGATTTTAGACAATTACCTGACCCCCAACCCCCTCCCGAAGAAGTGGATGAGACCAGTGCTGAAGATGAGGGTATCTCTCAGAGGAAGTTTCTGGATGGCAATGAGCTCACCCTGGCTGACTGTAACCTGTTGCCAAAGCTGCACATAGTACAGGTGGTGTGTAAGAAATACCGGGGATTCACCATCCCAGAGGTGTTCCAAGGAATGCACCGGTACTTGAGCAACGCCTATGCTCGCGAAGAATTTGTCTCCACCTGTCCAGATGATGAAGAGATTGAACTTGCCTGCGACCAAATGGCCAAGGCCCTGAAATAAGCCCCTGCTGGGGGCTCCCTCACTGGCTTCCATCTCCTCCATGAAAGCCCTGGGTGGTTACCACATTGCTACCCAATGGACACATTTCCAGAACAGCAGAGGATCCTGGAGCACTTGTGTGGACTGGGGTGGGCAGGGCAATGAAGGGAAAGGAAGGGGACCTGGATGAGGTTTTTATTGTGGGTGAGGTGGGTAGGACAACCGTATTTCAGTAATAAAACCCAGAATGGAAAAAAAAATTCCATGATTACTGTGTTGATTCTTTCCTCTTCCATCCCCTCCTTCATCTCATCTATACTTTAACATACAGTACACTGTGAAATGTTCACTAGTTCTCTAAGCAGTATTTATTCTCTCCACTGTACGCTTGGCTCCTATCTCTGAAATACTACCACATGCTATAGAAGTGTAATTTATGGCCAGCGCCGTGGCTCACTAGGCTAATCATCTGCCTGTGGTGCCGGCACCCCAGGTTCTAGTCCCGGTTGCCCCTCTTCCAGGCCAGCTCTCTGCTGTGGCCCGGGAGTGCAGTGGAGGATGGCCCAAGTCCTTGGGCCCTGCATCCGCATGGGAGACCAGGAGAAGCACCTGGCTCCTGCCTTCGGATCAGCGCGGTGCACCGGCCGCGGCGGCCACTGGAGGGTGAACCAACGGCAAAAGGAAGACCTTTCTCTCTGTCTCTCTCTCACTGTCCACTCTGCCTGGGGAAAAAAAAAAAAAAAAAAAAAAGGATCTTAGTGGAGAATGGGACTGGGAATGGGAGAGGGAGGAAGAGAGGTGGAAGAGTGGGTATGGAAGAGTGGCTGTGGCGGCCATTTGGGCGGTGAACCAATGTAAGGAAGACCTTTCTGTCTCTCACTAACTCTGCCTGTCAAAAAAAAAAAAAAAAAAGAAGTGTAATTTATCTACCTGTGAATTTTTCTAACCACAAGATCAGGAGTTATCAACCTCAAAAATTCAGAAACATGAGTTGATATTCACAACGATAAAGGGCTGGGATTACATTTAATTTGCTGAAAATCACATGCATTTTGTTTTAGTTATGCCAGTGTTACCTACCTATACTAGCTGTCCTCAACAAAAATAACTCTAGATTTTGGTATGAGGATTCATTACATGAAGATCAACAGACATGTGTTTTACAGAAACACAGAAATGAAAAGTATTTGTTAATCTGCCATACACGTACCCAAAATAGTTAATATCTGGTATCCTAGCTTATTAACAGTTTTCTGAAAGTTTGGACAGTGAATTCTATAAAACCCAAACACTCCTGAAATGTGTGACTCTACCCTTCGATATGCAAGTAGCTCAATGCTTGCTTCTTGTCTACGGAAAGCAAGAATCAGGCTTTAAATTTCTTAACAAAATGTCAACTGTGCTGTCTAGTATTGATTTGATGAATATATAAACTCTTTATGATAAACAACATACTCATATTTAATACATACAGAATGTTCTACACAGAATGTTCTACTATTACAGCTTTAATGATCTGTGATTACTTTAAAATTTACTTTTTATGGATGAAATGGTCATTTGTCCATTCAATTACTGTTTATAGCTGTTGTCTTTATTTACTTCATAGAAAGGTCTTTTTGCTTTTTACCTGTTAAACTTATCTGAGGAAGCTTTTCACCTTTTTATAGTAATATAAATTGAAAAGATGCTATCCCAAAAACTAAAACAAAAGAAAAAGAAAGGGAGAGGGAGGGGAAAGGTAATATGATTATATTCTTAGAATTGTATCTACAAACAATAAACTATTGAAATGGTTAAAAACTAATTAAAATTTTTAAAAATATATCTTAAGTGGGAACCACATAACAATATAATAATAAAGCAATATAATAACTATATATACTATAAAATGGCATACCTAGCAACTCTTCCAATTATATATTCAGTGATATTTCTTTGCTAACTTGAAGTTGGCCATAGTGCTGAGTATTTACAAAAAAAAATTGCAAATGCTACAAAACATGGCTTTGTTCTAGAGTGGTTTTTAAACATTTATCAGAAATTGAGTCCAATCATTAATTATTCTGAATCAGTGGGTTATTTCAAAATACAATTTACATACTTAATTAACACCTATCCAGAAATTCTGATTCAGAAGATTAGGAGTGGAATATCAACGTGTATACTTCAAAAAAGATCTTCCATCTTGGGGCTGGTGATGTGGCATAGCAGGTAAAGCCACTGCCTGCAATGCTGGCATCCCATATGGGCACCAGTTCGAGTTCCAGCTACTACACTTCCAATCCAGTTCTGTGCTATGACTTAGAAAGCAGTAGAAGATGGCCCAAGTTCTTGGGCCCCTGCACCTGACTGGGAGACCAAGAAGAAGCTCCTGGCTTCTGGCTTTGGATCAACTCAGCTGTGGCCGTTGGAACCATCTGGGGAGTGAACCAATGGATGGAAGACCTCTTTCTCTTTCTCCCTCTCTGCCTCTGCCTCTCTGTAACTCTGCCTTTCAAATAAATAAATAAATCTTTAAAAAAAAAAATCTTCCTTCTTACAGAAAGTTGGAAAATATCTTGAGATGAAAAGCATTACTTCAGATTTCTAAAATTTTATTAGTTTATCATGTAAGACATTAAAAATCTCATATATAAACTGTATTACTTCAAGTACCAAAAGATAAGTCTTTACTAATTATACTGTAACACTAGCAGAGCTTTTTTATCACAGGTAAGAAAAAAAAAGTCACAGAAAGCTTATAAATCTGCGAGCTGGCACTGTGGCCTAGCAGGTAAAGCCGGTTCCCATATGGGCACCGGTTCGAGACCCAGCTGCTCCATTTCCAATCCAGCTCTCTGCTATGGTCTGGGAAAGCAGCAAAGATGGCCCAAGTCCTTGGGCCCCTGCACCCGCATGGAAGACCTGGAAGAAGCTCCTGGCTCCTGGCTTCAGATTGGCGCAGCTCTGGCCATTGTGGCCACATGGGGAGTGAACCAGCAGATAGAAGACCTAGCTCTCTCTCTCTCTCTCTCTCTCTGCCTCTCCTTCTCTCTGTGTAACTCTGATTTTCAAGTAAATAAATAAACCTTTAAAAAAAAAGAAAGCTTATAAATCTGAAATTATCAAACTGGTTGTTGCTCATATAATTCAGTAATATTCATAAAATAAACTATAATATTGGACAGCTGGATATCAACATGAAAAGAATGAGGTTGGACCCTTACCTCAAATCATAAATAAAAATTAGTCCAAAATGTATCAAAGACACATTACATCCTATAAAATGTATAGGAGGTAAAACTATAAAATTCTTTTAAGAAAATAGGTGTTTTGTGACCTTGGATCAGACAGTGGTTTCTTAAATGACACCAAAATCACAAGCAACAACAAAAAACTTACCAAAAGTTGGATTTCAACAAATTAAAAACTCTTGGGCTTTAAAGGACATGATCAAAAACATGAAGACAATCCACAGAACAGGATAAAATATTTTTAAGTCATATGTATAATGGACTTGTATCTCACAAGTCAATAATAATTTTTAAAAAATTTTAGTGGATAAAGGATTTCCAAAAATGTACAAAAGCACACAGAAAGATGTTTAACATCATTAAATATCAGGGAAATGCATCTGAAAACCACAATTAGACTTACTACTTTATGTCTACCAGAATGGCTATAATCAAATAGTGAAATAGTAAGTGTTGGTAAAGACGTGGGAAAACTGGAACTCTCATACTATGCTGTCAAGAATATTGAAAGGGGAGTGATGGAGACAGGATGGTTAATGGGTTAAGGAGTACTGCTGGATAGGAGGAATAACAAATAACCTCTTACACTATAAAGCAAAGTAGGATAACTAAGGTTAATAACAACTAAGTATTTCAAAACTAACAGAGGCATTCTCAAAGAAATTAAGTCTGAGGTGACAGATATGTCCATTACCCTGAACTGATCTTTACAACACTGTACATATGAATGGAATCACTGTACCCCATAATATACACAATTCTACATAATATGCACATGTCAATTTAAAAAGTATATTTTTAAAAAAAAGGTAAATTGGTACAGCCAATAAAGAAAAGAGTCCAGCAACTTCTCAAAAGGTTAAAAACAGAGTTACTATGACTGCAACTCTACTCCCTGGCATAAATCCAAGAGAAATGAAAACATACATTCAAACAAAAACATGTACACACAAGCATGAAAAAACTGGAGAAGAACCCAAATATCCATCAACTGATGAATGGATAAATAAAACAGTGTCTACCAATGGATTATATCAATATTTGGTAAAAACAAAGAATAAAATACTAATACAGCCTATCATGTTTCATGAACATTGAAAACATGCCAAGTGAGGGAAGCCAGTCACAAAAAAACCACAAACATACTGTTTGATTCCATATATGTGTAAACTCCAGGATAGACACATTTATAGAAAAAGAAAGGGGACTTAATGGTAGACTATCTTGGCATCAATAGGAGTGTGAATGCTACAGTTCATGAAGTTTCATTTTGGAGTGATGAAAATAGTCCCACAATTGATTGTGGTGATGCCTGCATAACAATATACTAAAAACCCTGAAGTGTACATTAAATGGGTGATTTATATGATATGTGAATTTTATCTAAATCTGTCAGAAAATTTCTTGAAAAAATTAACTGTGGGAAAGATTTCTACTACTGACAAACACGTTTTTCTTTTATTTAATGAACTACATTACAAACTGTTATATCCCTTTCTGGCTGCACAGCAACAAATTCACAGCTACATTTTGTGGTCCCTGTGCCTTCTTTACTTAAACTTTCTAGATCAGTTTTTGTCACCTCCATTTTGCTGTAATTTTTCTCATTTGTAAGTGTTTTACTGTAAGCCATTTCAATCTTTCTTGGAAACAGTATATAGTGGTTGGCTGAATCCTGAAATAAACAATATATTTAGGGGTCAGCACTGTGGCACAGTGGGTTAACACCCTGGCCTGAAGCACCGGCATCCCATATGGGCGCTGGTTTGAGAGCCGGCTGCTCCACTTCAGATTCAGCTCTCTGCTATGGCCTGGGAAAGCAGAAGAAGATGGGACTTGGGCCCCTGCACCCACATGGGAGACCCAGAAGAAGCTCGTGGCTCCTGGCTTCGGATTGGCGCAGCTCCGGCCGTTGTGGCCAACTGGGGAGTGAACCAGCAAATGGAAAACCTCTCTCTCTCTCTCTCTGCCTCTCCTCTCTCTGTGTAACTCTTTCAAATAAATAAATAAATCTTTTTAAAAAAAGAGAACAGTATATTTAGGTACTCCTAATCGCAACAAAGGCACAAAAATCCTATGAAGTTCAGCTTAAGTTATGACAAACAATCCTTTCCATCTCTACTACCTTGAGGAACAGAAATAATCAATTTTCCAGAAGATTTTTTTCCTTATAAATTACATTATCCATAAGGATTATAACGCTATACTATACATAGCCCAAATATTTAGCACATAAGATAATACTTACAATCAGACTTAACTGATATCACTACTGAAATTCTAATTTATTTTGGAAAATCAATTCCTACCCTAACAGGTGAGGATGACTCCTCTGCGTTTCGTTTCTGAGGCTCGCTGTCCACATCTTGGCGCTTGTTTTTCATTCTTTCTCTGAGATCCCCTGTGGGTCTTTCTGGTGACCTTGGAACCAAAACACAAAAACAAAACAAAACAAAATATATATATTTTATACAACATGTTTTAAGAATATATTCACAAACACAACCTCATAAATCTCAATATAGTTTTTCTAACTGTCCTTGGCTCCTGAATTTCTGTAAAATAATTAGTTTGTTTCAGTTTTTTATTTATAAAAAATGAGCAACATTTGCAAGTTTTGTCTGAATACCAAACAAAATGTGTATATTAAAAAGCTATGGGTACTGGTGATATTCATAAGAAACTACTTGTGAATTAATAAAAACAAGTATGTAATTAACAGCATGACTTGTTTTCCTATTAACTACATATAGTATGGTTATGCTGAAATAAAAGGTAGTAAAGTTTTAAACCCACAATTGAAAAATTAATCTAGAGAAAAAAGCATCATAATCTACATATGTATGTGGTTGGATACAGCAACAATAATCTGACAAAATATTTTATGCACCTTAAGAATCAAAGTAAATATAGGAGTTTTGTGCTATTCTTACAACTTTTCTTAAATTTTAAATCACTGAAGAACAAAAATCAAGGATTTAAAACAAAATTTTTGAACGGTGATTTTATATTCTGCTACAAATTTTTTTTTAATGGAAAGGAGAAAACATACTGGACAACTATAAGGTTTCATAATTTACACTAGAAATTTGATAATTTTTGGCTATGTTATTACTTTCACGTTATTATTGAATGGGAAACACAAGAGAAATGGAAAACATACTGCCTTTAAAAAATATTTTTGGGGGATGGTGCTGCGGCACAGCAGGTTAAAGTGGATTATGGGTGCTGGTTCATACCCTAGCTACTCCACTTTAGATCCAGCTCCCTGCTGTGACCTAGGAAAACAGTGGAAGATAGCCCAAGTCCTTGGGCCTCTGCACCCACGTGGGAGATTTGAAGGAGACTCCAGCCTCCTGGCTTCAGATCAGCTCAGCTCTGGCCATTGCAGCCATTTGGAGAGTGAACCAGCAGATGGAAGACCTCTCTCTCTTTGGCTCTACCTCTCTCTGTAACTCTTTCAAAAAATAAAATTTTCAAAACAATAAAATAAAATAAATTTTTGAAGCAACTTTATAAAAAAGGTGGGGGAAACTTAATCTACAGAATGCTCTGTCCCTCTGACCACCAAAATGTACCATCCATCTCTCTGCCCACACATCTCACTCAAGCCATAATTTAATCATCTACTTTAGGTGATTGCTGATCAAATTAAATGATTCAGTTTATCGGTCATTAATATGATGGTTAGTGAAAAAATAATTTTAGTTAATTCACTTAAAAGCATCTCAATATTCACATTATATATTTAATAGACTTAGAGTAAATGTTTTATCAGTTAAAGCTGAACTTAAAACTGGAACTTTTTAAAGAAACAATACTTACATGCTCTCTCAATTCCAAATATGACATACATGTAAATCCCACGCACCCTGGTTTCCTTTATATAACAAAATAGTTTATCATGAAACTGTTTCCACCCTAAATGGCATCTAACAAAGTGAATGCTGAGTGCAATGTCTTAAGTGTCTTATCAATAAACATTTTCTTTTCTTTTCAACTCTGAATCATATTAACAACTATATTTTTCTTTCTTACCAAAAAAAGGAGGGAAAATACATTCATACCAAAGAAGTTATCAAACAGAAAAACACGCACAGCATAGCAAAAATTAAAACCAAAACAAATCATTATTGTAAGCCTTGTAATGACATTACTTGTTTTCATTCTGCACAAATTTTCTTCACAACTATCATACACAAAAATTTTGTCAGCTAATAATAAACTCCAGATGAATAAAAACTGTATTAAAAGTAAGGTAAAAATATAAAAAAATATTAAAATTATTGAAATAATTTCCTCAGATGTGGTTTGTTTTTTTTTTTTTTTTTTTTTTTTGACAGGCAGAGTGGACAGTGAGAGAGAGAGACAGAGAGAAAGGTCTTCCTTTTGCCCTTGGTTCACCCTCCAATGGCCGCCGTGGCCGGCGCACCGCACTGATCCGAAGGCAGGAGCCAGGTGCTTCTCCTGGTCTCCCATGCGGGTGCAGGGCCCAAGCACTTGGGCCATCCTCCACTGCACTCCCTGGTCACAGCAGAGAGCTGGCCTGGAAGAGGGGCAACCGGGACAGAATCCGGCGCCCCAACCGGGACTAGAACCCGGTGTGCCAGCGCCACAAGGCGGAGGATTAGCCTATTAAGCCACGGCGCCGGACCAGATGTGTTTTATGTATAAAGAGCTCATTAAACATTTACCATAAAGACTAATTTCCCCACATTAACAGAAAGTGATAAATGGCAACCTAAATGAAACAAAGTATGAAGCATAATAAATAAACTAAAATGTACACTGCTTAACTGAACAGGAAATTAAAGTTTTGCATTTTAAAGTCTTCTAAACTTCAAAATCTATGCCAGCCCTCTGACACAAATTCATCAATTAAAAAAAGGTTTAACTGCCAACGCTCAGTTCAATTTGTACTATTTCTGTAGTTAATGCAACTAGTGTAGCCAATTTTAGCAGTAGGTAAATTATTTATCAATCAAGTTCAAGCAATATTTATGTATGTTACATCTTTAAGTACTAAAATCATAGGGAACCAAAAGAAAAATAAAAGGACCTTTTAAGCAAATTCACATTGGCCAAGAATGTACCAAAAGTAAACTGATGTTCTAAATAGTTTGCATCTTTATTACCATTTATTTATAAAAATAAATACACATTTTTGTTTACACTAAAAGACTGTTATAAGGGATTTGACAAATTTACTTTAACCAGAGTTTGTATAAGATTTGAATTTTGAACATATTACAAAGTCAAAATTATACCTTATTTAAATTTTAATGTTTTAAGAGTTAAAAATACTTTCTTCACAAAAAAAAGTTCAGAGATCATAAAATTCTGCTGTCTTAAGCAGTTAATACATAGTACATAATACATAGTACATAATAAACAGGGGGCACAGATATCATATTACTTGAAAGATTATCAAAACACGTTGCTAAGACTATCACCAAAATCAGAAAATCTATCCAAAAATGATTGCACTTTATATTTTTATACTAGATAAATTACACATACCATTTTGTAACAGTTTGTATACAATTCAAAGTTCTCAAGTTACCTTCTGTAATTGCTGCTGTAACCTTTACCACGAGGTGAAGGGCCATGTATGAACCTACATGTGTTTCCATAGAGGCAGTTGCCAGTCTTCAGCCAGTTACGGCACTGTGTCTAAGAGACAGATATTACTAAGTTAATTTCATATTTATTTCTTGAAAAACGATGCTAGTGGGGCAAAATTAAAACAAATGCTACCAAAATTCCACTGTACAATCCCCAATAATAAAAACATCAGAGAAATATGAAAAGCCCATAAACCCTATCATCTTTCCACTCTTTTTTATAGAACACATTTAATAAAACTTACTAAACCAACATTCCTAAAAAAAAAAAAACAATCTGTTCACCTTTATGACACAAATCAGTACTTCAGTAATAGCACTCTAAGGGAAACCCCACAACTGCACTAGTGGTAACTCACCTCTGCTGTGCTGCCAGTGCTGGGTCCAAGCCTCTCAAATACACTAGGTCTTCGGGATGTGCTATCAGAGATGGTCTTGGTATTTTCCACTGTGACCTTCCTTCTAATTTTTGACATTTTGAATTACTTTAACCAAAAAACAGAGAGGCAAAACTGTAAAATTCTTCAGACTTAAATAACTGGGTCCATAATTTGGAAGCAGATAAAACTGTAGGTAACACTATAAAATTGCAGAGGATTTTCCTGGGAAGAAAAAAAGGAATAGGAGAGGTCACAAGCAAACCAGATAAGGTATCTTCTAAAATAAGTCTTATTACTGAATATATAATAACTATGAAATCTGTTGGCTAAAATTGTACCTCTTATGCAAAGTGAACAGATATGATTCTAAGCACACAGTAAAGTTTTCACAGTATTCAACCTCAAAAAACACACAAACTGATTTATAAGTTATTTACAAAAATAAAATAGTTATAGTTATAAGTGAAAATTTTGCTTAAGATAGTTATAGTTATAAGTGAAAATTTTGTTGTTAATATAAGTTGTTTTCTACAGTTAAAGTGACAATAGTAGATACGGTTCAAAAATCAGCTTGGGAGAAAATACTGTCTTACCAGAAGTAAAAAAGGAATAAAGCATTCTGATCAAGGATATTTATTACAAAAATACCAAAAAACATTAAAAAACCCTTTAATGTTGATAAAATAACCTTCTTTCAAAATAGGAAAGGTAACCAATCAGCTATAATTGACAGCAAGGACAGAAAATAAGGTGTAAAAAAATTTTTGAAAAATAAATAAAATCTTCAAAATTAAAACTATAATAGAAAACTAAACCAATTATCAGAATGTTATTCAAAAAGATCATGGAAATCATGTATCAAAAAAAAACCTAGATTTTACATCAAAATACATATATTTTTAAAGATTTTATTTATTTATTTGATAGGTAGAGTTACATACAGACAATGAGAGAGAGAGACAGAGAGAGAGATCTTCCTTCCATTGGTTCACCCCCCAAATGGCCGCCACAGCTGGCGCTGCACCAATCCAAAGCCAGGAGCCAGGTGCTTCCTCCCGGTCTCCCATGCAGGTGCAGGGCCCAAGCACCTGGGCCATCCTCCACTGCACTCCCTGGCCACAGCAGAGGGCTGAACTAGAAGAGGAGCAACCGGGACTAGAACCTGGTGCCCATATGGGATGCTGGCGCAGCAGGTGGAGGATTAACCAAGTGAGCCATGGCACCAGCCCAAAATAAATATATTTTTAAATTCCATTTTCCACCAGCTTTTTGAAGTACTCTCATGTAACTGGATGTGTCAATTAAAATATTAGATGATGACAATATATGTTAGAAAACAATAAATTCTGTATCAAGAAGCTATAACCCAGAGAGTATACTCCTGTGGGAAGTTGGTAAGAAATGACAAAAATAGGAGCTGGACTTGTGGCGTAGAAGGTTAAGCCTCTGCCTACAACACAGGCCTTCTCAAGCGCTGGTTGGATATCTGGGTGCTCTACTTCTCATCCAGCTCCCTGCTAATGCCTGGGAAAGCAGCAGGGTACAGTCCAAAACATATGGGAGATCCAGAAGAAACTCCTGGCTCCTGGCTCCCTCCCGTCTTCAGCCTGGACCAGCCCCAGCCATTACGGCCATTTGGGAACTAAACTAGCAGATGGAAGATACCTCTTTCTCCCTAACTACCCCCACCACCACCATTTCCCCTCCTCTCTCTGTAATTTTGCCTTTCATATAAATAACAAAAAAGGAAAAGAAATAAGAAAAGACTTAAAAATTGCAATCAGAATGTTAGCTAAAGTCTTAATAATCAAAAGTTACTAGAATGAACCTGAGCAGCTAAAAAAGCAAAAGTTCAATCACAATCGGTCTTTAATATGACTTCAAAGTAAAGACATATCCCTTAAAAGGAAACTGAGACATAGTAATATCAAATCAAAAGTAAAAAATTATAAACAATGTTTGGTTCAATTAGGTACTGAAGTCACATTTTAAAAAGGACCCACAGAATAAAGGCAACATTTGAGGAGTGAAAAAAGGTGGTGAACCAAGAAAAGGAAAACATCCTATAAACAGAAATATTTATATTCTTCTTACTCCTTAATATAAAATATAACCATATTCAACACGGGCAAGTTTTCTTATCATTCAAAGAAGTCAGAGAATAAAGCAGTTACAAATTTTAAAAATTAGTGTAGTGTGTCAAATAAACGAAGAATCTGCTAAAAATAAAGTCATTTATGTACGGGGACCAGCTCTACATACAGGTATCAGCAGATTTTATTTTTCTTGGGCTCATTTTCAGCGCAATGTGAACTTACAAGATGAAAAATTGGCAAAATTTTTATGTCCATTTGATTCACTAAAAATAAAGAACTGAGGGGCCGGCGCTGTGGCACAGCAAGTTAACACCCTGGCCTGAAGCACCGGCATCCCATATGGGCGCCGGTTCTAGTCCTGGCTGCTCCTCTTCCAATCCAGCTCTCTGCTATGGCCTGGGAAAGCAGCAGAAGATGGCCCAAGTCCTTGGGCCCCTGCACCCGCATGGGAGACCTGGAAGAAGCTCCTGGCTCCTGGCTTCGGATTGGCACAGCTCCGGCCGTTGTGGCCAAATGGGGAGTGAACCAGAGGATGGAAGACCGACCTCCCTCCCTCCCTCCCTCCCTCCCTCTCTCTCTGTGTAATTCTGAATTTCAAATAAATAAATAAATCTTTAAAAAAAGAAAATAAAGAACTGAAAGCTAAGAGAAATGGAGCTAAGAAAGACCTTCTGGAAAATGTAGACCTTTAAGAAAAACTTTTTTTTTGTTTTTAACATTATAACCAAGCAAGACTCAATAGTAAGAAATAAATGTGTCAGGCAGGCACTGTGGCGTAGACTGTTAGGCCTCCACTTGTGGTGCCAGAATCCCATATGGGCGCCAGTTCAAGTCCCAGCTGCTCCACTTTTGATCCAGCTCCCTGTTAATGTACCTGGGAAAGCAGCGGAAGATGGCCCAAGTGCTTGGGCCCTGCACCCATGTGGGACACCCAGAAGCTCCTGGCTCCTGATCAGCTCAGCTTGCTGTTGCTGCCATCTGGGGAGTGAACCACCAGACAGAAGACTTCTCTCTCTGTCTCTCCCACTCTGCAACTCTGCCTCTCAAATAAATAAATAAATCTTTTAAAAAAGAAATAAAAAAAAGTAAATTGTGTCACAAAATATATAGGAAAAGGCAGGGAGGAATAAAACACATTTTAAAGTTTTATTATTTATTTCTATAAATATTAATATAAAGACATAATCCTCAACAATTCAATTTTTATAACATTTTAGCAAACAAAATTAAATGAATTTCAAAATTTCCTCATTAGCTAGCTATCTAGAACTTGTGAAACAGGGACATCAACTCATTACACTACCTCAAGGATACTAACCCAAACCTTACATTTTTCCTTCCACTATCTTACAGAAGTGGGTTAATGTTGCCCCAACACACCTGCCTCAATATGCCTCCACTCCCAACACACCCTCCTGCAACACCCCCAGCAACCCCGCCCCAAACTTTGCCAAAATAAAAACAATAAGTAGCTTATCCACATTTAGGACAATAAGTTATTTATTACTATACGTTGAAACACTGTTCATCTAGCATCTCTTTTCTTGTTTTTCTAAGATCTTCAGGTACTAATTTTCCCTTCTCTGTCATTTGCTCTTTGGATCAGCCCTTCTCTGCTCCTCTGACCTACTGCTGAAAAGCACTGGCCTCACAGCTTCTTCCCAGTCCTATAGAGTCCCTCACAAACTGAAGATTTCACAAGGTTTCGACTGCTATGCCAAAGACAATCAAGTGCAGATCAACGCTCCAAGCTCACACCACTCACTCTTGTAATTTCAACGCTAAAATAGTTGTTCCTCAGACAAACTTACAAATTAGGAACTACTACTCAATATGTCCTACACAGTGACTACTGCTGAGTCTTCCAATTTAAAAGGGTGGGGGTGAAAGAAATAAAGATACACTTTATTTCTTCTTTCACAGCACAGGTGTCAGACACTGCCCTAAAATGACACTGTATATGAGCACCAGATCAGGTTACAGGAGGGCCTGAACCAATAATTATACACACACACACACACATATATATATATATAAAATTCTAATTAAAAAGAAATCTTCTGACATTAACCTAGGAATCCTATCAGTAGCCAGCACTACAAAGTTACCTAAGCATTAGACATTCATGAGTTTATATAACTAAAACATTTTATGCTTGTAAAGTACACAATATATAACTTAAAATTCTGAGGCCCTCCAGTGGGGCTAGGGGTCTGGGGGCCTCTCAGACATAGGCAGAATGTCCTTCACAAGCAAGCTGCCAGATGTGGCTGGAAAGCCTGTCTCCAGACCTGCCGGCATCTCCCTCACTATGGCTTCTTGTGCTGCATGTGTGACCTTGCAGTCCTAAATCACATCTTCAAGTTAGTTGCAATCTTTCCACCCAGAGATAGCAGAAGCGGGGGCTGAGCCCCTAAGGAGAATTGGGCTCTCTCCGAGAGACTCTGCTATCTCCATGAGCCCAAAGCCAGACAACATACCATATGTCAAACTCCCGTCTATTGGGCACCCCCATAGAGTGACCCAGTGAAGAGACAGTAATGCCTTAAAAACCCTGGGCACTTCCTCAAAGCCAGTGTCCCATTTGAGCACCCCACCTGGTCTCCTTTCAGACCAGATGCCCTGGCTTTTTATTTCTACATGGAGCTGAGAAAAAGAACCCATGAAACTCTTTCTGGTAACAGCCCTCCCCTCCATGACTGCTAACAAACTCCATCCATCAATATATTATTATTTAGAATTTTGGATACACAAAAGAAGATGAATACTAAATCAGAATAAAATATAGATTTCATTGAAGGGGGAGAAACTTTTCAACTTACATTTGAACAGGCTTCAATGAGTGCTTCAAATTATTTGAGAAAAGTTAGGAAAAATAAGATAAAAATGTAAATACTAAAGTCTTCCTCAGCACAAAGACTATACACCGAGGTCTTAATAATTTACACTTTTTTGAAAGTTTTTCTCCATTTCTGCTTTCAAATTATTCCTCAGTTTAAGTTGGCATCACATTTCCATGCACTTCACCATGTCTTTCCCAAATATAAGAATTACCAAGGCCAGCATGTCACTGGTCAAAGTCTGTTAAATTATTTTCCTATTTCTCTTCTCCATTTGCAGAATAAACAAATACCTGAAGTTTTTATAATCTTTTTTCAATTAAAAAAAAAAAAAAAGAAAAGAAAAGCCAGCACAGTTTGAGTCTATTAATAATGACAACATGAGGGTCTTAATAAATAGGAATTCCTCCCTGGCCCAGGGAATCTTAGGTATTACAAGATACTCCCAGGTTCACTATGGATACAGCTGATAAGAAAATTATTTAGGTGCCCCTTTCTGAATAATTTATTCTGAAGTCTAACTACTAAAATCTTGCCAATAAAACATGTACCAGCTCTAGTATTTTTACTCCAATCTATAATTACATCTTCCCAAAGTCTCACTTACCAGCATAAAACAGAAGCATAAACTATTTTAATCTGAATGAAAAGCAACACATTAGAAAGTTGTCAAACAATTAAGCAACTAAAGCTACATAATAGTATTAACTAGTTGTAAGATAAATTTCTATCCTCTGAATTTTAAGATTAAAAGGGTTATATTGAAAATAAGATCTCTGAATAAACTTTAAAAAAAAAAAATAAGAGGGGCCAGCGCTGTGGCGCAGCAGGTTAAAGCCCCAGCCTACAGTGCCAGCATCCCCATAAGGGCGCCAGTTCGAGTCTCCTGCTGCTCCTCTTCCAATCTGGCTCTCTGCTGTGGCCTGGGAAAGCAGTAGAAGATGGCCCAAGTCCTTGGGCCCCTGTGCCTTCATTGGAGACCTGAAAGAAGCTCCTGGCTCCTGGTTTCAGAATGGCTCAACTCTGGCCATTGCAGAATGGAACACCTCTCTCTCTGGCTCTACCTCTCTCTGTAGCTCTTTCAAATAAATAGAAAAATTCTTAAAAAAATAAAAAATAAGAGTCTCTTCACTTTTGTATTTCATATTCTTAACAGGAAAAAAAGCTATATTTATCAGATGCAGTTTGAGATCATTTTTTAAAGAGAGCTATCTAGGGGCTGGCACTGTGGCATGGGGGTAAAGTCACCACCTGCGGTGACGGCATCTGATATGGACCCCATTCCTAGTTCAGGCTCCTCCACTTCCAATCAGGCTCCCTGCTAATGCGCCCGGGTACTTGGGCCCCTGCACCCACATGGGAGACCAGGAAGGAGCTCCTGGCTCTTGGCTTCAGACTGGCCCAGCTCCAGCTGTTGCAGCCATTTGGGGAGTGAACCAGAGGATGGAAGATCTCTGTCTCTCTTTGTCTCTTTATCTCTCTGTCTCTTTCTCCCTCTCTATAACTCTGCCTTTCAAGTAAATAAATCAATACTTAGAAAAAAATAAAAGAACTTTCTAAAAACAACCTTCCAGGTTACACACCTGTAAACTTCAGACAATTGCAAACAGGCAGAGCTAAACTGAATACACAGGTACTAGCAAGGCAATACTGTAGCACTGTTCAGGGGGAAAAATTATTGAAAAGACTGCTCACAGAGAATATTCCATGCTGGCAACTACCATAAAGTGAAGTATACAGAACTGTGACATAACAAAATTACCAAAAAAAGAATAAAAGAGACTTTATATATCAACAGGAGTTAATGTTTCACCTGCTACTAAATATCTGGTGAAAAAAAACAAAATAGTTTCACCTATGAGACAGTTTAAATGCATATGCATGTACACATGTACACACCTGTGGAAGGGGGAGACTAACATCTACTGAAGTCAATTTTTCAAATAAATATAATTCCATCTTCTATATGTAAATGATTCATTTTATAATGTAAACTAATGATTACTCATCAAAATTTAATAGCCTATTATATAGAAATTAATAAAGCATCCACTTGCTGGATTTTAGTATTTTTAATTTATAGTAGAGACAGAAAAATCAGATAAGTTTGCATATTCTGAAGTTTGCAATCAATACTAAATTTGAATCACTAACAATCAGAAAGGCAATAGGAGCACAAATGAGGAGTCTTCAAAAAATTCATGAACAATGCCTATCATGAAAAACATGAATTGCAATAAGATTTTGCACCAAAATAAACTTCCTTTAATTTTTCTACCAATTTCCTGTTGTATTTGATAAAACTGGATCCTATCACATACACACACAGTCTTAGTTTCACAATGCAACATTTATTTTTGAGAGGCAGAGCTCTCATTCGCTGGTTCAGTCCCCAAAGGCCCGCAAGCGCCGCCCGAAGGCGTGACCTATTTTCATAGATACAAACCGCTACATACCGGCAACAATTTTCTTAGTCTGTTGTTGAAACTGTTATCTACCACAATCTGAATATTTCACTAAGAAATTGGAGTCTATTTAAAAATCTAAAGATTGTGCCCACGAAACTCCCAAATACGTCGCGAAACTATTAAAGCTAGCATCCCTATATATACAGATTTATCTGCATGTATATCTACATCTATATATACAGGCTATACTGCACAACCATTTATCGATATACACACACATGTGCTGCAACAGTATCACGGACTTGAAAACTTGAGGTGTAAGGATCTTTTCTAAGGTAGTTCTTTAAGAGATTGCCCAGACCCGTAATTTTCAAAGTAGGTCAAGCCATCTGAAAGCCTCGTAGCCTTCGTTATCTGCTCCAAATAACTTTTCAGCCGCATAAATTATGCTACCCTATTAGGAAGAGATGATGCCAAACGTCACTCTCCTTTGATTCCACCTTCCCCGTTCCAGACACAGTTGCCAAAAAGTAACTACCCGGGAAACCTGAGCATAAAGTAGCACGCCTCAACTCCCCGCACCTGTCTTTAACGCTGCTGGGAGACACGCAAGACAAAACACATTTGAACGCCGGGCCCCTTTTTCTCTAACAGGTCTCGAATGCGCAAAGAGGAAGAATCTAATCCTGCTGCACCCTTCCGTTGCACAGAAACCAAACACGGTGCAAAGTTCCATGCCTACATTACATGGCAGTGAGGGACACAGCCTTTTGTCTCAGTCGCACTGTCCTCCTTGGACCATCGCCAGAATCCTAACTACAGCAAGAAACGAAATCTCAGCACAGGGAGCTGTTGCAGTGTTAAAGGTGGGGTGCTCAACATCCCCCCATGACCCTAGCTGGGAAAAAGGCCAACTCGCTCCCCGCCTGCCCCCCAATTCTTGGTGTGCTCACGGACTTTCCCCAGATACACCAATTCCCAAAGAGCCTACCTGCTGCTCAAGCTCCCCTCACAAGCGCAATCCGGGGGCGCCACCGCCGCCTCCGTTCCGGGGAGCGGGGAAGGCGACTCTGTCCCCGCGCCTGGCCCCGGGAGGACTACGATGAAGAGAAAGAGGTGCACGCGCGGCTCCCGGGAACCGGCCCTCGCCTAGCGAGGGGCTCCCGGGGCGGCTGAAAAGCAAAAGCCGCCCGCCGCCTTGCCAAGATCAAGCGACACAGGAAAGCAGGAAGAAAAAGAATGAAGACATTGGCGAGCAAGAAAAGGCAACAAAAACACTACCAGGCCGCTAGGAGGACCGCCTCAAAATGCCGCCGGAAGTCAGGGTTTTGCCCTGTTCCTTTAGAGCGAGGCCGCTTCCGGCCGCCAGATTAGTCGTCAGCGCTCAGGCACCGCCCCCTCGTTGGGCACGCCCCTCGACGTGACGTCAGTGGGCTGCTGTGGAGTCGTCTTGGGCGCTGGAGATCCCGGACTAGGGACCTTCCCACCGACAGGTGAATTTAAGAGGTGTTTGCTGTTTCTGTTGCATAAGTTCTCACAGGCAACACCTGTTTAAGTGCTCAAAGTGCTACATTTGCTCTCGAAAGTAACTACAGACGTGGAATGTCCGGAAGTTCGACTCGGTTATGCGGCGCTGAGATGGAGCCAGAGGCGATATTTTTCTGTTCATGGCACCGCTCCCCTGCTGGGCCATCGCATGTTACTGTGGAGCCCAAGGGATGCAGAGTTGTGTTTTTAAAGGCGCAGGCAGAAATGTAGTGAAACCAGGAACAGAAATCGTTCGTGTATTCCTGACCTCATTTCCTTTTGATGCTTGGAATCCAGTCATCTGCAGGAAGCTAGTTAGTAGAATTACTTGAGATGGCTAGTCAGGCGTGGGAGTTGAAGGAAAAAATCAGCACCTAGCCATATCCAGATTTTTTCAAAAAGATAAAAATACCCCTGGGCCTTTGTCTGCCTTCATTTCAAATTAGCGTTTATTTTGTTCTTTGACAAAACCACAGACCGGGAAAACATTTTCACAAAACTGATAGCTTAGAAAGACACTGGACAATGGTTTGGCCTTGCTGGGATCAGGGGATTAAAATACGGAAGCCTAGCCACCACGTCAGAGGCCTCCAAGGTTCCTGATGACGTGCCGAGCTATTTTCAGGACGGCGGCCAGGGCCTCTGTGCACGTGGGCTTGATGTAACGCTCCGGCAGCAGGAATCCGTATCTGCCAGTGTCTCGAAGCTCAATTGTAAATGAGTATTTGATGCCTAAGTCGTAGATCCAGTCGTCTGAACCTCCAGGAGCTAGGTCTGAAAGAAAAAGGAAATTGTCTTTTGGGATATAGGTGTTTTGCAATAGGATTTTTTTTAATGAAAAATATTTTTTAAAATTATTAAGTCACATAAATTTCTTGTAGCAAAATGAAGGCTAAAGAAAAAGACGAGAAAGAAGAAAACAAAAATTAGTCGTAATCCTACCAAGCAATGATATTTACCAGTAATGTTTTAGTGCGGCTTTCCTCCCAGTACAGACTCCCTGATTTTTTCTTTTTCTTTTTTTTACTAAATATATAAGATCACACTATGTATACAGTTTGTAAGTACAATCATTGTAACATTTTTAAATTGATAAGTTCAGATTTGCTTCCTTATTTTTATTTTTTATTTATTTATTTATTTATTTATTTTACAGGCAGAGTGGACAGTGAGAGAGAGAGACAGAGAGAAAAGTCTTCCTTTTCTGTTGGTTCACCCCCCCAATGGCCTCTGCGGTCAGCGCACTGCAGCCAGCGCACCGTGCTGATCCTAAGCCAGGAGCCAGGTGCTTCTCCTGGTCTCCCATGGGGTGCAGGGCCCAAGTACTTGGGCCATCTTTCACTGCACTCCCGGGCCACAGCAGAGAGCGGGCCTGGAAGAGGGGCAACCGGGACAGAATCTGGCACCCCGACCAGGACTAGAAACCGGTGTACAGGCACTGCAGGCGGAGGATTAGCCTATTGAGCCGCGGCACCGGCCCTGCTTCCTTATTTTTAATGATCTCGTAGCATTGCATTATAAAGCTAGATATAATCAATTTAAATAATTAGATTTTAGGCAATTTTTTACTAATATAAACAATTTTACTACAACCTACCCTTGTTGACACATAACTGCTTTGTTTCTTTAGAATATTCTTTTCCAGTAGGCTTTCTAGATTAAGGGTAAGCACTTTTAGGCTTTACCATACTTGTTCCCAGATACGTTTCAAAAGCAGTGAGCCGATTTATGCTACCACTCGCAGGGTCTGAGTATGCCTCCTTCCCCTTCCAGCACAATCCACAGAAATTATCCTTTCCAGCAATTTTATGGGTGAAAAATAATATCGTTATCTTATCTTTCTTTCATTATCACAGAGTTGAACTGTTTTTTGAGTATTATCCATCTTTATTTTTCTGTCAATTATCCTTGCTCATTTTTCTGTGGTTTATTTTAAAGATTGCTTACCAAATCAATGTTGGTGTTACTAGCCCTGTATAATATGTGGAAAATTTTTTGTCTCATTTGGTTTTTGGCTTTCAACTTAGTTTATGGGAGGGTGTTTATATTAAAATAATAGATCTATCTGGAGGGCCGGCGCCATGGCTCAATAGGCTAATCCTCCGCCTTGCGGCACTGGCACAACCGGATTCTGTCCTGGTTGCCCCTCTTCCAGGCCAGTTCTCTGCTGTGGCCCGGGAGTGCAGTGGAGGATGGCCCAAGTGCTTGGGCCCTGCACCCGCGTGGGAGACCAGGAGAAGCACCTGGCTCCAGCCTTCGGATCAGCGCAGTGCACTGGCTGCAGTGTGCCGGCTGCGGCAGCCATTGGAGAGTGAACCAACAGAAAAGGAAGACCTTTCTCTCTCTCTCTCTCTCTCACTGTCCACTCTGCCTGTCAAAAAAATAAAATAAAAAAAATTAAAAAAAAATCTATCTGGAATTTTTGTGAAAGATTAATATGATGAAGTTTTTTTCTAAATATCTTATCAGGTGTTTCAATTAATTTCTGACTGTTCAATTATCCAACGTTCTTTGTGTGTGTTTTTTTTTTTAAGATTTATTTAGTTATTTGAAAGGCAGGGTTACAGAGAGACAGAGGCACAGAGAGAGAGAGAGAGAGAGAGAGGGCTTCCATTCACTGGTTCACTCGGTCTCAACGGCCAGAGCTGGGCGGATCCAAAGCCAGGACAGGAGCTTCTTCTGGATCTCTCACGTGGATGCAGGGGCTCAAGGACTTGGGCCATCTTCTACTGCTTTCCCAGGCCATAGCAGAGAGCTGGATTGGAAGTGGAGCAGCTGGGACTTGAACTGGTGCCCATATGGGATGCCAGCACTGCAGGCAGCAGCTTTACCCACTACGCCAGAACGCCAGCCCCTCCAACATTCTTAACTGGTTTAAAATGCCTTTTATTTATTTATTTATTTATTTAATTTATTTTTTTGACAGGCAGAGTGGACAGTGAGAGAGAGAAAGAAAGGTCTTCCTTTTGCCGTTGGTTCACCCTCCAATGGCCGCCGTGGCCATCATGCTGCAGCCGGTGCACTGCGCTGATCCAATGGCAGGAGCCAGGTGCTTCTCCTGGTCTCCCATGGGGTGCAGGGCCCAAGCACTTGGGCCATCCTCCACTGCACTCTCTGGCCACAACAGAGAGCTGGCCTAAAGAGGGGCAACCGGGACAGAATCCGACGCCCCGACCGGGACTAGAACCCGGTGTGCCAGCACCGCAGGCAGAGGACTAGCCTAGTGAGCCACGGCGCCGGCTAAAATGCCTTTTTTATGATATAAGCAGATCTCCTTATCTATCGCAGTGTCTTTATGTACTCATTATTTTTATTCATCTGTCTCTTCCAAGTTCAGTGTTACACTATCTTGATTACTACAGGTTTATAATGCATGCCAACATCTGATTGGAGACATATTCTTAGTAGTCCTTTCAGAACTTTAAAAACTCATCTAACAAATTCTTTCTCTTTTAAAGATTTCTTTTTTTCTTTGAAAGAATTACAGAGAGTGCTTCCATCACTGATTCACTCCCCAGATGTCTGCAAAGGCTACAGCTGGGCCAGTCTGAAGCCAGAGGTGCCTAAAACTCCATCCTGGTCTCCCAGATGGGTGGCAGGGACTCAAATACTTGGGCCATCTTCTGTTGCTTTTCCCAGATACATTATCATGGAGCTGATCGGAAGTGGAACAGCCAGGACATGAACTCTGGTGCCTGTATAGGCTGCCAGCATCGCAGGTGGTGGTTTAACCTGCTGCACAGTGTAGGCAGCCCCAAATTTATTCTTTCAAATTAACTTCAGAATTATTTGAGTATCCATCAGGATTGCATTGAATACATACATTACTTTAGAAAAAAATGTATATTGTTTCCCCACTCAAAGCCATGGTCAGTTTCTACTTTTGTCTTTTATATACACCACTAAAATTTTCTAGAGTTTTCATGTAGCTGCTATAAGTTTATTTTGTGTGTGCACATATATACACACATATTAATTTAAAATTAATCCATATGTGTGTACGTGCTTGTAGGTATACATGTATTTAATGCAGGCAATGCTATCTACTTTATTTTCTACCTTACTATTTTTATATATAATGTTACAGAATTATCTGTATTTTATAATGAGCTACCTTAGTCACCTCTTTGATTGTTACTAATATTTTTGGTTGCTTTTCTACATTTTTCTAGGTGGACAACTGTGTAATATGCAAAGAATGACAATTTTTGCTTCACTGTACCTATATATGGATTTACAAGGTTATTTACTGAAGCATTGCTTGTGATTAATATTGGAAAATATCCCATCAACAGCGGATTAGGTATGGCACTCATTCATTGATTCATTCATCAAATGTTTGTGAAAACCATGCTCAACATCCGGTATTTATTCTTCCAGCCATTTCCCTATACTTCTACATGCATGCTGGAGGAATGAATGTGTGAAGATGGGCTGATTTCATGATAGCAGAAGGTTGCTTCATCAACTCCTCCAGCCCTGAGGCACTGCAGTTAATGTTCTGGCAAATGACCAGAGAGAAGAGGATGGAGGCCAAGAACCCTCTTGTCAGTGAAGATGAGTATGAGGTTCTTCTGTAACAAAGCAAGGTCCTTGGTCAGGAAAGGCAGAGTGGATCAAGGACACTAGAGACAAACACTGTGTGGACCAATTGGCTGACATTTGGGGGTGGGGCAGGGTTGGAACCAGGAGGAAGGAAATTCTGGACTTTGTTCTGAGCATGTGGTGCTTAAGCAGTTTATTGGAAATAATATGAATGTGAGTTTTTATACCCTTATAGATCCTACCTGTTAAAGAAAACTCTTGGACTTTGCACTCTGCCCACTCCACATTTGAAATGCTACTCCCTCTCTCTGGTTTCCTCCACACTTGTTAGCCACTTGCCAGTGTGGTCTCCTAGAAGTGTTACCTACAGACCAAGACATTCCCAGGCCACTTAAGCTAAGTAGTGTCTTTCACCTATCCTCATTCTCAAGCCTATAATCCTATTTTATTTTCTTCAAAGCACTTATCAATGGGATTATGCTATATTTTACTGTGTAATTGTTTATCCCCAGAGTTGGCGAGCTTTTTCTGTAAAGAACCAGAGAGACAATACTTGAGGTTTTGTGGGTCACATAGTCTCTGTCACGAAAGCCAGCATGCCTGATATGCAAATACATGAGCCTGCCTGTGTTCCAGTAAAGCTTTATTTATGTGCACCCGAATAGGAATGTCATAATTTTTCACGTCTCACAAAATTTTATTCTTCTCTTGATTTTTTTCAGCCATGAAAAAATTAAAAACCATTTGTAGTTCATGGGCTATATAAAAACAAGCAGTGGACTCAATTTGGCCTTTGAGCCATAGTTTGCTGACACATATAACTTGTTTATTTTCGGTTCCTCTTCTCCATCTCCCCTCCAGTTTCAAAAAACCAAAGCCAATTTCTTTCTCCGTTAAGAGTTCACCACATGGGGCCAGCGCAGTGGCTCACATGGCTAATCCTCTGGCTGCGGCGCCAGCATCCCATATGGGTGCCGGGTTCTAGTCCCGGTTGCTCCTCTTCCAGTCCAGCTCTCTGCTGTGGCCAGGGAGTACAGTGGAGGATGGCCCAAATACTTGCGCCCCTGCACCCGCATGGGAGACTAGGAGGAAGCACCTGGCTCCTGTCTTCGGATGGGCGCAGCGCCGGCTGTAGCGGCCATTTGGGGAGTGAATCAATGGAAGGAAGACCTGTCTCTCTGTCTCTCTCTCTCACTGTCTGCAACTCTACCTTTCTAATAAATTAAAAAAATAAAAATCAAAAAAAGAGTTCACCACATATAACTCCTTGTTGGTGTGATATACACAAAAGACATTCAGCTGTGTTGTGTCATGTGCTATACACTGTGGCACAGGCTGTCACTAAAAAGCATCTCAAATAAATGACATCTCCTAGATTTGTGCAGCATACCACCTGCACAGCCTTACAAGGTAGTTCTGAGATTCTTATGCGTTCTTTTGATCCTTTGTGACTCTCTAGTATGATGCCAATTCTGTAATCCCTTCTGTATAGTGTTAAGTATAACACTTTAAATATTATTTTAGACTCTTTTTAGTATATTCACCCATTAACATAATTTTCCTCAGCTTCTGTCATAGCAGTTATGGTTGCTAGTTTTTTGCATGTGGCCCTGTTTAAATATGCAGTTTGTAAAAATTAAACCCACATGGTAAAACCCAACATGTATTTCTTTAGAAATTTGCAGTTTTGCAAGATCTTAAAAAGAAATACTTACATAAACTCTCTGAGCCACTGCCGTGGGTATACCTGATGTTTTTATTAATATTCTCAATAGCACGAACTGCTTCACTGGCCACTAGAGACTGGGAGCAATAGGATATGAAATTTCAGTGAAGTATATCTTTGAAACACAACAAGTAGGTTTCTAAGAAACTACCATACATTAATTGAACCAAACTGTGCATGTGAAAAATATGTATTTGTCCTAAAGGTAAATTAAGAAGAAGAATAAATTGACTAAAAACATATTTTTCACTGTATGACAATCAGAAGTAAATGGCCTTAAACAAACTCTTCCAATACCTTAAAAATGTTACTCAATTTGCAGAAAAAATAATTCTTGCAAGACTTTTCATAAATATAGCTTGTTATTAGTAAAGTGAAGTAGAAGTATATTTCAAAAGTGTGGAGTTATTTCAGTCTTACACAAAATTTCAGCAAACTTTATATCCAGCTTCCGTAAATACATGCACCTAATACCTGAATTGCTTCTCCTCCTTCTCACAAACTCAATTGTATCCCTTTGTAAAATGTCTAGTGACTTCAAAAACCTCATCAAATACAAAAGATTATGCCCTTGTAGGAGACAAGATAATAACTAAATCCCCCATTTGACTGCATTGAGTTTCAGCTTTCAGAGATCTCTTCTGAGGTTCCTCCAAAAATTTTTTTTTCTGAGATTGGAATTAACATCGTGTCACTCTCTTGAAAAATGTGGAGAAATAACAATGGATAATATGTTGCACCATTTATTTGAAAAATAAGCTTTATGGAACCCCATGGTCTATATAATACAATGCATATTTATTCTGAAATTCAACCCCCTTCATGAGCTGACCTCTTCCACTTCCGGATGGTGTCAGGCTCCACTTCTGCACCCTCAGCGTCCCCTGAAAATCTTTCCTATGAGAACTGCCCTCTCCTCTGATTGAAAGGTCCTCCTTTCTCTAGTCACCTATTGAAATCCTCTTCCAATGCCTGGCTGACAACTGCCTGTTCTTTGTTATCAGTTGCACTTACTAAGGTTGTTTCTTTACAGTATTTTACCTCTCAGTAGAGAATGAATTCCTCAAGAACAGGGACTACTTTGCCTCTCACTTACCTCAGCATTGCCCTCTGAATGAATTAATGAGGCCATCCCTTGCTGTCCCAGCCACAGGTGAGTTCTACCATCAGTCTCGCTTATGTAGTAGTAGACATAACATTATTTCACAGTGTAGCTACTTGTAACATTTGCTTATGTCTCACTCCCTAATCATAGCGAATTATCTTAAAGAGTGGGGTCTTACCTAATGCTTCTTTGGATACATTATTTTACACATAATAATTCTCAACAAATATTTGTGCTGAGAGTAATCCAAGCTAAGAGACAATCCCACTAATTTTACTTTCCAAATCAGCATAAATATCTTTTCATTTGTTCAAAGATAACACCAATAAAAAGATCTCTTTAAAAGTTTCCACTTGAGAAGAAAAAATAATCAGAAATATCAAGTGTTTGTGTTCTAATTGAGCTATTTTCAGAAAATGCAGTGAACTTATATTAGTCATCAGCAATTGCTAGCACTCCTAGTGTCACTGTATTTCATTCTGTTAATAGAGGCAGAAAAATAATGAATCTGTAAAATGCAAACTACTATATAAATATCAGTCCTTCCCCAAGAATGAGATTGTTGCCATGATACTTCCATTGACTGGAAAGCACCTGGGATGAGAACTTTACCAGCTACCTTTTATCCATCAACCCAAGCATAGAACATCTGATACCAAAACATGATGAGAGATTAGCAAACTATATGGGTCCTCTTTCAATTTTCGGTATTGTCCACTACATTCTGACAAAACAGGTTGGCTTCATTGTGGAAATACTTTCATGGGACCAAAACTCAAGAGGTGGAGGGTTCAGTGCATCCACAGTCACCACAGTTAACACCAAACGAGGAGGGTGGGGCTGAGACTTCATCTGTGGTAGGCTGCCGCAGGAGGCTTAAGACCACACAGTAGTCCTGCCATTCCAGAGACTCTTGTCTTTGCTCCTGTGGCTTCATGTGCAGATCAGTTCAGGTGCAATAGTTCCCTCCTGAGCTGATAGAAATTTGATATTTTCTTAGGAAGTCCATCTGCTGGAATTAAGATCATGTCCTCAGGGTAAGGCCCACTGATGACCTTCCTGTAGTGACCCTTGACCTCAGGACCACCCTTTAACAGAGTGAACCCATGGTGTGAAACATTCATTCATCTGTCCTGAACAGGAACATTTTCCCACAGGTTTTGATTCTTCAACTAAGTATGATTTTATTTCTGAAATGTTAATGAGAATAATAACAAACTAGTACTTACCAGCTCCTCATGGTCTTTGCTTCTGCTTCTATTATAGGAATATGGGAAGAGTATCTTCTGGGAGTAAGAGTGCATGCTGATGTAAGCTTTAATGTGGTTGATATTTCTTCTCAGGAAGCTGGCCACTGCCTTCACCTCTGGCTCGGACTCGGGATAAAGTCCACAGTAGGTTTCCGAACATGAGACACTTGAGGCACCTTCCTCTGTAGTAAGGTTGATAAAATGGAATTGATAAAATAGATGCATGTATCATCATAATATAGTGTTTCCCTGATGAGATGTCCTCCCAATATCTGGGGGTGAGGTAGTGCTCTTTAAAGAACATTTTTTTTTTATTTTTAAATCCATTTTTTATTTATTGGAAAAACAGAGAGACAAAGAGAAACCATTCATTCACTAGTTCACTCCACAAATGCCTGCAACAGCCAGGGCTGAACCAGGCTGGAGTCAGTAAATAAGATAATTCAACCCAGGTCTCTCAGATGGGCACTTGAGCCATGATTTGCTGCCTTCCAGGGTACACATTAGTAGGAAGCTGGAATCAGAAGCAAAGTTGCTGGGACCCAAACCAGCACTGTAAGGTAGGATGTGTGCATCCTGAGCGATGTCTTTACAACCATATCAAATGCCCATCCCAAGAAGGTGTTTCTGATGCCTGCTAAATATTGCTTATGTCTCTTCGGAGTCAAATATTCACAAACCCACAGAGCAGACCCCCTAACAGTTACTCCTAACCCCACCCTCTCTTGCTGCCTATCTTGCAGCCTTGAGGAAGCAGCCAAGAGAAGTTTGGAGATGAGAGCCCTGTCCAAATATCTGGTTCTGTGATGTAAAAATGAGCCTCATTTTCTTTAATCCACTGTAAATATGGTTTTCCTGGTTTTTATAGTAAAAAACTACTTGTCATTATAGCTCATACAAGAAAAGTCTCACTTGAGGACTCAGAATTTGCAGGTCTGCCTTCAGAGCTCTTTTCAACACTTGCTAAAGTGGTTTAGCCAATAAAATGGGTGGTGACATTAGTAGCTTTGGGATCCGCAAGGAGGGAAGGCCTACACTTCCGGGAATGGAGAGTCCCTACCCGCACTTCCAGGGAAGAAAAGTCCTTGTCAAGGTCTCCGCGGGTGCCTGAAGGTCAACCAGTGAGGATCAGACCCGCCTCAACCTTTAACCCCCATGCCCTGAATCTATAAAAGGAGCTCTCCCAATCTCTGACGCGTGACTTCCACAGCCCCCGCTCTGTTGCTCTGTTGGGGCCGTGGAACCTCACCCGGGAGCGGAACCCCAATAAAAGCCTGTGAATTAATTGATTCGTCTGCCTGGGAAGATTTGTTATGCGCCGGACACCTTGCAGACATTTGGTGCCAGAATAGTGTTATTCATTCCTTGGAGAGATTTTGGTATATATCATTTCAGATGAAGGCCTGCCTTCCAACACTTCTACTCTGTCCCTCATTCACAGTGACAGAGCCCCAGAGAGCCACCTGTGACTCAAGAGATTACTCCCTCCTAGAAATGTTGTAGGACTCATTTGTGCTGTCAGTCTTGTTTCTCCCAGTGATAATTTGAAAGCAAGACTAGTTTCTGTCCAGCTGTTCTCTTGAACAAAGATAATAATAACAGCAGCAGCTCCCACCCACAGAGTACAGGCTTATGTCGGGAGCTGTGGTAAGATTTCTGCAGTTCCTCATTTAATCCTCACAGCAACCCTAGGAAGTATATATTGTTATGTTAGGAGATGCAAATTTCACGCTGTTGGTGGTAACCATCCTACACAGTATGAGGCTACACAGCATACTGTTAAGTACCCAATCGCTCAGTTTTAATCTTGGCTTTGCCACTTAATAGCTATGTGGCCTTGGGTAATTTTTTAAACCTATCTAAAGCTCAATTTCTTTATCTACAAGATTTAAAAATTCTACATTAACTGGGGATTGAGTATTGGCTTAGCTAATGCATACAAAGAACTGCACAGTGCCTGCATACACTGTGGGTTCCCTAAGTTTGCTGCTTTCCATCCTTATCATCATCATGTACACTGGAACCCACAGAAAGCTACGTGTACCCTGGAGATGAGGTGGAGAGAGGAGGGAATCAGTGCAGTGCTCCAGGTCCAGTTTATGTATGTTTCTGAATCCAGTTGCATCACTCTCCTTACAAAGTCACCTATGTTTTTTAGGGTTGCTCTGTTTTTTTCCTTTTATTTGGACAGAAATAATGTTTACTAAACAGTTATTTCCCCATAAGAAAATGTGCTGAACACCAGATACCTTTCCAAGTATTTTAATTGTTTTTATTTTTAACCAGCAATATAATTGAACAAACTGTTTTTGATAGTTTAGTCACCTTTGGATACTCTTACCCTCTTTTTCCCTGGTGTATAGTTCTAGAACATGGAGAGTTGCAGAAAACACGTACAGAAGACAAAGGTGGGTGAGGGCATGAAAGAGCTGGAGAGGTGGTTCCCAAGTATGAGTCTACAGACCAGGGATGTTCAATAGAAACATAATGCAAGTCACACACTTATTTTAAATTTTCAAGTAACTACTTTCATAAAAGTAAAAAGTAGTAAGTGAAATGAATTTAATATTCTACTTCATTTAACTCAGTATGTACAAAGTATCATCATCTCAAATGGAATCAACATTAAATTATTCAAAAATATGCAAATTTTATTAACACAATGTTTTAAATGTGTTGTTTATTCATTTGAGAGGGAGAGAGATTTCCATTCACTGTTCATTCCCCAACTAACTGCCTTCAATATATAGGACTGGACGGGGCTAAGGCCTGGAGCAGGAATTCATCCCAGGGCTCCCACATGGATGATAAGGGGCCAATTACTTGACCCATCACTGCTGCCTTCCTGCATCTGCATTAGCAGGAAGCTGGAGTCAGGAGCCAGACCCAAGTATCAAACCCAGGGCCTCCAATGTGGCATACAAGTGCCTGAACTGGCATCTTCACTCCTGGGCTAAATGCCCATCCCTCTGTCACTTTTACACTCGAATTTTGGAGTACGTCTCAGACCAGACAAGCCACATTTCAAGTGCTCAATAAACATGTTGTTAATGCAAGGCAGTCTCTGACTCTTACTCTGTGGTTGTCATTTTAGAGATTTCAGGCATTTTAGTGGCAAGATCCCTGAAGAGCCAGAAAACTTGCATGTGAGACTCTGCTTGACTATTAAGCAGCCATGTCAATGTGAGCAAACTGCTACATCTCCCTGAGTCTCAGGAGGGTCACGTCTGTTCCCTGGGGATTTGGGGCTATCAGGCTCTTACAAGCTCAAGCATTCTTTTACTTATAGACATGGAATCAAAAGCATCATTTAGACCAGGCAAATTCATAGAGACAGAGAAAGAGAGAGTAGATTAGAAATTACCAGCGACTGGGGAAAAGGCAGGGAATAAGGAGACATTGTTTAATAGTTAACAGAGTTTCTGTTTGGGATAACATTGAAGTTTTGGAAATAGGTAGTCATAACACTGTCAATGTAAGTAATGCCACTTGAGTTTACAATTCTAACATGAAAATGGGAGTGGGCACTTTGCCTAACAGGATGTCTGCATTCCATATTAGAGTGCCTGGATTCCATACCTGGTTCCAGTTTCTCACTCCAGTTTCCTGCTAATGCAGACTTTGGAAGGCCATGGGTGATGGCTCAAGTAATTGGGTCCCTGCTACCCATGTGGGAGACCTAGACTGAGACCTGGAACCTGGCTTTGGCTGGCTTAGTCCTGGACATTGTGCGCACTTTGGGAGTGAACCAGCAATAGAAACACTTTCTCGGCTGGCGCCGCGGCTCACTAGGTTAATCCTCCGCCTGCGGCGCCGGCACCCCAGGTTCTAGTCCTGGTTGGGGTGCCGGATTCTGTCCTGGTTGCTCCTCTTCCAGGCCAGCTCTCTGCTGTGGCCCGGGAAGGCAGTGGAGGATGGCCCAAGTGCGTGCGTCCCTGCAGCTGCAGGAGGAAGCACTGGCTCCTGGCTTCAGATGAGCGCAGCGCACCGGCTGTAGCAGCCGTTTTGGGGGTGAACCAACAGAAAGAAAGGCCTTTCTCTCTGTCTCTCTCTAACTCTGCCAGTCAAAAAAAAAAAAAAAAAAAAGGAAGAAAGAAAGAAACACTTTCTCTCTGCCTCTCACATAAAATAGACTTCAAAAATTTTAAGATAAATTAAAAAGGCAAATTTTATGTTACATATATTTTACATAATAAAAATTAGTTTTAATAAACACTCTTTCTCATAGTAAAAGAAATAAGGGATTTTAGTATAGAAGGAGGGTAAGGGGGACATAAAAAGTGAGTAAGTCGGCTTGACATGCCACTTCCTGTTTGTCAGTGAATTGCTTTTAGAACCTTTGTATAAAGCAACATAAAGGCACTTTCTTGTTGCAGGGACAAGCAAGAAATGAGATTCAATTCTGCTTTCACACAATTTTGCATACATAGTCATGAAGAGATGCTGGGACAGTTGGCAAAAAAAAAAAAAAAAAAGAAGTTCTTTTTTGTTTTGTTTGATACTTTCTTTCTTATATATTTGCTACCTCTGTTTCCAGCTCTTGTATTATGTAATAATAAAAGTACCATGCCTACAAGGGGACAGAGGTATTTCTTGATGAAAATCACAAACTACATTTTGATCCTTCAGCTATTTAAACTAGATAATAATGAAATCACTATGAAAATGATTAATTATAATTGAGTACCAAAAGAGCTTGAAGATAAAATGGGAAATTATAAAAGGGAGCTTGTTGGAGAGTTATTGTCAGACGAAGAAGAATTTCAATAAATTTGGAGTCAGTTGGCCTGGGTTTATATACTAGCTCTACCACTTACTAGCCAGAGAACCTGAGCAAGGAAACTAACTGTTTTGTTTTGCTTTTTAGATTTTATTTATTTGAGAGGTAGAGTTACAGAGAGAGGGAGAGACAGGAAGAAAGGTCTTCCATCCTCTGGTTCACTCCACAAATGGCCGGAACAGCTGCAGCTGAGCCAATCTGAAGCCAAGAACCAAGAGCCAGGAGCTCCTTCCTGGTCTCCCATGTGGGTGCAGGGGGCCAATCACTTGGGCCATCCTCTACAGCTTTCCATAAGCAGGCCATAAGAGAGCTGGATCAGAAGAGGAGCAGCCAGGACATGAACTGGCACCCATTTGGGATGCGAGTGCCACAGGTGGAGGCTTAGCCTACTACACCAGAGTGCCGGCCCCAGGAACCTAATAGTTTAAAGTCTGGGTTTCTCCATCTACGATATATAGATGATACGTAAACTGTTTGGCACTTAGTCAGTCCAATTGATTCAGATCTTTTTGGCATTAGCGCTGCTCCCCTGAGTCCCTGGCTGGTTATCAGTGCTACAGCAGCCTGTGGACCTTGGTGCAGTAACTTTCAGGATGACTGTTAGAGAGAAACCACTAAGTGTTCCCTAAGTCAGGATCACGTGTTCCTTCCTTTGTGTTCCTACCGCATCTGTAGATCTCAGAGCAACGTGATTCACTCACGGGTTCATTTAATTCACATTTCTGAGAACCCTGTACATGCCAGGCCTTGCACTGGATGATGAATGATGGTCCCTGCCCTGCTGGAGTTTCTAACCCGGAGGGGAAAGAAACAGGATAAGGACTTTTTTGTGCGGTTTTCATGTGTACTCTGGGACAATGATGAAATGTTCAAAATTATGCGTTTTTACTTCTTTCAGAGGAAATAGATAAGATCCCATATGTAAGACTGAACAGCAAATGTGTGGGAAGAAGAGGGTGCCTCTTTGAGTACAAGAGCTTCTCTCCTTGGAGCTCCCACACATCCATGTGTGCCTAATTTGGAAATATAAATGATGCAATCTCATTGTTCCAATTTGTTTTGTTTTGCAAATGCATCTCAAGTGTAGTACTATGTTCTATGTTCTCGAATAGCTAAATCAGTACCCTCTGAGGGCTTCAGCTCATTCAAATCAAAAAATGATTCAGTCCCACTGTGTTTATCTTTATATTACTGTTTATATTTTCTTTATTATTCATGAAAACAGAAATTGTTAAGAAAGTAAATAGTGGCCGGCGCCATGGTTCAATAGGCTAATCCTCTGCCTAGCAGCGCCAGCACACCAGGTTGTAGTCCTGGTCGGGGCACTGGATTCTGTCCCGGTTGCCCCTCTTCCAGGCCAGCTCTCTGCTGTGGCCCGGGAGTGCAGTGGAGGATGGCCCAAGTCCTTGGGCCCTGCACCCCATGGGAGACCAGGAGAAGCACCTGGCTCCTGCCATCGGATCAGCGTGGTGTGCCGGCTGTAGCGCGCTGGCCGCAACGGCAATTAGGGGGTGAACCAACAGAAAAGGAAGACCTTTCTCTCTGTCTCTCTCTCTCTCACTGGCCACTCTGTCAAAAAAAAAAAAAAAAAAAAAAGTGAATAGTGAAAAAAAAAGAAAAATGTTTTTCAATCACTGCAGAAGTAAACATTTGCCTGCACAATTGAAAATGAAAGGTTTGATGCAGCTTCTCAGACCACAGCGGAATGAAGCTGGAAATTAGCAACTCAGGAAACCCCAGAAAGTATGCAAACACATGGAGACTGAACAACATGCTCCTGAATGAACACTGGGTCATTCAAGAAATCAAAAGAGAAATCAAAAACTTTCTGGAAGTAAATGAAGATAACAACACAACATATCAAAACTTATGGGATACAGCAAAAGCAGTATTGAGAGGCAAATTTATAGCAATAGGTGCCTATATCAAAAAATTGGAAAGGTACCAAATAAATGAGCTTTCAGTGCATCTCAAGGACCTAGAAAAACTGCAGCAAACCAAACCCAAATCTAGTAGGAGAAGAGAAATAATTAAAACCAGAGAAGAAATTAACAGGATTGAATCCAAAAAAACACTACAAAAAATCAGCCAAGCAAGAAGCTGGTTTTTTGAAAAAATAAACAAAATTGACACCCCATTAGCCCAACTAACTAAAAAAAGAAGAGAAAAGACCCAAATCAATAAAATCAGAGATGAAAAAGGAAACGTAACAACAGACACCACAGAAATAAAAAGAATCATCAGAAATTACTACAAGGACCTGTAGGCCAGCAAACAGGAAAATCTATCAGAAATGGATAGATTCCTGGACACATGCAATCTACCAAAATTGAACCATGAAGACATAGAAAACCTAAATAGACCCATAACTGAAACAGAAATTGAAACAGTAATAAAGGCCCTCCCAACAAAGAAAAGCCCAGGACCAGATGGATTCACTGCTGAATTCTACCAGACATTTAAAGAAGAACTAATCCCATTTCTTCTCAAACTATTCAGAACAATCGAAAAAGAGGGAATCCTCCCAAATTCTTTCTATGAAGCCAGCATCACCTTAATCCCTAAGCCAGAGAAAGATGCAGCACTGAAAGAAAATTACAGACCAATATCCCTGATGAACATAGACACAAAAATCCTCAATAAAATTCTGGCCAATAGAGTACAACAACACATCAGGAAAATCATCCACCCAGACCAAGTAGGATTCATCCCTGGTATGCAGGGATGGTTCAACATTCGCAAATCAATCAATGTGATTCACCACATTAACAGACTGCAAAAGAAAAACCATATGATTATCTCAATTGATGCAGAGAAAGCATTCAATAAAATTCAACACCCTTTCATGATGAAAACTCTAAGCAAATTGGGTATAGAAGGAACATTCCTCAATATAATCAAAGCAATTTATAAAAAACCCATGGCCAGCATCCTATTGAATGGGGAAAAGTTGGAAGCATTTCCACTGAGATCTGGCACCAGGCAGGGATGCCCACTCTCACCACTGCTATTTAACATAGTTCTGGAAGTTTTAGCCAGAGCCATCAGACAAGAAAAAGAAAAAGAAATCAAAGGAATACAAATTGAGAAGGAAGAAGTCAAACTATCCCTCTTTGCAGATGATATGATTCTTTACTTAGAGGATCCAAAGAACTCTACTAAGAGACTATTGGAACTCATAGAGGTGTTTGGCAAAGTGGCAGGATATAAAATCAATGCACAAAAATCAACAGCCTTTGTATACACAAGCAATGCCATGACTGAGAAAGAACTGCTAAGATCAATCCCATTCACAATAGCTACAAAAACAATCAAATACCTTGGAATAAACTTAACCAAGGACGTTAAAGATCTCTACGATGAGAATTACAAAATCTTAAAGAAAGAAATAGAAGAGGATACCAAAAAATGGAAAAATCTTCCATGCTCATGGATTGGAAGAATGAACATCATCAAAATGTCCATTCTCCCAAAAGCAATTTATAGATTCAATGAAATTCCAATCAGGATACCAAAGACATTCTTCTCAGATCTAGAAAAAATTATGCTGAAATTCATATGGAGGCAAAAGAGACCTCGAATAGCTAAAGCAATCTTGTACAACAAAAACAAAACCGGAGGCATCTCAATACCAGATTTCAGGACATACTACAGGGCAGTTGTAATCAAAACAGCATGGTACTGGTACAGAAACAGATGGATAGACCAATGGAACAGAATTGAAACACCAGAAATCAACCCAAACATCTATAGCCAACTTATATTTGATCAAGGATCTAAAACTAATTCCTGGAGCAAGGACAGTCTATTCAATAAATGGTGCTGGGAAAACTGGATCTCCACGTGCAGAAGCATGAAGCAAGACCCCTACCTTACACCTTACACAAAAATCCACTCAACATGGATTAAAGACCTAAATCTACGACCTGACACCATCAAGTTACTAGAGAACATTGGAGAAACCCTTCAAGATATTGGCACAGGCAAAGAATTTCTGGAAAAGACCCGGGAGGCACAGGCAGTCAAAGCCAAAATCAACTATTGGGATTGCATCAAATTGAGAAGTTTCTGTACTGCAAAAGAAACAGTCAGGAGAGTGAAGAGACAACCGACAGAATGGGAAAAAATATTTGCAAACTATGCAACAGATAAAGGGTTAATAACCAGAATCTACAAAGAGATCAAGAAACTCCACAAAAACAAAACCAACAACCCAATTAAGAGATGGGCCAAGGACCTCAATAGACATTTTTCAAAAGAGGAAATCCAAATGGCCAACAGGCACATGAAAAAATGTTCAAGATCACTAGTAATCAGGGAAATGCAAATCAAAACCACAATGAGGTTTCATCTCACCCCGGTTAGAATGGCTCACATACAGAAATCTACCAACAACAGATGCTGGTGAGGATGTGGGGAAAAAGGGACACTAACCCACTGTTGGTGGGAATGCAAACTGGTCAAGCCACTATGGAAGTCAGTCTGGAGATTCCTCAGAAACCTGAATATAACCCTACCATTCGACCCAGCCATCCCACTCCTTGGAATTTATCCAAAGGAATTTAAATTGGCAAACAAAAAAGCGGTCTGCACCCTAATGTTTATTGCAGCACAATTCACAATAGCCAAGACCTGGAACCAACCTACATGCCATCAACGGTAGACTGGATAAAGAAATTATGGGATATGTATTCTTTAGAATACTATACCGCAGTAAGAAACAACGAAATCCAGTCATTTGCAACAAAATGGAGGAATCTGGAACACATCATGCTGAGTGAAGTAAGCCAGTCCCAAAGGGACAAATACCATATGTTCTCCCTGATTGGTGACAACTGACTGAACACCAAAAAGGAAACCTCCTGAAGTGAAATGGACATTATGAGAAATGGTGACTTGATCAGCATAGCCCTGACTGTTAATGAACAACTTAATACATTATCCCTCTTCGTATTTTTTTTTTGTCTGTTCTACTTAATATGACTGGTTTAATTCTGTAATTATCACACAGTTATTCTTGAGTGTTGAAAATTAACTGAAATGTGATCCCTGTTAAACATAAGAGTGGGAATAAGAGAGGGAAGAGATGTATAATTTGGGACATGCTCAAGCTGACTTGCCCCAAATGGTAGAGTTAGAAACATACCAGGGGATTCCAATTCAATCCCATCAAGGTGGCATGTGCCAATGCCATCTCACTATTCCAAGTGATCAATTTCAGTTCACAATTGATCATAATGAAAGGACTAAGAGTCAAAGGGAGCACATAAACAAGTCTAGTACCTGCTAACACTAACCGATAGAATAAATAAAGGGGAGAGTGATCCAACATGGGAAGCGAGATATTCAGCAGACTCATAGAATGGCAGATGTCCTAAATAGCACTCTGGCCTCAGAATCAGCCCTAAAGGCATTCCGATCTGGCTGAAAAGCCCATGAGAGTATTTCAGGCATGGAAAGCCAAGACACTCTGGCAAAAAGATCTCTGTGAGTGAGATCCCAGTGGAAAGAACAGGTCTTCAAAGAAGGAGGTACCTTTCCCTGAAGGGAGGAGAGAACCTCCACTTTGACTATGACCTTGTCTAAACAAGATAAGAGTCGGAGAACTGAGAGGGCTTCCATAGCCTTGGAAACTCATGACTGGAGCATAGGGAGATTACTGATGCCATAGACAGGAGTGTCAATTGGTAAAGTCAACAACAGGAGTCACTGTGCACTTACTCCTCATCTAGGATCTCTGTCCTTAGTGTGCTGTACATTGAGATTTAATGCTATAACGAGTACTCAAACAGTATATTTCACTTTGTGTTTCTATGGGGGTGCAAACTGTTGAAATCTTTACTTAATGCATACTAAACTGATCTTCTGTAAAGAAAAAAAAAAAAGAAATTATCAATTCCCAACTTGACTCTCACTGGGATTAAACATGACAATTGGTCTGATCTGATTTCATCATCATTTAAAGAAAATCATCTATTATTTTTCACTTTATGTTTCTATGTGGGAGCAAACTGTTGAAATCTTTACTTAATGTATACTAAGCTGATCTTCTGTATATTAAGATAATCGAAAATGAATCTTGATGTGAATGGAGGGGGAGAGGGAGTGGGAAAGGGGAGGGTTGCGGGTGGGAGGGACGGTATGGGGGGGAAGCCATTGTAATCCATAAGTCGTACTTTGGAAATTTATATTCATGAAATAGAAGCTAAAAAAAAAAGAAAATGAAAGGTTTGGCTCTGAGATTTTTGATATCTTAATGATAAATGTTATTTATTAAAGTAGGATCTTGAACAGTCCCTTCCATGTTATCTTAGGATAATAGAATATTAGAGCTTTGAAACTAGAAGCGACTTTAAGAAACCTCCTTATTTTATTTTTAATTTTTTTAAAAATTGACTTATTTGAAAGACAGCATTACTAAGAAAGAGAGACCTTCCATCTGCTGGTTCACTCCTCAAATGGTCACAACAGGAACTTCAATTGGTTCTCCACATGGGTAGCAGGGGCCCAAATACTTGTGCCATCAACCATTAGCAGGGAGCTGGATTTGAGATGGAGTAACCAGGACTCGAACCAACACTCATATGGATGCCAGTGACACAGGCAGCACTATAAAGCTGGCCCCTGACCTCTTTATTTGAATGGTAAACAAACAGCAGGGTGGAGGGGTGAAAAATTTGCTGAGTAGTCACTATCCTTAGTATTACATTTATCCCAAAAGTCTAGTATTTAAATTGTACTCCAATTCAGTTAGGCCTCCCCTGTAATTAGTTTGCTCAGTGTCTTTCTCATCACCCTTTTAATGAAGAGACATTGCTGGAAATAAAGTAAGCCACCTACCACACCAGTGTCTGGAAGCAAAGTTCCTGTTCAAGTCTGTTCCAACGCAACGATTGCCCCCATGAGAAGAACGGTTCTTTCTCCACATTCGATTCTGAATAAACACAACACCAACATATCCAGGGTAGTCACATTTGTATCTCAAGGAAAGGCATCACTTTTTTAAAATATAAAGATAATGACAATCTATTTTTAATACTTTTTGTTAATTATGAAAGTTAGGCATGGTCATACACCAAGAAAAAAATCTTTTTTTAATATCCAAATAAATATATATGTGTGTATATGTGTATAAAGTGTAGCTTTTTGTTCCTTTTTTTTTTTTTTTTTTGATAGGCAGAGTGGACAATGAGAGAGAGAGACAGAGAGAGAAAGGTCTTCCTTTGCCGTTGGTTCACCCTCCAATGGCCGCCGCTGCAGCCGGCGCACCGCGCTGATCCGATGGCAGGAGCCAGGATCCAGGTGCTTTTCCTGGTCTCCCATGGGGTGCAGGGCCCAAGCACCTGGGCCATCCTCCACTGCACTCCCTGGCCATAGCAGAGAGCTGGCCTGGAAGAGGGGCAACCGGGACAGAATCCGGTGCCCCGACCGGGACTAGAACCCGGTGTGCCGGCGCCGCAAGGTGGAGGATTAGCCTATTGAGCCACGGCGCCGGCCTGTTCCTTTATTTTGCCTTCTTTCCTTTTCTATACAAAGAGTCATTCTATATTATTCTGAAACATAATTTGTTCATTTAGCAATATATAGTGGGGACTGGCATTGTGGTGCAGTAGGTTGGGCCACTGCCTGCGATGTCACAATCCCATATAAATACCTGTTCTATTCCTGGCTGCTCCATTTCTGAGCATTATCGGAGTCGGGAGCCAGAGGTGGGTATCCAGCCTAGGCACTCCAGTACAGGCGGCTGGAATCTTAACCATGCAGCCAGCTCTTCCCTATTTATTGTGACTTTTTAGATATAATTATACTGTGGTTGTTTTTTCTTCAGAGTCCGTTCCAAGATGCATATGGAAAATTTATTAATGTAATCATGTGGTACGTGGGGTTTGCTTTAAAATACTATGGGTAAGGTAGAAGTGGGTGGAGGATACATTGTTGGCCATGGGTTGATTGTAGTTGAGACTGTGTGTTGAGTACATAGGAGATTGCTTTATAATCATGTCCACTTTATGTATGTTTAAATTTTCCATAATAAAAATTTACAAGTTTTTCATAAGACCTTTGTGCCAAGATCCAGTAGTCTAAATAGTTCAGCCTATGTATCCTGTATCCACAAAGGAAGCAAGCTTTGTTTTGCTTCTTTGCCTTCACCTACCTCTTTCCATGTGTAGTCGTAACCATCCACATTAATCACTGGCATAACATAGAAGTCCACATGCTTCAGAAGACTTTTATGCAGTCTTTCTTCCCCATAGAATTGAGTTACCTACAAAATAAACCAAGTTCATTTAAAAGCATTTCATTTTAATCCTTCTAACCTTGGTCTGTTTCTTTCATGTTTTTTTTTTTTTTTTTTTTTTTTTTTTTTTTTTTTGACAGGCAGAGTGGACAGTGAGAGAGAGAGACAGAGAGAAAGGTCTTCCTTTGCCGTTGGTTCACCCTCCAATGGCCGCCGCGGCCGGCGCACCACGCTGATCCGATGGCAGGAGCCAGGAGCCAGGTGCTTTTCCTGGTCTCCCATGGGGTGCAGGGCCCAAGCACCTGGGCCATCCTCCACTGCACTCCCTGGCCACAGCAGAGAGCTGGCCTGGAAGAGGGGCAACCGGGACAGAATCTGGCGCCCCAACCGGGACTAGAACCCGGTGTGCCGGCGCCGCTAGGCGGAGGATTAGCCTAGTGAGCCGCGGCGCCGGCCTTTTTTTTTTTTTTTTTTTTTTTTTTAGATTTTTTTTTTATTTTTTTAATTTTTTTTGACAGGCAGAGTGGACAGTGAGAGAGAGAGACAGAGAGAGAAAGGTCTTCCTTTGCCGTTGGTTCACCCTCCAATGGCCGCCGCTGCAGCTGGCGCACCGCGCTGATCCGATGGCAGGAGCCAGGTGCTTCTCCTGGTCTCCCATGGGGTGCAGGGCCCAAGCACTTGGGCCATCCTCCACTGCACTCCCTGGCCACAGCAGAGAGCTGGCCTGGAAGAGGGGCAACCGGGACAGAATCCGGCGCCCCGACCGGGACTAGAACCCGGTGTGCCGGCGCCGCAAGGCGGAGGATTAGCCTATTGAGCCACGGCGCCGGCCTTCTTTCATGTGTTTTTCGTTCCTTTGTAAAAAGTCATTTGGCATGGTTAGGTTTGTCGATGTAACCTTTAAGAAAATATTAATTCCTTAAAAGAGCTGAGCACAAGGTACTTTTACAGGTGGTGGTAAACGCCTTGCACAGGGTACAAACAATCTTCCTATGTAATTGATACAAAATATAAATATTTCTGAACTTCCCTCCAAAAAAACAAAAATAATTCCTGATTAAAGCCAAAAAGTCCACTACAAATATTTAAGGAAACAAAAAATCTGCATACTATTCAGCAGCCCCTCTCCTTGATAAAGCTACTATGAAGCAGTGTCCTTCTGGGAAGACCCTGAGGTTAGAGCATGCCATGGTGTGCAAGTAGATAGCATTCTCCAGGGCAGAAGTTGAGAGGGAGGTTGGCAATGAGAAGAACCAGTTGTGGAAAAGGTACCTAGCAAAGCATGGTGTGCGACAGCAATCTGTAGTGATGCCATAGTAAGTCTTGTTCTATCTCAGAAGGAAGCTCATCACCTAATTGACATCATTCTTCAGCCATAAAAATGTGTTTATTAGAAGCCTTTCTGATAAGATAGGACAACCCAACATGATGCCTAAGGGGCTCCTAAAGAATGCTAAAGGGATGTTGTAGCATGATAAATTCAAATACCTTGCTCCCTTGTGATTTGTAAAAGGATAAAATCTTGCCTGGGGTGGGCAAGTGGCACAGTAGTTAAATCGCTTCTTGAGCTGTCTGTATGTGGAGTGTGTGGTTTGAGTCCTGGCTATCCCACTTCTAATCCAGTTCCTTCTACTGTACACCCTAGGAGGCAGTAGATGATAGCTCATGTGCTTGGATTCCTGCCACTCACATGGGACACCTGGTTTGAGTTCCAGGCTCTAGGCTTCAGCCTGGTCCAGCCCTAGCTCTTATTTCCATCTGGAATCCCATATGGAAGCTGCCCTAAATAAACTCGATTACACTTCTGTGGAGCTTCCTTCTTCATTTTTTCATCTCAGGATTTCTGCTCAGTTCAGGGGCATTGCATTCTCTGCTTTGGAAACACAGCACTCAGACAGAAATGAACACATGTTCATTAGGCTCCTATGACATGCCTGATGCTGAGTGGGATTTTGACTATAGTCATACAGATATACACAAGTCAGTCTTAGCCCCTGCCTGTGTAGAAATGAAATGCAGCCAAATTTGGTCTCCTGAGAGACAATGAAACACACAGAAAGGAAAGATTGATTTCAATCTTCCCAGTGTTGTACTACCTTAATTGAGACCAAATGATATGATTTTGGAAACCCTTACTGAGTTGTAGAATAGAGTGAAAGATTGAAAAGCTGAATTTTCAATTTGCCTTTGGGTGCTTAGCTTTTTAAATATAAAATATACCATGCAGTTTTCAAAAAGCTAATTCCCCTTCCAGTGGTTTGAATCACAGAGAGATGATCTGAATTAGTTTCAGGCAGGTGAGGATAGAAGTTCTTCAATGTTTATTAGGCAGAACTTATTGACCATATTGACTACAAAAATCTGGTTCTTGTTTTGGGGCAAAATACTTGACTGTAAGATCCTGGGGGTGGGGGGCGGTACTGTGGCATAGTAGGTAAAGATGCCGCCTGTAGTGCCAGCATCCCATATGGGCGCTGATTTGAGTCCTGGCTGCTCCACTTCCAATCCAGCTCTCTGCTATGGCCTGGGAAAGCAGTGGAAGTCCTTGGGCCCCTGTACCTGAGTGGGAAGCTCTGGCCATTGCAGCCAGCTGGGGAGTGAACCAGCGGATGGAAGACTTCTTTCTCTCTGCCTCTCCTTCTCTCTGTGTGTAACTCTGACTTTCAAATAAATAAATAAATCTTTTTTAAAAAATAAAAAAGATCCTTCAGCTGTATATTGTTTCCTTTTTATCTCAAGAGTCTGGAAACTCATGAGCAATTTATAAATATTTGTGGAGTAAATTCTCTCACAAAGACTCAGCAGGTGGTGGGGTAGAGGATAGGGTGTGTAATAGGAGGGAAAACGTATCACACAAAAAAAGGACAGGAATTAAGAAAAAAACTTTACCCAATATGAATTGAGTGAAAGGTGACAATTACCATTATTAGACATATATTTTGAGTTCTTCTTCCAGTGGCATGACTCTATGTAGAGGACAATTTGTGTTACCATTTTATAGGATTTGAAACTTAATTCTAACTACTTTCATGCATTATGGAAGTTGATAGTCATTAGTTTGTTTACTTTGATGGCAGTTTCCTTGTCTATGCATGTCTTTTTTGGATGCTGATCTCTTCTTCAGGGACAAGATGCTGTACTGTGACATGTGGGAAAACATAGCTGCTCTGGAAGGGTGTGCATCATGTTCCAAGGACAGAATGTGACAGAGATGTCTGGACTATTCAGACCAAAACACAAAGAGGTTGTGACCCAACCTAGATAACTGATTCAGACCTTTCTTCTACTGGAAACATATGAAGTAGTAAGCATATTACAATTAGCCTGTTAATTCTAGTTATTTATCAATGGTTAGGACCAGAAATTAATGGAAGAATTAAAGAATAACAATCTTTGGAGTAATTTAAATGCTTAATATCACGATTCTCAAACTTAGTATATATAAAAGACACTTGGAAAGCTTGTGAATATCAAAACTTCCCAAACCTCACTTCCAGAAGAATCCAGTCTAGAATTCCGGGATGTGACCTGAGAAAATGCACTTGGTTCTGACACAGGTGATCTTGGGCCCCATCAGGAGAAACACTGGTGTAAGGGAATGTGGATACTCACATAGCCTATGAACCACAAGCAGAAAGCAGGAGAGATCCATTCTCTTGCATGGATTCCACAGTCAATCCATATGGCATTTTTGTTTTTTTGTCCTTGTCCAGAAACCTGTCCAAAAAAATCCCAAAACAGCAAAACCAGTAACATCTCAGGATAATAGCTTCCACTTATAAAGTGCTTATATTTAGACCCTTTGACAAATAGATAACATACACATTGTTCTCTATATTCCTTTGAGAATTCTCAAGGAAAAGTTGAAGGCTGGTGAGGGTCAGGGACACTAGCTAAGATCACATTGCAGGTGTGAGTTAGGTTAGAGGCATGAAGCCAGCGCTCTTGATTTAAAGCTCTTTTTATCCCTCCACAATCACCTAATCATACCAGAGCTGTATGTAGAAATGCAGAAGAGAACAGAGAACTGTATCTTCATGCTTCAGTTACAGGTAAATGGGTGTGTGCTGAGTGGGCAGCCCTCCCTAGGGGTGTGAAGACACACCAGGAACAGAGCTTCCCTCACAATTTTTCCCAGAACTCACACTTTTTATATATAGACCATTTCCCCATTTCACAGAAAAAGCAGCATGCATCCAACTTCAAAAGAACTGATTTCCAAGGACAAACCTAGGGACAGAGGCCTTGTGCTGACTCCAGTACTGTGGGCCAGTAAAGGATTTTCAGCCTTCCTCGGTGATTGCTTGGAGGTCTTAAGAGGAATTCTTTTTAAACTAGCTTTTTCTTTTTTTTTTTTTAAATTTATTTATTTATTTGAAAGTCAGAGTTACACAGAGAGAGGAAAGGCAGAGAGGGAAAGAGAGCGAGAGGTCTTCCATCCAATGGTTCACTCCTCAATTGGCCACAACGGCTGGAGCTGCGCTGATCTGAAGCCAGGAGCCAGGAGCTTCTTCCACGTCTCCCACATGGGAGCAGGGCCCAAGGACTTGGGCCATCTTCCACTGCTTTCCCAGGCCATAGTAGAGAGCTGGATTGGAAATGGAGCAGCCGGGTCTCAAACCGGCGCCCATATGGGATGCGAACTTCAGGCCAGGGTGTTAACCCACTGCGCCACAGTGTCAGCCCCTAGAGGAATTCTTGAAAACACTTCCAGACTTAATCCTAATTTAATTGCTTTCAAAATTAGTTATGGAGGAAAGGAAGAAGCCCATAAAATTAAACAAATATGTACAGTTGCAATTCCAAAGTAAGGAAAACAGAGTCAAATGTATAGATTACGTGCTCATTTATTTGATGAGAAAGAGAGAGAGGAGAGAGAGAGATCCCGTGCACTGGTTCACTACCCAAATGCCCACATGACTGGAAGGCTGAATCCAGAAGCCAGAAACTCAATCCTGGCTCTCTAAAGGGTGGCAGGAACCCAATTACTTGAGCCATCATTGCAACTTTCCAGGGTCTGCATTATCAGGGAACTAGAATCAGGAGCCAGAGCCAACAGTTGAATCCAGCAACTCCCATGTAACATGCGAAAAATAGCGTTAAATATTGAGGTTGCTATGTATACCACTCCAAAATGCTTTTTGCTAACAAAAATAGATAAGAGATAACACTATCCAATAATAAAGTGAGAAAATCAGGTGCTAATGACCACTAATGATCAAATTGTATAGTCAGAGAGAACTATATGTGGCCAATGTAATCTACTCAGTATAAAGAAGATCCTGAGTTGTCAGGATCTTTCATGACCTTTGTAATGGCATTAAGGATTTAGAATTTTACACCACAATAATTACTTCTTGTTTAGTTCCTAATTCTCTCTTCCTTAAAAAGAAAAATTAAAAAGACACTCCAGAAAAAATGTAGAATGCCTTTCTTGACCTTTGTAATGGCAGAACAAACTCTTGGCACTGGTTCTGACCCTGGAAAGATGGAGAAACCCCAGAGATTCCCATTATGTGCACATTTTGGTCAAGTAAGAGCAGGACTAAAGCACTCAGGTTACATGATTTTCCTATGTGAACATCCAGTTTCCAGAGTCACATGTTCCAAGAAGCACACATGACATAGCTGAAGGCCAATGTCATGAGTGGATATGCCATAATGACATGGATCTAATCTTGCTGACCAACTCAAACACCAAGAGGACCCAGCACTTCATGCGACTGTCTTGAGTTTGTGCAGTAGACTCTTCTTGTTATGGATGGATTAAAACTGAAAAATCCTCTCCTAAAGTCTTTGGATGACCAAAATGTCTATTTTAAATTTGTGAATATTGGGATACTGCGTATAAATGACATATTATTAAATCAAATGTATTTTTCTACATTTTTTCTGGAGTGTCTTTTTAATTTTTCTTTTTAAGGAAGAGAGTGGTTAAAAAAAAGCTACAGAATTAGGAACTAAACAAGAAGTAATTATTTGGTGCAAAATTCTAAATCCTTAAGAATCTAAAGAATCTGAAATTCTTCCAGTGGTGATGTTCATTGACCTCAGGCAGAGTGGAGAGTGAGAGAGAGACAGAGAGAAAGGTCTTCCTTTTGCCCTTGGTTCACCCTCCAATGGCCGCCGCAGCCGGTGCCACACTGATCCGAAGGCAGGAGCCAGGTGCTTCTCCTGGTCTCCCATGGGGTGCAGGGCCCAAAGACTTGGGCCTTCCTCCACTGCACTCCCGGGCCATAGCAGAGAGTTGGCCTGGAAGAGGGGCAACCGGGATAGAATCCGGTGCCCCGACCGGGGCTAGAACTCGGTGTGCCGGTGCCGCTAGGTGGAGGATTAGCCTATTGAGCCACGGCGCCAGCTGTTCATTGACTTTTACTAAGGCCAATTGATAAAAAGAAAATATCTGACCTGAGACAGATTTCTCATATTCTCTGCCATAATATTTTGTAAATGAAATAAATAACCAAATGGACACCAATTGGAACAGAAACCATTATAGGAGCCCTACTGGCAAGAACCCCTGCAGTCACTGGGTTCCCACTCTTCTTTAGGTTTGGTTATTTCTCTCTCACTTTGGTTCTAAAAGCTGAACCACTCTTTCTCCAATAATAGATTCCTTGTCTTCCTTCCCTCTCTCCTCCCTCTTTTTATCCCTCCTTCCTCCTTCCTTCCTCCCTCCCTCCTTCCTCCTTCCTTCCTCCCTCCCTCCTTCCTTCCTTTTCTCCCTCCCTCCCTTTCCTTCCTTCCTTCCTTCCTTCCTTCCTTCTTTCTTTCTTCTTTCTTCTTTCTTTCTTCTTTCTTTCTTCCTTCTTTTCTCTAAGTCAATCAGTAGTTCCAAGTGATGGTATGAACAGGTATTTGAAAAACGCACCAGACTAGCTACTTCATTTTATGAACGTGAGTGCTAAAGTCCAGGAGAGTTAAATGGTTTCTCTGTTGCCACATAAACGGAGTTGATTCTGGAACTGGAATTTCTACACTGACATTGCATTATTATAGGAAAAAAATAAAGGTAATAGCCAACCCTTTAATAACTGGATACAAAAGTTAAGGAATAACTATAATACAAATATTTCCGTAACTCAAAGAAAAAAAAATCCAAGTTATAACAATGACTCTTACAACATACCTTTAAAACATAAAGTGGTTGCTTCTCAAACGAGGATCCAATGTGAATTTTTTTAATCATATCAGGATAGCGCTCAGTTATATGGTCTATCCAAGAGTAGATCTATCAGAACGGAAACCAGTGGTTAGTCACAGAGCAAGTTCAAAGCATTTCTTCACCAGAAGAAGCAGGCACCTTCTTCAAAGCAAGGAGATTCCTCTAAGATCTTTGGACGTGGAAGGAACAAACTCAAACACTTGGGGCAGGTTGCTTCTTTCACTGTATAGGAAAATCAATACAGTTGCGGTTTTAGTAAATGTCAAGGTTTAGAGGAAGAGTGAAAAATTAGTAAGAAACATATAGAAAGGTAAGAAATATTGATCTTTAAAGTATTGTGACTTTTCCAATTAAAAGGTCATATCCTTCATTTCCTGTTATTCCTTAAGATGAAATGTTGCTGCTAGCAGCTGGGGATACTCTCAGCTGCGGACAGACATCCTGTGCCAAGGATTCTCCCGGATACCATGTAATCAGGGAGGAGATCTACAGAAGGCTGAATTACCACCAGAAAATCAACCTGTGCGTTTTTTTCACCGCCCTCCACTGACTATGACTTTGTTAATTTCCATGAGAACAGAGACTTTGGAGAACCATGTGGTGACTTACTTCATTCAGCGAGTGGTACTGCTCATAGTAGAACGAGGATGCCCGCGGGCTGACAGTGTCGTTGGAAGTCTGCTGTCGGATGAGGTCCTCCACATCTGCCATCAAGACACTAGGTGATGAGACAGAGGGTGAGCTGGTTTCCAGGGAGAGCACTCACCTTTCCACGGGGCCCCTTGCAGGCACAACGAGGGGCATGGGGAGCATGCGCAAGAAATCTAATAAGCAGTACGTGAAGGTAAAATTCCGTCATTGAAGAAGGAGGGAGGAGGGTAGGATAGGAAGTATCATCATGCTCTTTAAAGTACACATGTAAGATAAATGAAATTTGTTCTCTTTCTATAAATAAAAAAATTAAAAAGCAAACCACCACTGCACTGTATGGTTAGCTGAATTCACAAACCCTCTCAGCAGAGCCTACTTGGGCACCAGGTATGTTTTCAGAACCTTCCTGAAATTCACCCTTTCCACCATTATCAACATTCCTTGATTGTAATTCTTCAGTGTCTTTTATAGGAACTTAGAGATTAATGGTCACCTTTCTTCAATCCAGAACAACATTCATTATTCTGTTTCCACTCAAAGATTAAGGAGAAGCAGAAAGGATTTTCTTTTCGCGTCTTATCAACCTACAGCAGAAGCTCTGCAGGGCCAAAGATGATCAAATCTCTTGGGAAACAGAAGTATGGAGAAAACGTCAGTGTGGGAAAAGCATCTTGTTCCATGTATTAACTAGGCAAGCCTTTTAACTGAGTTGAGGCATTCTATCACATGGGATGGATATTTTTAATTTAGCTGTCATATTTAAATGTTTATTTACTTGTATTTAGACCTCTGTGCATTTTATTTATTGTGCATTTATTTATTTTATTTAGGATAAAAGCTAAGCCTTTGACATCAGAGAAGTCTGAGTTCGAGTTCAGCTCTGTTTTGTTCTAGCTGGCTGACCTTGAGAATTTGCTTTGTAGGTGAGATTTTTTAAATCTGCTTATTGGGGATAGTATCTATCTCACAGAGTTAAATAAAGTGTAGAAAGGCCCAACACAGTTGCTGGAAGGTAGTAAACAGTTATAATACTTTACTAGTCATTCTCACAGCATGTTGCCTATTGATGCAAAAAAGACGGCCCGGTCTCAAGGAAGGCATTAGGGCAGCAGGATACTGGGGGGCCAGAGGAGAAGGCAAAGGGAAAAGGTAAGGCCTTTGAACAGAAACCTCACCTGATACACTTTAAAAATGCATGAAGTCACACCGGCGCTGAGGCTCACTAGGCTAATCCTCCGCCTTGCGGCACCGGCACACCCGGGTTCTAGTCCAGTCGGGGCGCTGGATTCTGTCCCGGTTGCCCCTCTTCCAGGCCAGCTCTCTGCTGTGGCCCGGGAGTGCAGTGGGGGATGGCCTGAGTGCTTTGGCCCTGCACTCCATGGGAGACCAGGATAAGTACCTGGCTCCTGCCTTCGGATCAGCGCAGTGCGCCGGCCGCAGCGCACCGGCCGTGGTGGCCATTGGAGGGTGAACCAACGGCAAAGGAAGACTTTTCTATCTCTCTCTCTCACTGTCCACTCTGCCTGTCAAAAAATAAAAAATAAAAAAAAAATGCATGAAGTCACTTAGTCCAGATGGTAGGTGCTATTTTCATCTAGAAGTTACTAAGCAGAGGCACAGGCTGTTTAGTAAAGGTCACAAGGTTACATAGGTGGTATGTGGCAGGGGCAGATTTGCCCAGGTTTTCTGCAGAGAGACTGCTACCGTTTCCAGTTTAGGGCGACATCACTGAGCCTATGAACGAAGAATCCACGAAAAGCAGCGCCACGTCAGCCGTGGCTTTCTCCAGGAGACACAACAGAGCCGGCCAAGGTGAAGGACAAGTTTGTTCCCACGGTCTGGGTACAGAGTGGCCACAGAGAGTGCTACAGATCACTGTGTCTAGTCATTTCAGATGGAGGACCAAGGTCACGAGAGGTTAAACCACAGGCCCAGGGGCACAAAGCTGGGCCTTGGGTGTGATCAACAATCCCTTTCAGAGATTTCCACGTTCAGTGTAAGCATGGCATTTTTCCAGGAAGCCATGACCCTGTTCCCCTGGTCAAGTGCATCATAGGCATTTATGATAGCAACTCAGAATATGCCTACCTGAATGGAACTCTGCTCATGTTTAAATGGGCTTTTACAGTGCTTACATCAGACGCATTCACAAAAAAATGGACTTCTGTCTGCTTCACAATTAATTCAGCTGTTACCGGCTGCCAGAGAACAATCTACAGTTTCAAGAGGAAACATTGATAAAAGAAAAGCAGAGTTATTCACATGATTCTCATCTGTAGCTACAGCCACAAATACTGTGTCTGTAAGGGACATGAAAAAGACATTTCCTGGCCAATGAACTCCACACATGTGGTAACATAGACATTTATTGTAAGGCGCCTTAAACATTCTTCTCTATAATTTTACTTGCCTAAGAAAGGTCTGTGACATATCAGATATTCAATAAAATCTGGTAAGACAATGAATGAATAAATGAGTATATCAATCTCTGCTGTGAAACTGGATATGTTAAGTCAGAAATTCTGAATGAAAAATGAGGGACCCGTGCTGGGGCACCGTGGGTGAAACTATGCTGTGACCCTGCAGGCATCCTGTGTGAGCACCAATTCAAGTCCCCACTGCTCTGCTTCCGATCTAGCCACCTGCTAATGGATCCGGGGAAGCAGCAGAATGATGGGCCAAGTGCTTGAGCCCCTGCAAACCACATGCAAGACCTGAATGGAGTTCCAGGCTACCAGCTTCTGCCTGGATCAGCTCCGACCATTATGGCCATCCGGGGAGTGAACCAGCAGTTGGAAGAGCTCTCTTTCTCTGTCTTTCCCTCTCTCTCTGTATCTGTGCCTTTCAAATAAATAAATAAATCATTAAACAAATGAAATTTTTGTCTAGAAAGAAAGTTGATTCAACATTGATTTTATCTAATAAAAATTTCATGCCTTTGATATGATTATCATGTCACCATTCATCTTCTTGAGTCTAATTATGGGCTTTGAGCGAAGCCTTCCAATAATATTTATATTTTTTTCTATTTTACTGCACTCTCCCAAAGCATTTTCTTTTTTTTTTTATATCATCATAACAGCACTTAGATAGACTATGCAAGCGTTACTATTTTCATTACCCAGTGACGAAACTAAGGTTCATAGCTTCCTTGTTTAAAGTCAAACCCCAAGAAGTGGCAGAACAGGAAGAACTGAAATTTGAAATCTCGACTACTTCCTCTCCCGGTATGTCCTCTTTGCTGTGGGGTGGTGGCCTTGCAAATGCACTGCTCAGCTCTTCCATGCAAAGCAATAGCCTCCTGGTGGTCCCAGCCGCAACCCCTGGTGTCCTACCTGGGGCTGGGGCCATGCTCCCCCAGGGCTGCAGCCAACTAGCAGTTGAGTAGATTTGAGGCGCCTGTAACATGGGACTTTGGCTTCAGGACTCACCACTGGCCCTGCCCAACCCCTGGGAGAGCTGCCCTGTAGTCTGGGACTCTCCATGCAAAATCCTCCTCCCTGCAGAGGGTGTCTAAAGATGCTCCCTGCCACCTGCAGCTCCCCACCGCTTACCCTTCACAGTCATTCACCTAATCATTGTACCTGCAATCTGTTCTCAGGCTGTGTGTCGGAGAACACTAAGAAACAAGAATCCATCGATTTTCTGCTGTATTTTAGTAACTGTTGTTAATTTTCTACTCCTTAATCATTCCGAGGGAAGGGTCCCAGGCATGAAAATCATCATAAATTTCCCCTTGTGGGCTTATTTCTTGTTTAAGAACCATAGTTTCATAAGCAATGTTCTATCAAACTTCTGTTACTATTTTTGTAAGTACACATTGTCAGTCCCTAGGTCCTACTATGAAACTGTCCAAAAAACCAGTAGTATCAAGCAGTGGTGGGAAAGGAGAGAAACCTGTGGGAACGCAAGCCCATCACAGAAATGTGAAAGTCAGACAAAACACAGGAGAGAACACGGCACGTAATAAGACAAAGCAGAATCATCATAACAACAGAGAAATTACCTCGTACACTGTAGTAAGATTCTGCAGCACTTGAACTTGCCGAGAGGTTCTAGGAAGAGCAGATAAAACCTGGCCACTGAAAAACAATAAAACGGAATTTTGATGTGAAGTAAAAGTGAAAATGACATACGTTATATTGGAAGGACTTTTTAGGTAATTTTGAAAAAGAAAAATGTTAAATGTTAAAAGGACAGAGGATTTCCCCAGAGGATCTCCCCATAGACCTCATGTAAAGAAGAAAATATACTCACTGCTTCTAAGCAATTGCAAAATCAACGGCTCCCTTGAATGGGTGTCAGTTTGTGGAGGATCTACTTTCTCTACCCGCCCAGGTGTTTTAATTTTAAAAATTAAACATTTGATGCACAAGAGGATTTTTTTTTATTTTTTTGACAGGCAGAGTGGACAGTGAGAGAGAGAGACAGAGAGAAAGGTCTTCCTTTTACCGTTGGTTCACCCTCCAATGGCCAGCGCGTTGCAACCGGCGCACCGTGCTGATCCGAAGCCAGGAGCCAGGTGCTTCCTCCTGGTCTCCCATGGGGTGCAGGGCCCAAGCACTTGGGCCATCCACAAGAGGATATTTGTACTAACTCTAATTACACAATAAGTGATTGCTTTAAAACCCATCAACCCACTTAAGAAATCTAATTTTATTTGCTTCCTTGAAGCTCCTATGCGCTCTATTCTGCCCTCCTCCCATACCACATCCCCAAAGACATCCATTATCTTCCATTTTCACTTTTGTGCATTCCTTTGCTATTCTGTATAGTATGGATTCTTGACACACATATAGTGTGGGGAGCAACTCGGACTAGACTAAGTTACTGGAATTAAGACTTATTCTATGCATCTGCTCTCCCACAATGTGGCGCTGGGAGAGGAGTAAACAACTTCTACACAGCTGCCTCCAGTTCGACCAATAACCTCCAGGAGCTGATCCTGCTCCTGATTGGAGGAGAGCAGCGTACTCGGCATGTGGGTAGCAGAGTTGGGATTGGTAGAAGAGGACTATAAAGGAGGAGAGAGACAACATGCACCAGGAACATCTAAGGGGAGCATCCGGTTAACATCTGAGCAGCTCCCGAGAGAGCCGGCCAGCGGTGTGCCACTCCCCCGCGGAAGTGGGGAAAGTGGCAGGGGGAGCCGCCCTTCCACGGAGGTGGAAGGGATCGGCAGCCAACCCGGGAAGAACCAGCAGCAAACCCGGGAAGGGCCGAGCAGACAAAAGAACAGCGCAGGGTCTAGTGTTGTTCCTCCGCGAAGAGGGGGAGCGACAATATAGGTTCTTGTATGTGTGCGTTCTTAAACAATACACTTAGAATATCTTGGTTTAAAAATGGTATACTATTTGTATTCTAAATTTTTTTCACTCTATGTTGTATTTTATTTTTTAACATTTTATTTATTTATTTATTTATTCATTCATTCATTCATTCATTCATTTTGACAGGGAGAGAGAAAGAGAGTTCCCATTTGCTGGTTCACTTTGCAAATGCCTGCAATGGCCAGGCAGGGCTGAGCCAGGACAAAGTTGGGAGCTGGGTCTCCCACACTGGGGGCAGGAATCAAATCACTTGACCCATCACCACTGCTTCTTGTGGTCCATGTAACCACAAAACTGGAATCAGGCGAGAGCTGGTATTTGAAACCAGGCACTCCAATTTGGGTTGCAGATATTCCAACCAGTGTCTTAGCTGCTAGGAAAATGTCCATTTCAACATTGTGTTTTCAAGATTATCATCTGTGTTGAAGCATCTAGCCATAGTTCCCAACATATGGAACTACTATTTCATGGGTGTGTATGATTTTCTTTTTTAATTTATTTGACAGGTAGAGTTATATTCAGTGAGAGAGAGAGAGAGAGAGAGAGAGAGAGAGAGAGAGAAAGGTCTTCTTTCCATTGGTTCACCCCACAAATGGCTGCCATGGCCAGCGCCATGCCAATCCGAAGCCAGGAGCCAGGTGCTTCTTCTTCGTCTCCCATGGGGTGCAGGGCCCAAGCACTTGGGCCATCCTCCACTGCCTTCCTGGGCCACAGCAGAGAGCTGGACTGGAAGAGGAGCAACTGGGACTAGAACCCGGCGCTATATAGGATGCCAGTGCCACAGGCGGAGGATTAACCAAGTGAGCCACAGCACCGGCCTGGGTGTGTATGATTTTAATTTCACAGGATAGTGTTGTTAGTTCTTAAATTTTTTTTGGCATCAGTTTATATTTTAAGAAGTAGTAGAGATGTCCTACTGTCAACACATAATGCGGTTTTGTTTTTTTTTTTTTTTTTTTTTTTTTTTTTTTTTTTTTTTTTTTTTACAGGTGGAGTGGACAGTGAGAGAGAGAGACAGAGAGAAAGGTCTTCTTTTTCAGTTGGTTCACCCCCCAATGGCTGCTGCGGCTGGTACGCTGCGGCCGGCACACCGCGTTGATCCGAAGCCAGGAGCCAGGTACTTCCTCCTGATCTCCCATGGGGTGCAGGGCTCAAGGACTTGGGTCATCCTCCACTGCCTTCTCGGGCCACAGCAGAGAGCTGGACTGGAAGTGGAGCAACAGGGACAGAATCCGGTGCCTCGACTGGGATTAGAACCCAGAGTGCAGGCACTGCAGGTAGAGGATTAGCCTAGTGAGCCGTGGCGCCAGTCACTGTCTTTTTTTTTTTTTTTAATTATTATTTATTTGAAAGGCAGAGACAGCAAGAGATATACTTTCCATCCACTGGTTCACTCCCTAAATGGCTGCAATAGTCAGGTCTGGGCTAGGCCAAAACCAGGAGACAAGAACTCCATCTGAGTCTCTCACAGGGTTGGTAGGGACCCAAGTACTTGGGCCATCCTCTGCTGCCTTCCCAGGTGCACTAGAAAGAAGCTGGTTAACAAGTGGAACAGTCGGGACTGGAACACACACTCTGATATGGGACGCTAGTACCACAGTGATGGCCTTTTTAACCTGTCCAATCAAATGGCTGTGAAATGAAATATTCTCCTAATTCTAATGTTAACTTTTTCACTTGTTATTTCTATTTGTTTAGTAACCATTCATATGAATATTTTCTCTTATATGTTGTGCTTTTCCAGGTCACTTTTTCTATTAATTTATTTGCATTTTTTTTGACAGGCAGAGTGGACAGTGAGAGAGAGAGACAGAGAGAAAGGTCTTCCTTTTTCCGTTGGTTCATCCCCCAATGGCCGCTGCGGCTGGCGCATCGCGCTGATCCAAAGCCAGGAGCCAGGTGCTTCTCCTGGTCTCCCATGGGGTGCAGGGCCCAAGGACTTGGGCCATCCTCCACTGCCTTCTTGGGCCACAGCAGAGAGCTGGACTGGAAGAGGGGCAACCAGGACAGAATCCGGTACCCTGACCGGGACTAGAACCTGGGGTGCTGATGCCGCAGGCTGAGGATGAGCCTATTGAGCCACGGCGCTGGCCATTTATTTGCATTTTTGTAATAATCAACTAGTATCATTTCCTTGTCAGTTATATATACTGCAAGCTTCTGCCAGCTTGTAATTTCTTTTCTCCTTCTTATGCTTTATTTTTATCCATGATTTCTTCCTACATTTGTCACTTTGATCTATCATTTCTTCTGGGTTTGTTTTGTTTAAGGATTCTTTCCAAATCCTTGTGATAAATGATGTTCTTTTTAAAAAAGAATTATTTATTGAAAGAGTTACAGAGAAAGAGGGAGAGAGAGAGATCTTCAGTCCACTGGTTCACTCCCCAAATGGGCACAACAGCTGGGGCTCGGGCTGGGTGGGGCCAAAGCCAGGAGCCCAAAGCCTCCTCCAGGTCTCCCACATGGGTGCAGGGGCCCAAGCACTTGAGCCAGCTTCTGCTGCTTTCCCAGATGCATTAGAAGGGCGCTGAATTGGAAGTGGAGTAGCTGGGACTCAAATTAGCACCCTAATGGGACACTGGCAACATAGGCAGCAGCTCTACCCATCACACCACAAAGCCAGCCCCCAATTCCTACACAACTCTTATCTTTTTTAAGTTTTTAATACATTTGGAAAGTATTTCTTGGTGCACAGTGCACAGAAGGAGGGGACTGTTTGTTTGCCTTCTTAGCATCATTTAGCAGTCTCTGATTTTTCCCCTAGGGATCTGCTATGGTGGTTTTATCACAGCTCAAGTCTCCGTACAGTTTGGCAGAGAAAATGCTGGTTCATCTCATCATTTTCTCTCCCTGAGCACACGGAGATTGCAGTCCCAGCCTCTCATGTGGGTATGTTGAGACCCGCATGGCTGAGTTCTTTCCACTGGGAATGTGAGCAGGAGAGGGATAAGGCAGTTAAGAGCAGGTGTGGACGGCACCGCGGCTCAATAGGCTAATCCTCCACCTAGCAGCACCGGCACACCGGGTTCTAGTCCCGATTGGGGCGCCGGATTCTGTCCCGGTTGCCCCTCTTCCAGGCCAGCTCTCTGCTGTGGCCAGGGAGTGCAGTGGAGGATGGCCCAAGTGCTTGGGCCCTGCACCCCATGGGAGACCAGGAGAAGCACCTGGCTCCTGCCTTCGGATCAGCGCGGTGCGCCAGCCGCATGGCAGTCATTGGAGGGTGAACCAACAGCAAAGGAAGACCTTTCTCTCTGTCTCTCTCTCTCTCACTGTCCACTCTGCCTGTCAAAAAAAAAAAAAAAAAAAAAAAAAAAAAAAAGAGCAGGTATGTTGTCATGTACAGGTACTCTCTCTCATCCCAAAGCAGGAAGCCAAGAGCCTAAGCTGTGAAGTTGAACAATGGAAGGAGTCCAGACCTCCAAGTTGAAGAATGGCATCAATTGACCTTCATTAATTGGCAATATGAGTGAGGCGTTTCTATGGTATGAATGTTTTTAATACTCCTTCCACCAGATTCATATGTTGAAATCCTAGTCCCAGGGCCAGCATTGTGGCACAATGGGTTAAGCCATGGCATGTGACATTGGCATCCCATATGAGTGCCCATTCTGAGTCTCCACTTCCAATCCAACTCCCTGTTAATGTGCCTGGGAAAGCATAAGATGATGGAACAAGTAATTGGAAGCCTCTGCCACATGTGTGGGAGACCCAGATGAACCTCCAGGCTCCTGGCTTTGGCCTGGCCCAGCCCCAGACCATTATGGCCATTTGGAGTGTGAACCAGTGGATGAAATCTCTCTCTCTCTCTCCTCCCCTCCCATAACTCTCCCTTACACATAAATAAATATATATTTTAAAAAATAACAAGAAATCCTCATCCCCAGGGTCAGGCCTTGGGAGGTGATTAGGTCAAGGGGCAGCGTCCTCTTAGGGCTTTACAGAGAGGCGGCCACATGAGGGCGCAGTGAGAACGTGCTGCCCATGGGGCAGAGGACCCTTCCCAGGCAGTGACTATGCCAGCGACTTGGTCTTGGACTTCACAGCCTCCAGAAGTGTGAGAGATAAGTCTTTGCTGTTTATAAACCACCTAGTTGAAGGTATTTTTGTTACAGCAGCCAAAAGGACTAAGCTGGATAAACCTATTATTGTGCGAAGTCAAGCTCTTTCAGGATTTGGAAGGAATTCCGGCATTGTAGCATAAGCCAGGATGACCCTCACCAGCAGGGTGTGGTCGGTCTACTTCTGGGCTCGCTCATGTTCTACTGGCCTATGTGTCTATTCTTGAGCCCATATCCATCATCTTAGTGCCTGTCGCTTCATATCAAATCTTAATATTTTATCAAGCAAGCCCCTACTTCCCTCCTGCTCTGCTCAGTATTTTTTTTAAACTTTTGTCCATGAAAAAATTTGGGGTTTTCATTAGAATTATGTTGAATCTACGCATTAGTAATCTGAAGGAGAATTAATATACCCATGATTTTGGGTCCTCTTAGCAGTTATGTGAAGATTTGCCTATTTGTTTAGTCTTTCTTGATAACCTTCCAAAAAGTTCTATAATTTTATCCATAAAAATGTTACACATTTAAAAATTATCTTTGTTCTAACAAATTCACCTTTTCATTAGTAAATGGCAATGTTTTTTCAAAAATTTTTAATTAAAAATTTTTCATTAGAATTTACTATCTATATTTTTATGGTGCACAGTACAATATTTCAACACATATGCACAGCATAAATCAATGAAAACAAGCAACTAGCTTTTCCACTTCCTTATCCTTTCTTCACATTTGTAGCCTGCCAACTCCTTCCTTCTCTTTCACTGTAATGTATACGATGCGTGATTGTGTATTGTAGTTGTACACTGTGCTATGGATCACTGGAACTTGAACTTCTCTCTGTTTCTGTTATGCAACCCTGCTATCTCTTTTCCTCACCTTCCTCATCTCCAGTAATCCATGTTCTAAGTTCAGATAAACTACTTTTTTTAACTTTCATATATGAGAAAGAACATACGGCATTTGTCTTTCTCTGTCTGGCTTATGTCTCTTAGCATATGATCTCTAGTTTCATCCATGTTGCTGAGAATTTTAGGATTTCATTTCTTTTGGTGGCTAAATAATATATGGTGTATGTATACCACATTTTCTTTATCCGTTCACCTAGGGTGAATGCTTAGGCTGATTCTATACCTTGGCTATCGTGACTAATGCTGCAATGAACAAGGGAGTGCGGCTAATTCTTTCAGATGCTGATTTCATTTGCTTCAGATATATACTCACAAGTGGGATGGCTGAGTCATGTGGTAGATCTATTTTTAGTTTTTTGAGGAACTTTCATACTATTCTTCATAATTGTTGTACTAATTTGCATTCTTACCAATAGTGTACAAAGGTTCCCATTTCTCCTTGCCAGCATTTGTATTTTTTTTTTTTTTATCTTTTTGAGAATAGCCATTCTCACTGGAGTGAGATGATACCTGATTGTGGTTTTGATTAGTGTTTCCCTAAAGACTACTGATATTGAGCAATTTTTTCATGTATTTGTTAGCAATTTGTACTTTTTCCTTTGAGAAATGTCTATTCAGATCCTTGGTCCTTGTAAATGATAATTTCTCTCATCTCTTTGTTGTTGAGATAAAGGAATGGAAATGCTTTTTGGATATTGATTTTCTATCTAGCTCCATTAGTAGTTTTGATAATTTTACTGTAGATATATTGGGGACTTTTCCTTTTGCAAGCAACCATAACAACTGCACACATTGTTTTGCTTTTTTTTTTTTTTTTTTTTTTTGACAGGTGGAGTTAGACAGTGGGAGAGAGAGACAGATCTTCCTTCCATTGGTTCACCCTCCAAATGGCCATGCTGCACCCATCCGAAGCCAGGAGCCAGGTACTTATCCTGGTTTCCCATGTGGGTGCAAGGCTCAAGCACTTGGGCCATCCTCCACTGCCCTCCCGGGCCACAGCAGAGAGCTGGACTGGAAGAGGAGCAACCGGGACAGAACTGGCGCTCCAACTGGGACTAGAACCTGGGGTGCCGGTGCCACAGGCGGAGGATTAGCCTAGTGAGCTGCAGCACCAGTCCTGTTATGCTTTTTTCATGGCAGTGCTTATGGGCTTTTTTTTTCCTTCTTGTCTTCCTTTGTTGGCTAGGACTCCAGCACAATGCTGAATAGAAGTGGAGAAAGAATGTGTGATTCATACATTTAAGGAAAGCCTCAATATTTCACCTTTAGAATAGTTGCTGTGGTTTTTTGATAGATTCCTTTTGTTAGCTTAAAGAAAATCCTGCTACTTTTTGCTATGAATTTTTTGTCACAAATAAAATAGGTGTGTGTTTTACACATATATGAGATGAGCACATGAGTTTTGTTTTAATCTCTTAATACAGTGAGCTATATTAACAGATGAGTTATTAAAGCTGATGCTTGGTTTAATTTGCTTTCTCACCTTAGCTTTTTCCTATTTTCACCTTGCAATTCTTGCTAGGACCATAAGGAACTTTAGTGATTCTTGCACAGCCAAGGCAATAGATTAATGACTCAAGGTGGAATTGCTTTCTTTTCATATCACGTACTCTTAAAGGAAAGACTTTCTTAGCAAATGTGCTCATATCTGCAGCTCTCCACCCAGTTTTACAGGTGACAGATACTTAGATAAAAAAGAAGGAAGAAGAGAGAGAGAGAGAGAAAGAGAGAGAGAGAGAAAGGAGAGACATAAAAAGAGAGATCTTCCATCTACTGGTTCACTCCTTACATAGCTACAACATCTAAGGCCAGTCCAGGCTGAATTTCAAGTCAGAGCTCCATCCAAGTTTCTCATATGGCTTGCAGGGCCCAGGCATTTGGGCCATCTTCTGCTGCCTTCCCAGGCACATTAGCAGGGAGCAGGATTAGAAGCAGAGCAGGCCAGCGCAGCGGCTCACTAGGCTAATCCTCCGCCTTGTGGCACCGGCACACCGGGTTCTAGTCCCGATTGGGGCGCCGGATTCTGTCCCGGTTGCCCCTCTTCCAGGCCAGCTCTCTGCAGTGGAGGATGGCCCAAGTACTTAGGCCCTGCACCCCATGGGAGACCAGGAGAAGTACCTGGCTCCTGCCTTCGGATCAGCGTGGTGTGCCAGCTGCAGCACACCGGCCGCGGTGGCCATTGGAGGGTGAATCAACAGCAAAGGAAGACCTTTCTCTCTGTCTCTCTCTCTCACTGTCCACTCTGCCTGTCAAAAAAAAAAAAAAAAAAAAAAAAAAAAAAAAAAAAGGCAGAGCAGCTGGGGCCTGAATAGGCACTTCAATATGAGACGCTGGCATCACAAGGGGAAGCCTAACCTGCTGCACCACAATGCTGGCCCAGAAGCCCATTTTTGAACTGGACATGGTTTTTCTCTTATTTTGGACAAATATTGCCCTTGAAATGTGAGGTCAAATATTATTTCAGTTAGAAACAAATGTTTGCCCTTGCCTTATTTAAACCCAATCTTAGACTTTACTGTCAGCTACGGCGGAGAAGCAGGGGCCCTTTGGCCTGAAACAACTGCAAAACTGGACAGTGTCGGAATGGGTGCACCCCCTGTGGTACCCGTTAGCTGGGCTCTCAACAGGGAAAGCATATTTGTGGAAAAGCACAGGAAATCAAAATAAAGTCTAGAGTCTAATTAGTAGTAATATGATGATGTTGATTTCTCAGTTTTAGGGAATACACCACAGTAATGTAAAAGTTAACAGTAAGGAAAACTGGATTAGGGATATGGAGGAACATTTTGTGTCACTTTTGATGCTTTTCTGTAGATCAAAAACTATTCCAAAGAAAATTTTTATCCAGGAGAGAGAAGCCTAGTAGTTAAGATACCTACGTCAGGGCTGGTGCTGTGGCGCAGCAGGTTAAAGCCCTGGCTTGAAACGCTGGCATCCCATATGGGCACTGGTTCTAGTCCCAGCTGTTTCTCTTCTGCCCCAGCTCTCTGTTATGGCCTGGGAAAGCAGTACAAGATGGCCCAAGCACTTTGACCCCTGCACCCACACGGGAGACCTGGAAGAAGTTCCTGGCTCCTGCCTTTGGATCGGCACATCTCTGGTTTTGCAGCCATCTGGGGAGTGAACCAGTGGATGTAAGACCTCTCTCTCTGTCTCTACCTCTCTCTCTGTAACTATTTCAAATAAATAAAAAATAAATCTTGTTTTTTTAAAAAAACACCCTTGTCCCAAATCGGAGACCTGGATTTTATCAAATACCTGACTCCATCCTTTGACTTTGGCCTCCTGCTAACACAGACCCTGGGAGGCAGCAGTGTTAGCTCAAGTAATTGAGTTCTGACACACACATGGGAGATCTGGGTTGAGTTTTCAGATTGTCAGCCAAGGCTTCATAGAAGAAACTACTGGGCATGTACGAATGTCTAAGAAATACGTGAAGGTGCAATGGCAGCAGACCAAAGGGACTGGCAAAGTTTGCCAAAGGAAATGGCAATCAGTGCATTGTTGCCAAGAGTGGGGTGAGAGAAAAAGGGCAGGGAAGCAGAAATGAGTTTGGAAAGTTAGTTGCCACTCCTCCCCTAGAGAAGGTTTTGAATACGTGCTGAGAAATTTGGACTTCATCGCACAGGCAATCAGAAGTTAGGGAACTGACTTCATTTGAGTTGTGGTTTGCAAGAATCATTTTGACTGCAAGGTGGAGAATGGTTTTATTTTGGGAAGCCTGATTAAAGGATTCCAGAAATAGGGAGGCTGATTACCAGAAGAAGGAAAGAGTAGTTCACAAAAGCTACAGACATAGGAATTTTATGCTAATCCCTGGTACAAGTTTAGCATAAAGGATTCAACCAGTGTTTAAGAATATGGATTGTGGCATTGCTCATAGTAACAAAAACTGGGAACCATGGGAATGCTGGACTGGAATAGAATTATTGAATGTTTGTGATGTCTCCCTACTCCAGAACATTTTACATTCATTAGAAAGAATGAGTTTGATTTATAACAGGTAACATGGAGGGTGGGATGTATGTGATGTATCAAGAGAGAGGAGCAAGATGTAATGTGGAGAAGCCATGAAAAATCATCCTGTTGAATTAGAAAGAAGGCTGGGAGTGAGGGAAGGAGGGAGGATGGGGTGGAAGGTGTTATTGTGTTCTTAAAACTGTATGTATGAGACACATGAAATTTGTTCCATTTATATAAATAAAAAATTTTAATAAAAAAACTTTGGAAAAGTAATAAAACAAAAAAGATCCTGTTTTGGAAAAAATACATTAGAAATGAAAAAGAAACTAAGTGTGTTAAAAGTAAGGACAACCCACACATGTGAACATTGATTTGGAGGATGAGGAATAGTGGTGAAAGGATTGAGTAGGTAGAGGGGAGAGAGACCAAATAAGGTTGTTTTTTTAAAAAATAAAGGTCTCTATTATGCTGATAGGAAATATGATAGCAATGAATGTAAAATTACACACAGGGATATATAAATGTGTGGCAAATGTATGAAAAGATGATCACAAAAATGTTAAAGATATTTTCTTAGGGTGGTGTAATTTTTTTATCCTTAATTTTATGATTTTTCACTTTATTTTCTATTTTTTGAACCAAGAAAACTGTCATGCTTTTATTTAACCAGAAAAAAATATTTAAAAGGCACTTTGGCTGTGAAAAACCTACTACAGAGCTTCTTAATGCTGCAAGTGACCCTGTCATTGCAACAGCACCTTCCTTACTGTATGAACGAATCCAATGTCTTCTCCAGCCATGGTGAGCACAGTCACGGAGTTGTCTAGCCCACACAGTCTTTTTATGCAAATGTTCCCCATTCTGTGACTCCTTTGATTCTTTTTGTTCACCATCTGCCACGTTAGTTCTGACATTTCTAAAGTTCACTCAGTGCAAGCCATTCCTTCTGCAAGCTTCCCCAAAACATTTTGGTGGCATGTTAGTACACCTTTCAAGGTGCAATTAGGAAGGCCTAGACCAGGGGCAAGTGCATCTGATTTGAGATAGAGTCCCTTTCCTTTATTTATACACCCAGCACTTCCACAGTCATGTTCTGTTGTGACTTTACCCTACTCATTGGTTTGGGAGCCAAAAAGGGAGGTGAGGATAGATCCTGAGGGCTGACTCTGGACATGCCAGTGTAGAACTGCATTCCCAGCTAGCAATGGGCATAATAAGATCCCTGTGCAATCGAAGCTAGGTGGCAGTGCTTAACCACCAGTAACAGGTTGGGCACAGTTATTGTAATGAGCAGTAAGGTCAGAGTGGCAGCCAGAGCCACAAAACCCTCAGAAAGCTATAGAATTGATTGACAGAACATAGGAGTTCTCAGGGACAAGATGAATGAATGGTCAGCAAAAGTATTATGGAAGATTTGCCATAAAAATAAATCATGAATGACTAATGAGAAACTGTGGGCAATCATTCCAATCAAAAGTCATAATCCATTGCCCGGTTTCCAATGTAAGCCAGTTTGTAGACCCTTGAATTTCTTGTCTGAAGAGGGAGTCAGATGCACACAAGACCCTGCAATGGTCCTGACTCCCTCAGTCCTTTCCTATGGCAATTCCCTTGGGTAACTCTGCACACTGGGGAGGGGGATAGTGAAGCATTTTGAGATTTGTAGCATGCAGGGTCCATGTTGACATTGAAATCTGGGGATGTGGGGTCCTAGCTTAAGTCCAGCTCAGAGTGTCTGCATGGGATCCAAGGATATTCACATGCATATGTGAAATGGATATACCTGGTAACCAGAAGACTCCCCACATTAGTTCCCTGCTGGTAAGGTAAGAGCTAACACAGTGGAGAAAGTCAAAAGGAAATCTCTGAAACTGACTCTCCACCAAGATATGGAGATTTTAAGGCAAAATGTGTCATGGGAGTGGGGACGTAACTTATTAGTATCACCCTTAAGGACCCAAAGGACCTAGGGATGGTGGTTCCCATCAAATCCACACTGAATTAACCAGTCTGGCTTCCATTAGTTGTAGCCACTATGCTTGGTATGGTGTGTTTGCTGGGGCAGAGCCTCAGATATATGATATTCAGCTATTTAGCTGGCCATTCCTATTTTTTTTTTATTTGACAGGTGGAGTTACAGACAGTGAGAGAGCGAGAGACAGAGAGAGGTCTTCCCTCCGTTGGTTCACTCCCCAAATGGCCCCAACAGCTGGAGCTACACTGATTCGAAGCCAGGAGCCAGGCGCTTCCTCCTGGTCTCCCATGCGGGTGCAGGGGCCCAAGCACCTGGGCCATCCTCCACTGACCTCCCAGGTCACAGCAGAGAGCCGGAACGGAAGAGGAGCAACCGGGACCAGAACCGGCGCCCACATGGGATGCCAGCACTGCAGGCAGAGGATTAACCTACTGCGCCACTGAGCCAGCCCCCGGCCATTTCTATTTTTAAAAAGCATCAGGGCCGGCGCCGCGGCTCACTAGGCTAATCCTCCGCCTAGCGGCGCCGGCACACCGGGTTCTAGTCCCGGTCGGGGCGCCGGATTCTGTCCCGGTTGCCCCTCTTCCAGGCCAGCTCTCTGCTGTGGCCAGGGAGTGCAGTGGAGGATGGCCCAGGTGCTTGGGCCCTGTACCCCAAGGGAGACCAGGAAAAGCACCTGGCTCCTGGCTCCTGCCATCGGATCAGCGCGGTGCGCCGGCCGCAGCGTGCTGGCCGCGGCAGCCATTGGAGGGTGAACCAACAGCAAAGGAAGACCTTTCTCTCTGTCTCTCTCTCTCACTGTCCACTCTGCCTGTCAAAAAAAAAAAAAAAAAAAAAAAGAAAAAAAAAAAAGAAAAAAAAAAGCATCAGGAATACTCAATATCTTCTTGGGATGGGCAGAAAATACATATCTACAGTCTTGTTTCTGCTTAAATTAACTTTCCCATTCTCAGTCACATCATAGTCCAAAGGGAAGTAGCCTGAATATCGCAGTTTACCATATCAGTGACATTGATCTTGGGCTATATGAGTAAGAAGGAGCCAAGAACATTGGAGGCTATGGCAAGACACATATGTTCCCAAGGGTGGGTTATAAATACAAAGGTTTAGGGCCTGCTACATTGGGGAAGCTTTTAGGGTCAAGTGGTCTGGGAAGGGTTGGGACACTCACACAAATGAAAGACAAATGATTGCATCTCATACCCCCATGATAACAAAAGGAGCACAAGTCTTAATAGGGCTCAGATTCTGGATTTGTGTTTCTGGGACATACTACTTAAGGTGACATATTGGGTGCTATGAAAAGTTACCAGTTTTGATAAGAAAACCAGAGCAGAAAGAGTCAGTCTGTGGTCCAGGAAGCCCTATCCTTTGGGCCATATGACTTGGCAGACTATTTGGGGTTATAGTTCCTGGCATGTTACTGAGCCCTGAAAAAAGTGGAATGACTGGCCATAGGCTAGCAGGTGGTCATGGCCAGATCTTCCCAGCATGAGCTGGGTTCCGTTCTACTCACTGTGATAGGCAGATTAGCATCTCCCTCCCCAAGGATGTCCAAGCCATAATCCCTAGAATCCATGAATCTGTTACCTTACATGGTCAAGTGATTTTTGCAAAAGGAAGTTAAAGATTTCAAGATTGGAAAGATTGTGCTGGAGTATCTGGGTGGGCTGATGCCCAAACACCGAGGAGCTGGGCACTCAACCCAAGTTTCCCACACGGTGAACAGGGACCCACTCACTGGAGGCATCACCTGCTGCCTCCCAGGATGCACATTAACAGGAAGTTGGAATCAGGAGTGCAGCTGGAGCTAGAATCTAGGCACTCCAGTCAGGGATGTGGCATCCCCAGCAGAGTCTCAGTCACTGCACCATAAGCCTGACCCAAATCACTGTGATTTTCAGATGAACTGTCTAAAAAGTGGAGCTAACAATGAAGTGGGATCTCTTACAAAGTAATGAGCTCTGGGGCTGGTGCTGTGGTGCAGTGGGTAAAGCCACCGCCTGTACTGCCAGCATCCCATGTAAGCGCTGGTTCTAGTCCTGACTGCTCTTCTTCTGATCCATCTCTCTGCTATGGCCTGGGAATGCAGTAAAAGATGGCCTAAGTGCTTGGGCCCCTGCACCCATGTGGGAGACTGGAAAGAAGCTCCTGGCTCTCAGCTTTGGATTGGCCCAACTCCAGCTGTTGTAGCCATTTGGGGAGTGAACCAGTGGATGGACGATCTCTCTCTCTCTCTCTCTCTCTCTCTCTCCCCTTCTCTGTCTGTCTCTCTCTCTCTCTCTGCAACTCTGCCTTTCAAAAAATAAAATAAATCTTTTTTTTTAAGTAATGAGCTCTCCATTTGTTGAACAGAGGCTGAATTTCAATTCTATGTAGAGGAAATCTTGCATTGATTAGAAAAATGATGTATAGGATATTCTTTTTTTGATATTTACTAACTTGGATTTTGTACTAAGTGCTTCAGGGACATTCTTATATAGTCTTTTTTTAAAAGATTATTTATTTATTTGAGAAGTAGAGTTATAGACAGTGAGAGGGAGAGACAGAGAGAAAGGTCTTCCCGTTTGCTGGCTCACTCCCAAAATGGCCACAACAGCTGGAGCTGGGTTGATTGGATTCCAGGAGCTAGGAGCTTCTTCTGGGTCTCCCACATGGGTACAGGGGTCAAAGTGCTTGGGCCATCTTCCACTGCTTTCCCAGGCCATTGCAGAGAGAAGGATGGGAAGAGGAGCAGCCAGGACTAGAACTGGCGCCCATATGGGATGCTGCCACCACAGGTGGAAGATTAACCTACTGTGCTACAGTGCCAGCCCCTTTTATACATTCTTCACAACAAGGCTGTATGATAAGGGAGGTGGTTACATTGAAAATCATGAACAAAGAATGTTGAGTAGACAGTAATAAGGAAAAACCTGATGTGTTAAAGGAGCAGAAATTACCAAAGTTAGTCAACGGGAGGAAGAGGTAAAAAATATATTTTCAAAATGAACTTCTTCCTTAAGGTGAATTTTTAAAAAATGTTTTTGTTTGAAAGGGAGAGAGAGTGCTCCCATTGACTGGTTCACTCCTCCAAATGCCTGCAATGGTTGGGACTGAGCCAGGCCAAAGCTGTGAGACTAGAATTCAATCCAGGTCTTCCTGGGTGAGTGACAGGAACCCGATTATTTGAGGCATCACCATGGTCTTCCAGGGTCTGCGTTAGTGAGAACCTGGAGTTGGAGCAACTGCAGCTGGGTATCTAACCCAACTATTCTGATTTGGGATGTTGCATCTTAATCAACATCTTAATCACTAGGCCAAACACTAGCCTATGGAGACAGAATTTAAGGAAATGTAAACATAAATTAGGAAACGTTGAGGAGTAAAATTATAATGTAAAACATTTGCCATAAAATATATTTCTACTTTTTACTTGTTGGACATCACAGTTAGTGGTGCATTTAACCTGCGGTTATAAAGTAAATTGAAATTATGTAATTGCAAAAATTAAAGGGAAAAAGAAAGAGGAGAGATTAAGATTAACTTCTTAGAATTATATCTATGAAATATTTCTCTTTGTATTAGTAAAAATTTTTAAAAATGGATTTGTTTCACACACTAATATATAGATAGATATATATATATAGAAATAGCTACATCCAATTTTAAATTGTGGAGAAATGCCTCCACCTATCTTGATTTTGATCAAAGAGCCAATATGATAGAATAAGGTAGCAAGACGAGGGTCCTTCAGATCATCCTATGTAGAATTTACAATTTCTGAAAATGAGTTTCAGGATGCTGACATCCCCTTAGAAAAAGAGAGACTATCAAAAGCAGAGTGGAGACAGGGAGAGGATCTGAAGGTATTTCTTTGGAGCAAGTTGTGGTTCTTTTGCAGCCTCACCCTTCAAAGGAGATTAAATTTGGGGATGTTCCTCCCCCTCCTTCCTAGCAGGGAAGACCTTTGGGAACATGAGAGAGCTTGATGGGTCTTCAGGATAGAGGTACAGGGAGTGCTGCCTGTGTAGCTCTCAAGAAAGGTAACTCTGCATGTTGCATGTGGCTGGTTGGCTAGGACGTAATCACAGTCAAGAAGAAGAAACACTTCAAGTTACATAGATGGAGCTCAGCAGACCCACCCAGGGGGCCAGGGCAGGTCTCAGCGGCCAGATCAAAAGCAAGAGTTCCTTGGAAGGGGAGAGGGAGTGGGAAAGGGGAGGGTTGCGGGTGGGAGGGACGGTATGGGGGGGAAGCCATTGTAATCCATAAGTCGTACTTTGGAAATTTATATTCATTAAATAAAAGTTAAAAAAAAAAAAAAAGCAAGAGTTCCTAAGAGTAAGGGGCGGAGTCACAAGTGACCACCAGGAAAGTGATACATTAGTCCTGGTGGAGAGAATTCCTCCATAAAGGGCTCTCCTAAAGCTCTGGGAAATCAGTATTCAAGGCAAGGGCTAATGTGTAAAAGAAGCATGTGTGTGCATGTGGTCGTGGTGGAGGACTGTCTTCCCACAAGAATGTTAAATTCAACTAAATCTGGCCTGAGAAATGCTTCCATTCCTTGAGTTCCTGGTAACAAATTGTGACCCAGTTTACTAAACAAATCAACAGAAAGCCGAACTAGGAGGATTTGGTTTCGGTTTTTCTAACAACTCCCTGAATCTGAGCCAATCACTGCGGTGGGGTTTTAGCCAATCAGAGGCTGCCAAATGGCCAGCCTCCGCCCAGAGACGGCAAACACTCAACGGTGGCCAATCAGACCGTTCCTGCTCCTACCTCTGTTTTCTGCCCCTAATTGCGCCGAGCTCTCTGATCCTCTTCTGGCTCTAAAGAGACACGCAATTCAGACGTTGTTCTTTGCCCAGTTAAGTTTAATTCAGCTAAAATTTTTCTTGTAACGAGAAGACCAAGATATTTGAATGATACTATGGTTACAGCTGACATTCTAATTTCAGAATTGAGGATGCTTATTAATACAACCCAAGGGCCGTGGGTGACTTAATAATGGGCTGAAAAGCCATGGAATTTTTCTAACTTTAATAATTGCATCCCTGAAGTGATACAGTTGTAGCATCGACACGATAACTATTTGAGCCAAAAGCAGTACATCAAAAATAGAATGAAAAATATAAGCAATCTGAAATAGCAGTTCTCTTTACACAGAAAGTGAAGTGGGCTAGGCGAGGATGATCTAATGGTCCAGGGCTATGTGGCTAGTAAGGAGTAGAGCTGGGGCTCCCCTTCAGCTCTCTAGCTCCTGAGGTTTTGAATACCTAGGAGGCTTGTCCTCTGGTCCTTCTCCTCTAAAAACGTGATTATATTCATCAAGAGCTCTCCCCTAATGTGCTGTACCATGGAAGGTTCACACTTATCAGAGTTCTGAAAGATGATTTAGAATTTAAACCCCTGGTGAGATACCACTGAACAAGGGAACATAGCCCAAAGCTGCCATTTTGTTCTATGCATCACTGTGTTTTAAGGGCACTGGAGGCATGTTCTTTGAGATGAAAATAATGTATCAGTAGAAGAGAAGTGAAAAAGAACAAACTGGTCTCCAGGTAGCTAGAAAGCATGTGCAGTCAAAGATAGAAACACTGCCTGGAACGGTTAATAATTCAGAATCCCTCTCTCATCAACCCCCCTGCGCTCTCCAATTCCTTTTCTTCTTCTCTTCCTGACTTCTTCTTTTCCTGACTTTTACTTTTTGCATAGAAATAGCCTTGGCCGGCACGGTACAGTTAGGTAATCATTGCACAGCACAATTAATGACCTTGTTTACAAGATTCTTGCTAGCATTTTATTTTTACTCTTTATGGTGTTTGGCCTTTAAAAAGCAAGTGAATATGGAGAGATGGCTTTTTTGGCTGCCTTTCTCTTTGCCATATGGTATTTATGCCTCTGAAACTTTTTGTTGTTGTTGCCATTGCAGGGCCTTTTACTGATGAGATTTCTCAAAATGCACCTACAATTCAGCTGCTAAGAGATTGCCTGAATACAAACTGTTATTAGGACAATGATCATGACAAGGAAACGATAAAAAAGCACAGCTTTAGGGAAAAGCCAGGCCATTAGTTCTTTTCAGAAAGGTTTACATTCTCACCCCAAGAAATAATTCATCACAGGCTGTCACTTGGAATGAAATGAGACTTCCCTTTTAGCCTCAGTAATAGGCCATTCCTGGAAAAGCAGAACTCGGACACGTTTGGTTAAAGAATTTTTCTTACTCACAGAAAGAAGAGTTGCCGTTATTTCTAGTGAAGGAGTGGGAACCAGGTGTCAGATACGCATCAATTGACAAAGCCATAACCCCTTCACACAGAGATTGTAGCGTATATGTACAGCAAATGCTAAACTCTCTCAATGCAAAATTCTCTGGTTAAAATACAGCCAGAGTCTCATTCCTCTCAGCAAACATAGCTATCAATCAGATTTTTTAATCGAAGAAAAAAATAGTAAGAAAATCCAGTCATGAGGGAGTTTCTCACTTATTTCTTCACTATTTCATCTATTTCCTTTATGTGCATTACGTTTAGCGCACTAGCTGCTATACATTTACAATTAGGAGGAGCTGTGGGCCTGCTTTTGGTGTATCTTGTTAAGGTTACTCTATCCTGGAGTTTAGTTCACGCTACAACCAAGATGGCGGTAGTGAGCTGGGTCTGCCGAAAGTAGGGGCAGTGTGGAGGCCATGGTTGGCCCTCCCGATAGGTGACTGACCTGTGGCCCCAGGCCTTTCTTGCAGGCTGTATCTTTAACTGTCTTCTCCTCAGACCCATTGTGACTACATCTGACTCCCCCCTCAAACTGACTTTTGCAATTTCTAGATTTTGTTTAGAGGCATTGTTGTACAGTACAAAGAGGTGAAGTGGGGTTAAAGAGGGTTTAAATTCGAACTCTGCAATTAGTTCTATCTTATGAGTTATTCTTCCTGAGGCTTAATTTCTTCTTCCATGAAATGCTGACCAAGATTCCTCGAGTGTTGGATTGCCGGCGTTTAAAGAGATAGCCTCGCTAAAGGCCTAGCCCCGCACATGGGACAGACACAGGAGCTAAATAACCCTTAGTTGCTCTCTTTTCCCATCATTGTCAGTGATACTGTCTTTTCCTATAGTAACCAAGTTGAACATGTTTTCACTTTTGTTATCTTTTTTTTTTTTTTTTTTTTTTTTGACAGGCAGAATTAGACAGTGAGAGAGAGCAAGAGACAGAGAAAGGCCTTCCTTCTGTTGGTTCACCCCCCAGATGGCTGCTATGGCTGGCGCGCTGTGCCGATCAGAAGGCAGGAGCCAGGTGCTTCCTCCTGGTCTCCCATGTGGGTGCAGGGCCCAAGCACTTAGGCCATCCTCCACTGCCTTCCTTGGCCACAGCAGAGAGCTGGACTGGAAGAGGAGCAACCAGGACAGAATCCGGCACCCCAACTGGGACTAGAACCTAGGGTGCCGGCGCCGCAGGCTGAGGATTAGCCTATTGAGCCGTGGCGCCGGACCACTTTTCTTATCTTTAAAGCCAATCATCAAGTGATAGAATGTTAGAATTTGCAAGGACCTTAGAAATCATGGTTATCTAATTTATTGTTAAAATACAGAGTTATAAGTCATCAATTATTACAGCAATTTTGACCTCTGTGTTGATTCTACAACAACTATTATTTGAGGATGAAATTTATTGCTTGACACTTGATAATCATATTGAACTAAAAAAAGACTCAACCAATTATAGTTAATTCAATAATTTATGTAAGCACAGGTTTAGGCACACACATCCAGATAGACTTTCTGAAATTTTATCCTATGGTTATTTGAGTCAGATAAGTTTTTTTTTTTTTTTGGTAGAATTATCCCTGTCCCTGTAATGTCTCATTGTCCATTTTCTTTCTCTTTGCCACTTGCTAGTATGAAGAAAGGGCTCCGTGTCGAAGATAATTGGAGAAGAAAACAACCACATATTCCAAACAAAGGCAAAAACCACAACAATGCAAAGGAGACATTAGTCTTAAAAAGACTAAACACTGAATAGTTGATTAATTATAGTACATATACTGTGCATCTATTCACTCCATAGCTATTGCATAACTTATTTTGTGTTCTATATGTAGTTTATAATAGAAAATCCCAAAGTCATCACTTTTCTAAGAAAAAAATAAGAATTAGCTCTATAACATGGCTGTTCTTCTTCTCATGTTCCATGGTGAGCAACCATGCACAGCCCAACCTGCTGTTTAATGCCTTTCTCCTCTTCTCCCTTCTCCCTCCTGTGCTCCACGTTCAAGAGGAAAGTAAATCATCCATCACTAATATACTTTATACACGAAGACAAGGAGGACATAAATCATGTGGTGTGGTAAGGGATGAATAACTACTTTTATTAAAGATTCCATTTCGTTCGTCTCCACAGCCACTGACTATGTGTCCCATCCAGGGTTCTCCCAGAAATTAGGCTGAGAAAAGAAAAAGATTCTGTTTCTAGTGATAGCTACTTGGAAAGCTTCTGAAAGAGGCAGCCTTCAAACTTTCACAGTTTGCTCCCCAGCCTAGTGCATAGACTTGATTCAGTAAGAGGCTAACAGATGAGGAAAAAATCTCACCACAGTGCAGCTATTCTACTCAGTTACCTCTGAAATGCGAAGACATGCTGCTCACAGCAGAGGACGAGAGCAATAAAGACTGCAAAAAGCTTCATCCCAACAGTAGTTTGCTATACAACAACAGCTTCTGAAGCGAAAGGCGCAGATAGCTGATTGCATCAGAGCCTTCTTTACACGCTGGTTAAACTGTAACAGCATGTTTTCTCCAAGGATTATCAACTTAGCTTCCATTCCACTACCCGGAGGAGAGCTACAAATCTGCTAGGTTTTTGTTTGATGGTTGGACCCTCCAAAATACACTATAGTGAGAGTTGTTCTTCTTTTAGGCTGTCTAGAAAATCTTTAACTCCTCCGGAAAGACAAGGCCAAGAACTAAAGGACAGAAATGTAGCAAAGTCTTGTCTGGTTCACTGAAGAACCCATAGACTATTTTTTCAAATTTATTTTATATATTTGGAAGACAGAGTTACAAAGAGAGGTAGAGCCAGAGAGAGAGAGAGAGAGAGAGAGAGAGAGAGAGAGAGAGAGATCTTCCATGTGCTGGTTCATTCCCCAAATAGCTACAACCAGCAGGGAGATTTGAATTGGTGCCCATATGGGATGACAGCTTAATCTGCTGCACCACAACACTGGTCCCAGGATAAAAACATTTGCAAAATAAATCACTCTGCCCACATTGGACATCTGAGCGGGAAGGGACTGATATTTCAAACCTCTCCCTAGGAGATTCAAAGATATTGAGACATATTTTAAAACTCGAGGTGACTGCCACTGAAACTATGTTTTGGATACCTTAGAAGGTAAAATAAAAAAAAATTGTATATCTACTCATTTGTGGATAAAGAAACACAGGAAAAATAGACTAGAAATCAGTGAAATTGGTTTCCTACAGAGGGTGAGTAGGGACAGAATGCAAAATATTCTCAAATCATTATAGTTTTGGCTTTTACTTTTAGGCTTATGATGTACCTCATTGTGATTTTTGTGTATGGTATGAGGTAGGGATTGAGGTCCTTTAATTTTCCTATGGATATCCAGTTGCCCCAGCACCATTTCCTGAAACGACTTTCCTTTCCACATGGGATTGTCTTGTCATCTTTGTGAAAAATCGTTTGACTCTGCATATCTGAATCTGTGCCACCAACTTTGTAGTAATTTTTTTCTCACAGGAATAATAACTAGAACATTTCTATTTTCTTCTTTACAAAATTTTTAAAGCATTTATTTATTTGAAAGGTTCCATTCAGGTCTCCCACATGGATGGCAGGAGCCCAAATACTTGGGCCATCATCTACTGCTTTCCCAGGTTCATTAGTAGGGAGCTGAATTGAAAGCAGAGTAGCTGATCTGTGAACCAGCACTCCAATATAGTATAAAGCCAATGTGTGTGTGTGTGTGTGAGTATGTGTATGTGTGTATATGTTGGGACATACGGGTCCTCACTGATCTGTGAACCAACACTCCAACATGGTATGCAGCCAATATGTGTGTGTGTGTGTGTGTGTGTGTGTGTGTGTATGTGTTGGGGGTATGGGTCCTCACTGATCTGTGAACCAACATGCCAATATGGTACACAGCCAATGTGTGTGTGTGTGTGTGTGTGTGTGTATGTGTTGGGGGTATGGGTCCTCACTGATCTGTGAACCAACATGCCAATATGGTACACAGCCAATGTGTGTGTGTGTGTTGGGGGGCAGGGGTCCTCCCAAGAGCCTGTGCTAAGTTGTTTGGACTTTCAGCCTCCAAAACTGTGAGCTGCATAAACTTCTTTTTTTAATAAGTAAGAATAGTAAGAAAAAGTTGGCTCTCTTTCTTGGGAGAACGCAGACCAATGCAGGGCTGCTATCAGTTCTCCTACAGTGCCTTCAGACTTTGGCAGGCCCCAGGACTGGCCTCAGACAGGGTCTCTGCTCTGTTTTTCTTCCTCCAATTTTGGTTACTGTTTCCTTTGCAGAACCATCTCTTTGCTGGGCTGTAAAAATTATGAGTTTGGAGGTTATCCAGCTTGTCTTTCTTAAAGTGGGAGCAACCTTCATGTGCAATTCTATACCCAAAGCAGAAACCAATGTACAACAACAATTTTTACTTCCCTCCCCCCACCCCAAGATTTGGAAAGAATGTATTTGGTCCCTGGCTCCAAGCAGCCTGCCGGCCCGGATGTCCCTGCACATCCCCGTAACCCACAGCAGCCACCCTCTGAGTGCCACTGCTGGCCTCATGCCATCACCACCTGCCAGTCCTGTGCTTTTCTGCTCCGTTTTTTGTATCTGAGGTCGTTTCTCAATTGCTGGCTTTTTGAGCTTTGTCCTTTTATAATTTTCTCTTATTTTGTGTTGTTAGAGGAGGGATAGGGAGAGTCTTATTAAACCATGACCTCTTTGGGTTGGCTTGACCTGGAAGCCCCTTTCTCTGCACTGTGTGTGAATCTGTTCATTAGGGTAAATGTGCTGTTTCTTTTCATCGCTCTTTCTCCTTTGCATTTATTCCTGCAGCTTGCTTTCTACTTCATTTTTTTGGTAATTTTATTTGTATTTCACTCTTTTTTCTTCCCTTGTTTATTTCTATTCATTCATCTCAATCAAAAACAAATATATGGTCAGTATTATTCATTTGATCAATTATACTCTGTAGAAGATGAAATCATTTTGGTGGTGGGTGGGAGACATGGAGCTGGAATTTGAGTTGCTTCTGCAGAATGTCCTTCCAGAGAACAACACAAAGAGATCTCTCCCCCTCCCATCCCACCCCCAGTTTCCTGAGTCACCACCTGTCTTAAGTAGTCGTTGTTACTGCTCCTTCATCTGGGGTCTTAGTTGTATTCTCCTCTTGCTTTGCTCTCTCTCTTCTCTCTTTCTCTGGTCACCATGACTATTGTTTCTGGCTATTACTCTTAGCCCCAGGCCACAACTCTGGTACCTCACTTCCCAGAGAGAAAGATCAGATGTAATGTAACAGAAATATATACAAGGCAAAAATAAATAGAAATCTTCCCACTGAAAGCCAAACTCTCAAATCATGTTTTACTGCACTCTATATGTTTTATGATAGTTTATACATCTAAAACACAATGATCTATGAAAGGTAAAAATTGAATGCTTCTAGAAGGAGACATCAACAAGACAGAAACAAGAGCAAGGGTGCGGAGATAAAAAAGACAAGAGCTATCAAGGCACAGATGGATACGCGGGGCCTCGCACACACATTGCTGAGTGCAGGCAACGAGCAGAAAGGGCTACGAACCGTTGATTCTAACCACATGACGTCTTGGAAGAGGGGTGCAGGGAGAGGGAGGAAGGGATGACGGGTGGGGCACAGAGCATTTTTGAGGTAGTGAAACTACATTGTGAGATGCAGTAATGAACATTTTTCCTTATACAATCATTGAAGCCCAAAGAATATAGTGTCTTCAAAAATTCATGTATATTATGAAAAACTCATATATGAATTTCAAAAGTTTTGTAGCAAAATAAAGTATCTTGATTTGTCTATCCATCTATCTTTATTTATCCAAAAGGCAGAGTGACAGAGAGGGGGAGACAGAGAGAGAGAGAGAGAGAGAAAGAGAGAGATTTCCATCTGTTTCATTTCCCAAGTGTCTGCATCAACAGAGACTGAGCCAGGCCAATGCCAGGAGCCAGGAACACCATTGGGGTCTCTGGCATAGTTAGCAGGGGCACAAGCACTTGAGCCCAAATCGGCTGCCTTCCCAGGGGCATTAGCAGGAAGCTTAATCAGAAGTGGAGTAGCCAGGACTCAAAGCAGGCACTCTGATGATGGGATGTAGGCATCTCAACTGGCCCCTTAACATGCTACTCCATAATACCTACCCCAATAAAGTTATCTTTTAATTCTTTTTTCCCATTACCTGTGCCAAGTCTCCTTGTATATAAACAAAGTGAATTCTAATGTAAACTAAGGACCTTAGTTAATAATAATAGTGCCGCGGCTCACTAGGCTAATCCTCCACCTTGCGGCACCAGCACACCCGGGTTCTAGTCCCGGTCGGGGTGCTGGATTCTGTCCCGGTTGCCCCTCTTCCAGGCCAGCTCTCTGCTGTGGCCCGGGAGTGCAGTGGAGGATGGCCCAAGTGCTTGGGCCCTGCACCCCATGGGAGACCAGGAGAAGCACCTGGCTCCTGCCTTCGGATCGGCGCGGTGCGCTGGCCGCAGCGCACTGGCCGCGGTGGCCAATGGAGGGTGAACCAATGGCAAATAAGACCTTTCTCTCTGTCTCTCTCTCTCACTGTCCACTCTGCCTGTCAAAAATAAATAAATAAATAAATAATAATAATAGTGTCTCAATGTTGTCTCATCGTATAATAAATATTCTACTCTTACACAAAATGTAAATCATGGGGGAAATGGTGTGTGTGAGGAGGGGGCAGGGGATGTAGGCACTCTACTTTCCAATCAACGTTTTCCATGTATGTGTATACATATATATATACACATATGCATGTATATATAAATACAAGGCAAAATTAAGCAATGAAAAAGCATTCAACTGGGAAAAGATCAATTGGGATTAATAAACAACAGTCCTTAAATTTATGAGTTGAGAAAGATATTAAAATATGAAGCCCAGCATGACAGCAATGTCCAGGAGAAATAAATAAAAACACAGGTGGAGAATTGAGCATACCACCATTTGTCTATAATAGCTTAAATAGACAAGACAAGACATCTGTCCTGGTGAGGGACAGAGTCTCTTTTGGCCTGAGAATTCAACCTTCACTTACCTTTCTCACTATTTCTCTGAGAACTTGAGAAAGGTAAAATGTCAGCTCTGTTCTGATGCTACATTACGTATAACAGAAATAACCCCTATTGGATAATTCATATCTGGATTGGGAGTAGCCACAAATTAATTCTGGAGGCATCGTTTCTGGAGCCTGGGGAGCGGTGGAGTCTTCTGCATTGACTGCTCCAAGAATCACTCCCATGGAGGAGCAGCCCCTGACATTGCCTTGCTGCCAAGTTTTGGCTTCCATGGTCTGTACCGCCTACCCCAAATGGTGCCACACGTGGCTGAGGAAGGTCTCAGGAGTCTGGGTGTTTGTTGAACCTAAGACGACTCCCTGGTGATCCCTGCAAGGTGGTGCATTCAATGTGGTCATTTGTGGGGAGTTTAATGAAGGTATTGTTAAACCTTTGTGGACACAAAAAAGGTACGGAATTTGGGAGAAGGTAGAAATATCCTGTCTTTTGATTGTGTTGTGTTTTGTGTTAGTGACACAATTGTATCCTGCCAAAATTCCTCAAACATGACACTTACAAGTTGAATTTTATTGTATGTAAAAAGAAAGAATGAAAGAATGGGAGGAAGGGAGGGAGGGAGGAAGAAAGAATGGAAAGAGGAAGAAACACCATTTATTTTATCATTCTTCCTTTCTCCTTGAGATGTTTCTCTTGATCTTGGCACTTCTGGAGGGGACTGACAAGAACACAGAAGTTGGATTAGATGGACTTCACCCTGGCTGTGGATTTCCAGGCAGATCTCTTAGATTTTGGAAGTGAAACTCCTTCTTCTGAAAAAGGAGGTTACTAATGAGCTACCTTGGAAGGCTCTTGTGAGGGTTCAACGTGGTAGCATCTGCAAATCCCTGGCAATCACAGCTGTTCCACCTGTCTCGGTTACATTGAAGGGTAGACCAGGAAGGCGGTGGGCAGAGGCCAAGTGGGCTCTGTCTGGAGGCTCCTGCAGCTCTTCATGACCTTGGGAACCACTGGTCTGCTTCCTCTGCTGCTTTCTGAGAGTTAGGGGTCAGGCCACCACCCCAGTCAACAATCCAGCTCTAGCGGATCTGCCTGAGTCATCCCTCCCCTAGGGCCCGGCTCATTTGTGAGTTTGTTCTCCAGCCAACCTGGAACATTAGGTTCCAAAAATAACCTGGCAAGTATTTCTTGATGACCCCTAACCCTCTGTCTTTATTAAAAGTGTACCTGTGAAGATAACATCCCCTGTGATGTGTGTCCTGCCTTGACTTTCTCTCAAATTGGAGACATCTGAGAATCAGGGCAAAGGCTACTGTGGCCTTGGCTGGCCCCAACTTGGATATGCGGGTCAGGCTTCCTGTTGGGTAAGCACTGAGACAGCCAATTAATTTAATGACTTTTAATTATGCGTTCAGATGCAGTTCAATTTACAAGTTTGCCTTTCAAAATCAGTCTGCCGTTCAAGCTGTGTGATCCCGGGAGGTTTAGGAGACACATAATTGATAAATGTTGTCCTTTCACACGCTATCCTTCATGTTTATGCATGGAAAGTGAGCTGGTATTATAATTATGCAGAGGCTGGGCAGGTAGCCTCCTGTATTTCTAAGGGAGAGAGAAGGTGATGCTATCTCAGAAGTTATTTAAAAAGAATTTGAGGGGCCGGCGCCGTGGTGCAGTAGGTTACTCCTCCTCCTGCGGTGCTGGCATCACATATGGGTGCCAGTTCTAGTCCCGGCTGTTCCTCTTCCCATCCAGCTCTCTGCTATGGCCTGGGAAAGCAGTAGAAGATGGCCCAAGTCCTGGGGCCCCTGCACCCATGTGGGAGACCCAGAAGAAGCTCCTGGCCCCTGGCTTTTGATCGGCGCAACTCCGGCCGTTGCGGCCATTGGGGAGTGACCCAGCAGATGGAAGACCTTTTGCTCTGTCTCTGCCACTCACTGTCTGTAATCATACCTCTCAAATAAATAAACAAATAAATCATAAAAAAAAGAATTTGAGACCTGAAGGCAGAGAACTGGGTCCTGGGTTCTGCTTTACCTGCTTTGGCTGGCGAAGACTGAATCGAAGACATCTGGGTAGCAGTGGGACAGGCAAATGCTTGTTGACTGGGAAGACAGCAAGGCTTATCTCTGGAGCATTTCTAAGCCTTCATACTCCTTTCTGAACCTGTGCTCCCCTTCATTGTTCTGCCACTTGTTAAAAGGGTCTGCCCAGCTCTGTCCTCTGAAGCAGTACCCCAGGGTATCCATCAGCGGTTCCCAAACGTGACTATCGATGAGAGTTATTTGGGGACCATTTAAATATCTGGCTGTCCTGGCTGCACACCAGAGCCGTCACATCAGAACTGTTGTGGGGAGGGGTATAGACAACACCATCTTTTATAATCATCTTGAGATGATTCCAATATGTGGCCAGGGTTGAGAACAGTTGGTCCATGCCAGTCCTTTTGCAAGTGTGATCTGTGACACACGCTGTAGGAGTTTCTAGGGTGTTTGTGGAAAATGCATATTCCTGGGTGAACCAGGTGAGGTGGCATCTGGGAAATTTGTATTTTTTTAAAAGATTTTATATATTTGGGTTTTTTTGAAAGGTGGTGGGGAGGGGAGAGAGAGAGAGAGATCTTCCACTCACTGGTTTACTCCTCACATGCCTGCAACTGTCAGAGCTGAGCCAGGCCAAACCCAGGAGCCAGGAACTCCATGTGTGTATCCTACGTGGGTAGCAGAAACCTATGTACTTGGGCCATCATCTAATGCTTTCCCAGGCACATTAGCAGGGAGCTAGATTGGAAATGGAGCAGCCAGGGCTTGAATAGGCACTTTGATATGAGATGTGAGTGTCCCCAGAGGCAGCTTAGCCAGGTGTGCCAGAAATTTGTTTTAAAAAGTTCCCCAAGGCTGGCGCCGCGGCTCAGTAGGCTAATCCTCCGCCTTGCGGCGCCAGCACACAAGGTTCTAGTCCCGGTTGGGGCGCTGGATTCTGTCCCTGTTGGCCCTCTTCCAGGCCAGCTCTCTGCTATGGCCAGGGAGTGCAGTGGAGGATGGCCCAAGTGCTTGGGCCCTGCACCCCATGGGAGACCAGGATAAGTACCTGGCTCCTGCCAGCGCAGTGCGCTGGCCGCGGTGGCCATTGGAGGGTGAACCAATGGCAAAGGAAGACCTTTCTCTCTGTCTCTCTCTCTCACTGTCCACTCTGCCTGTCAAAAAAAAAAAAAAAAAAAAAAGTTCCCCAAATGATTCTTTTTTAAACGTCATTGGCTATGATACTGCCACTGTGCAAAGCTCTCAAATGATATTTAAACACCCTAAAGCCTTAAACCCACTAAGGGTCTAATTAGTCCATTTGTCTCCTGTGACATGGCAGGTCTCACACCCCATCAGCTGCCATACTGGTCTTTTAGTTTGTTTTATGGAGCTTCTCCCATCCACAGGACCTTTACCTATAATAGTCCCCTCTTGGAGGACACTTTCCTTTCTTTCTTTGTCATTAGGGATTTGGTAGAAATAGCAAAGATGAGGTTATAACCCCAGAAAGTCATGACAAAGAGCATATTTTTGGGGAGAAGAGAGTAGACAGTAGAGGGTCTTGGTCTACTAAGTTACTTAGCAGTCCCTGGAAATCACAGAGAGAGTGCCTCATGAATGCTGGGGAAAGCCAGTAGATTTGATGTGGGTGGTGCAGGGATGGAAGGGAACCCCTGAGTGAGGCTGCATGGACCAGGTCAGATACATTAGAAGGGTGCCCTGGGCCCCTAGCAGGAGAGGGTTGTGTCAAGAGACACCTTAAATGTACCCATGAGGACCAGAGGATGCAGCTCTTCAAACTGGGTGCAGAAGGAACCAAGATGGGGAAGGAGGGGAGAGATGATAAAGGGGGCAGTAGGGGATACACCCAAGTGCAGGGAACCCAGCTACCTCAAACCAGTACTGGTGATAGAAAATCTCTCAGTCCAGTTTATCTGGGACAGTGTAATTAATTTAATTTGGTTAATTTAGTCTTCTATTAACTCTAGATCTTTTAATGAGAACTCTGTCCTTTTAGGACATTGCTTCTCAAACTTTAATGTGCATACAAATTGTCCTAGTCTGTTTTCCATAGACTAGGTATACGGACATTTGTTTTTTATAATTCTGAAGGCAGAGGGGCTGTATAGCTGGTGACGGTCTTCTTGTTGGTGGGGACTCTCTCTGGTTTCAAAGTATCACAATTGCTAGAGAGAGCTTGTGCTTATAACAAAGTTACCCCTTCACTTATCCATTAACCTATAATCTGTGAATGGATGATGAGTTTGCTCACGACAGCAGAACCCTCATGACCGGTCACCTCCCCAAAGTCTTACCTCCGAATCCCATTAACATATCACCTTGGAGATTAAGTTTCTGACACACAAGTTCTGGAGGACAAGCATTTAAACCTCTGCAGGAATCCGCTGAGGATCTTATTAAATCAGACCTACTGATTTAGATGAAGTGGGTCAGGGGTGCTGCTGAGAGTTTCTACCACGTGCCTCTGGGCCAAGCATCACACATACAGCAAGTAGATTTGAATAGTTGGGGTTCATAAATGATGGGCCTATGGTACTGCAGAGTCCAGAAATACCTGCTAAATTGTCAAAATCTCATGTGTTTCCATATAGCATTTGAATTAAATATTTGCTTGCATTCTAATTCTCTAAAGGTTTCCCTCCCCAAATTGGCATATGATACCTCTCCTTTAAGCAAATACTGGTTGAAATGGAGCCCCCCACCAATTTTGACATGGCAGATAACATGAAAATCACTGCTACCCACACTCACTCGAACTTACCCCTAATGTTAGAGCTAGAAACATGCCATGGGATTCCAAATCCCATCAAGGTGGCATGTACCAATGCCATCTTACTAGTCAAAGTGATCGATTTAAGTTCATAATTAATCATAAACAAGATCAGTGTCTGCTAATAATAACTGATAGAATTAAAAAGGAGAGAACGATCCAATATGGGAAGTGGGATACACAGCAGACTCATAGAATGGCAGATGTCCTAAACAGCACTCTGGCCTCAGAATCAGCCCTTAAGGCATTCGGATCTGGCTAAAAAGCCCATGAGAGTTTCTCAGGCATGGAAACCCAAGACACTGTGGCAAAATAACGACCTAAATGAAAGATCTCTGTGAGTGAGATTCCAGAGGAAAGAACGGGCCATCAAAGAAGGAGGTACCTTTCTCTGAAGGGAGGAGAGAACTTCCACTTTGACTATGGCCTTGTCTAAATAAGGCTGGAGTTTGTGAACTCAAAAGGCTTCCATAGCCTTGGCAGCTCATGACAAGAGCCTCAGGTGATTACTGACGTCATAAATAAGAATGTCAACTGTTAAATCAACAACAGGAGTCACCTTGCACTTACTCCCCATGTAGGATCTCTGTCCTTAATGTGTTGTACTATGCAAGTTAACGGTAAAACTAGTACTCAAACAGTACTTTATACTTTGTGTGCCTGTGCGGGTGCAAACTGTTGAAATCTTTACTTAGTAAATACTAAGTAGATCTTCTGTATATAAAGATAATTGAAAGTGAATCTTGATGAAGAATGGGATGGGAGAGGGAGTAGGAGATGGGATGGTTGCAGGTGGGAGGGAGGTCATGGGGGGGAAAAGACGCTATATTCCAAAAGTTGTATTTTTGAAATTTATATTTATTAAATAAAAGTTGAAAAAAAATAAAAAGAAAATCACTGCTACCATGCTGACTCGTGGTGAGGCGGTGGATATTGGTGAAATGATCTGCTTTTGTGCCTGATAGAGGATGATTATTGATTTTATGTAGACTTTAACCGCAAGACATCATTTACACAACTGTTTTTGCCACCCATTCACAGACTCACTTGCTGAACTCTATCTTTTGGAAAGAGGGAGAAAGGACTGAGTAAAGAGCCATGTTTGGCAGCTGAGAATTTAATTCTGGGAATTTTATTAGGAAATTGTCAAAATCACTGGATTTCACAAGAGGACCCACCAACGCTGCTTGCTTGTTCTGAGCTTCAGCTGTGCTTTCTGGATGGTGAGGTGACAGGGACAGGCTGAGCAAAACAATGTCACGTTCACCAAGACAGCCCTGCTGGCATCCAGTGCCATTTACTCCAAGCCTCTGGGTGCACTGGGACGGACAAAGGTCAGTGCAACAGGGACGGTGACTGTATGGCAGTGTGGCTGGAGAACGTCTCCACACAAACATCTCTCCTGCATTAGGCAGCAGGCTGAGATGGGCTGGTATAAGGAAGGCCAAGAGTTTAACCAGTATTTGCAGTGGAGACCATACGTGTGCTTCCACGGACACGCTGGGGTGGCGCACGCACGTCTGTGTATGTCAGTGCATAAAATCGCCAGGTTGGCTGAGACTTCAAACGACCATCCAATCTAGCGCATTGCATCACACAGACTCGAAACTCAGAATTTCCAGACAGACAGGAATCCATTCCCGTAGAAAAACTTCCAGGTAAGTCCGTTTCACAACTTTTCTTACATTTCCTTCTCTCTGCTCAGGAAACATTTGTTTATGACTAATACAAATCAGTCAGGAAATATGTGTCTGTGTACATACAAATCAACTTTTAAAAAAGAGATTGCACTCATATTAAAAACTGAGAGCCGTGCCTGGCTCCCTAGGGAAATCTCAACATATGTAAGGCACCGTGCCTGCCTGCTGCTTATTTGTCGGAGCCGAGCTCTTCTGCAGACTTCCGCTGATCATTCAGCGTTAATTTTCCCCTTGAGCTCCCATAATGCTTCATTTACAAGTTTATTACAGCGCCGCATCACGTTCTGCTTTTTATTGTGGTTTGCGTGTGCATAGATGCATGCACATTAGCATCTTACCAGATTAACAGGCTGCTTTAGACTTAAAACAGAGAAGCAAGGATCCACTGAACACTACCCTGGCTTGGGGTTCTTTGTAAAACAATTTGAGGAAACTTTAGAGGATCCAGAGTGCCACATGTTTGCTGGACTGGAAGCCTGATAGGTATATGTGGAATTGAAATGAACATTCTGTGTTCAGAAAGTGGGTGCAATAGTCACTGTGGCGTTATCTGCTGTGTCAGAAGACTGAAGCAACCCAAATATCCATTTTCAGACCACTGGCTAAACAATCTGGCGCAACTATACAGAGGTACTTCAAAGAGTTCATGCAAAAATGGATTTTAAAGAAATTTATTTTGGTGCAGAACAATTTTGAAATCCATGCATACGGGAATAGTTCAAAAAATTAATGGAAAATGTATATTACAAAAAATGCTAGGCATGGAATTCAAATTTTTTTTACGGCAAAATAAACTTTAATTCCATTTCCAGGAACTTTTTGAAGTACCCTCAGATATTATAATTCTATGCACCTGTTAAAAAGATTGAGACAGATTTATATATACCAATGTGGAATGTGGAACAATCTACAGCATATAGTGTTACTTGAAAAACGTGAGATGCACAATGCTGTGTAGGGGGCTGGCGCTGTGACGTAGTAGGTTAATCCTACACCTGCAGCGCCAGCATCCCATATTGGGCATCTATTCTAGTTCCGGCTGCTCCTCTTCTGCTCCAGCTCTCTGGTATGGCCTGGGAAAGCAGTAGAAGATGGCTTAAGTGCTTGGGATCCTGTACCCACGTGGGAAACCCTGAAGAAGCTCCAGGCGCTAGGCATCAGATCAGGCCAGCTCTGGCTGTTGGGGCCATTTATGGGGTGAACCAGCGATGGAACACCTTTCTGTCTCTCCCTCTCATTGTCTGTAACTCTACCTCTTAAATAAATAAATAAAATCTTAAAAAAAGGGAATGTGGGATATGCTAATATTTTTAATAAAAGATAAATATTTCTAGAAAGATACAAAAGACATTGGTAAGAGTGGCTAATGATCAGGCAGGGAACTGGAGTTAAGGGACAAAGGTATTTGTGGGTTGGTACCTAGCTCTTTTGGGATGAAAGAACTCTATTTGTACAATGTGGCAATTTCTGTGAGATTACTACTTCCACTGTGGCCAATTTCAATAATGAAGGTTCAACAATAAGCACCCAAAATTCAGTTGGCTGCAGGGAGTAGTTATGAGCCCGTTTTGGAGCACATCACCAGGCACAGGGGTGGGAAGGCAGCCTCCCTCCTGCCGGAGATCCTTTGGTATGATTTTAATGTCTTATGCCACACTTGGGTTGACACCTGAAAATCTAACAATAGCATTTTAAATTTAGAAAAGCCATCATGCTTAGGCTATGTTTCCTTTCTAATGCAGTCTAAGTTTTTCTTCCTTGCAGTCCTTATTCTATCCTGCGCTTGTTCAGTCTTTCTATTCGTGAGAACAACCAACCAGTCCCGTCTCATAGCTAGAAACAACACTTAACAGCAGCCTGTTGCTCTGCAGGCAAGGCGGCCACTTCTGAAGTATGGGAGCTGCAGCGATGGCCAGGCCAGGAAAGAGCCCCTCCAGGGAGCAGCTCCAGGGGACGTGGCACACAAGCCCAGCTTCCCAGCTGCTGAGCAAAAGAGGCTCCTCTGCAATGCAGGTGTGACCAGGCCAGACGCATGGCAGGCCCGCTTCTCTGTTTCGTGGGGAGCTGGTTGCAGACCTGCCCCAATGCCCAGTGCCGAGTAAAGCCCCCACAGGTACTGCCAACCCCAGGGATTCCTTCTCACTTTACTCCAGAGGTCGTTCTGCACCCATGCCCAAGTATACCTTGCTTATGACCAGGCTCAATGTGTTTTTAAGAGGTTGTTTCTTGACTTCAATTTCATTCCCCTCTTTGCCTAACCAGCTGTAGCTTATTCTTCAATGTTCAGCTAAAACATTTCTCCTCAGACTGCCAATCTGCAGTCATAAACTCGCATTTCACCCTGCCCTTCTTTGTGACTTATCACATCTCTCATTGTAATTCAACACCTGCCTTCCCCATCAACCGTGCATAACGCCTGCCTCATTTATGAGTGTGTCCCTAAAATGTGCACAGCACCCAGCACATATGCGGGGACTTCAAAGAAAATGAGATTCAAAGATAAGTTTATTTTAGTGCAAAACATTTTTGAAAGCCCTGCACACCTTTTCCATAATAAGCAATTGTCCACAAACTTCCTGAAGTTCTCTTTGTCCAAGGCACTCAATGCAGGTTGGCTACACGAACTATTGAGATGTACATGGTGACGGAACTTTCCAAAGAAAACATCCAGAGACACTCAGTATAGGGAATACTTTATTTGAAAGATCTTGAGCATTATTTCATCTTTATTTTCCATTAAGGCAGTAACATTCTTCCTTCCTGGAGGCAGACGGGGGAATAATCACCTGAGGCTACAGTAAGCTCAGACTAAAGTCAAAGCGAACCACCATGCATAAGGATGCAGCAGAAATACCAGCTGTGGGTGGGGAGAAGCCACATCTTAGCTCCCTGCGCCCACTGCCAAGGACAAGAGCCAGTGCAATGCTTTCCACCTGCTTGGAAAAGAGTGGCCAAGTTGCATTACATCCCACCCTTAGAAGATACCTCCCTGAGGAGCCCTTTCTGGGAAACAAAGGAGTCTAGTGTTGGCTTGCATGGAAATTGCTTAATCTATTGGAGCTGCTCACATCCATACTGTTCTTCCGGGTTTCTTTTGGAATAATTTAAATGTCTCTTTATAAGGGAACTCAGCCAGTTCTTATCCAGCATGTATTCATTCTACCTTTGACATCTGGCTAGGCGTGTGTGTATCTGTGCATGTGTGTGCATGCATGCGTGTGCATGTGGGGTGGGGGAGCTATTTATTGGCACACATTGCCCCCTGGAGGGTTAGGGGTGGCAAAAAAAATCTTTTACAGTAACAACAAAGTAAACATTAATAATAAGGCCTGGCAGCAGTCAGATATGCTGAGCTCTAAGAGAAAATGAAAGCTGAGCAAGATTGCTTTCAAATGTCACCAGATATTTAGCCACACCACAATTACTAGATCTAACACGTGGGGCTAAACCATGGAGAGGCAGCACCCTAAAATACTGATGCTTACGTATAGCCCCATGCTGCCCCCTAGTGGTCAATGCTCCATTACAGCCTTCTTGGCTTCAACCTTGCACCAGGAGTTGAGACTCTACTTGAGGGCAGAGTATTCAAGATATTAGATCTGGTTTGAGTTTAGATTCTAGAGTTAAAAATCGCTGTCTTATTGGCTGAGATAAAAAGAACCCTCATGACCAGTGAGACTCCAGTCCTGAGGCTTACTTCTGCAGGCTGTGAGAGATTCTTAGGACCCAACAGCCTGCCGGATCTGTCACTTGCTCCAAGTATTCAGAGACATGCTTGGCTGGAAGAGAAGGCCACAGAGGAGGCATGGTTCTCAGAGGGGGTGCAGCACAGTCACAGCGAGCTAGGAAGAGAGGCTTTCTATGGCCTAACAGCCTCTACTCGCAGGCATCAGGACAGGTTTGCTGAGCCCCCTTCCTGGTTCTCGTCTTGAACAAAGGAAAAGGCAGTTGCATTAAACTGGCTTGAGTCTATCCAAATTAATAATATTGAGGCTTCTATCCTTGACTAACAGCAAGAGCAGGAAGACTGCCTGGAAAATAACTTCCTTTTTTCCTTCTAGATTTTCAAAGAAGTAAATAGATCAAGAATTAAAAAAAAAAAATGTTTGTGGAGACTGTGTCTTCTGCAAAGAAGAAAGTACTTTTTGTTAAATACAAAAGAGGCATTATGTTGGCTGAACCAAGATGCGCTTTCTGGAATCTGGTATGTCACCAAGCTGACAATGCCGGAGTGGCGGGTCCCGGTGCTGCCTGGGTGACGGGATTGGGTGTGCTGCCTCTCACCTCGCCCCCCTGCGCCTTACACCCTTTTCATTCCTTTCCCCATGAGACAGGCAAACACCGTCATGACCATTTTGGGGTTCACTTCCACCAGGTCTTCTGGGAGGGCATACACTCTTGCTCCAATTTTTCGGGCCATGGAGATGGCATACCTAAGAGGCAGAAAACAGGACAAGTGAGGACATCCCCAGGATTAGAATTTCAGTCCCTCCGCTTGCAGTCAAGACAGAACTCACTGCTGCCAGTCACCAGCCCCTTCCACCTTCGTAAACACACCTTGGCTCAACAAAGTTCCCAGGAGGGTGTTTCAGAGTCTGTGGAAATGCATATTATACAAAAACTATGCATGGATTTCAAATCTGGGCCACCAAGGTAGGCTTACATTCAAATCCCTCTTCTGCATACTTTCTGAGGTTCCTTTGTATGATTTGTCCTTAGAGACCTCCCTAGCTCCTGCCACTTTTGAAACCCATACCAGGAGTGTGTGTTTAGGCTACAGAGCATGGCAGAGAAAAGTCACAGAACTGAACAAAGAGTTGTGCTGGGAAAAGTCTGCAGACGACACTTCAACCTTAGAAACATTTTTATGAGAGAAAAGATGACTAATGCATCTATAACACCTCAACCTTATGCATCAGTTCTTTTATTCCTTTCTTCTTTCTTTTTGTTCTCTTATGCATGTGTTTATTTATGGTACTATAGTGTTAGAATAGCTGGAGTTTTACAACCTGTATTTTTTTCACATTAAATTCCCATAGTTGCATCAGAACATTTTTGCTCTATTTACAGGATAAGAAGATTATTTTATTCATTGTAATCTATTTTCAAATGAGCCCTCACTGCTACCTGGCTGTTCTATTACTCACCTAATTCATTATCTAGTGACTGCTTGCAATGGTTACTACAGAGAATCTCATTCCATCCAAGCCCCATTATGTACACTTCTGTGCTCCTAAATATTTTACCACTACTTTGTTTCATAAACTTTTAAGAAAGATTTATTTATTTGAAATGCAGAGCAACAGAGAGATGGGGGTGGGGAGAAAAGAGGGAAAGAGGGCGAGAGGGAGAGAAAGAGAGAGATATCTTCCATCCACTAGTTCACTCTCCAAATGGCTGCAATGGCTGGGGCTAGTCCAGGCGGATATCAGACATCCAAAACTCCCTCTGAGTCTCCCGTGTGGGTGGCAGGGGTCCAAGCACTTGGGCCATCATCTGCTGCCTTTTCTGGGTGCATTAGCAGGGAGCTGGATCAGAAGCAGCACAGCCAAGACTGGTACCGGCACTCTGAGATGGGATGCCAGTGTTACAAGGGATGGCTTAACCAGCTGCACCGCTGCACCACAGCACCAGCCCCTGCTGCTGCTTTGATCAAATTATTAAGAGCACCAGGCAGGAGTGCTCCTATTCTTTCTCCTTTTTCTCCTCTCAATAACTTCCTTTATACTAATTATGAGTGAAATCTAATTTTTCCATTTTCAAATATAGAGGGAAGATTGTTTAAAAATCAGAAGGGAGCTTAAAAAAATTCCAATCTTGACACCATAGCTGAACCCTTCTTAGCATTTTTCAAGGTCATTTTCTATCTTGCCTTTGTGGCGAGTGCTTGGGAAGCCTGGGCTCTGAAGTCAGGCACTCAGTCTCAGCTGCACAACTGAACACCTGTAGGACCCAATCACATCTGCGCTCAAGGCTTTTTTGTTTGTTTGTTTCAAAGATCTCTGGGTTTTCTCATGTGTCCTTCCACCTTCTGGAATGCTTTTCTTCTCTCCTGTCCCCATGCACTCCCTCCTTACCTGCCCTTTGAATCCAGCTCACGGCAGGTGCCGAGTACTCTATAGTTCCATTTCCCCCTCCTGTCCCCTCCACAGCACCCTGAACGCCTCCTCCCACACCACCCCTCACAGTCTATTACAGCTGCCGTTCAATTACTGGTCTTCTCTCCATTAGACTGTGCTAAACATCAGCCTACCAGAGCACAGGGTCTCTGCTTTCCCAAACTGGGAGCAGAGAGAGGGGCACTGTTGGGATCAGCGCTCGGCACTAGGCACTTGTGAACTGCAGCCCTGTGGTATTATGGGTTAATTGTGTCCCTCTCCAATTCACAGGTAGAATTCCTAATGCCCACTGCCTCAGGCTGTGAGCTTACTGGAGGACAGATGGAGCCTCATAGTTAAGATGAAGTCATGTGGAGTAGGGTGGGCCCTAATCCAGTGTGACCAGTGTCCTAAGAGGAAGGATACAGAGAGAGGTAGGATGGCTACATGAAGTCAGAGACGTACAGGGAGAGCCCCGTGTGAAATGGAGCCATGCATCTATCAGCCAAGGGACGCCAAGGATGGCAGCCGTCACAGCAGGAACCAGCCCTGCCAACTTCTTGATTTTACACCTCTGTCCGCTAAGCTTGTGCTGTTTCCAGTCACACAGCATGGGGGGGTGCGTTGTGAGGGCAGCCCCAGGAAACCAACATGGCCACTGGGAGATCAGAGCAGGGCCTGGCCAACCCCGGAGAAGGCCCAGAGGGGAAACATCCTAGGCTTGGCAGGCTCCATTGCAACTGCTCAACTCTGCTTTTGCAGGGAAGACACCGCCCACTATACACCTGTAGGCACAGTGTTCCAATAAAACTTTATTTACAAAAGCAGCCAACAGGCCAGATCTGGCTCAGAGACTGTGATCTGCTGGCCCTCTTCTTGGAGAATATCGTTTGGCAGGTGGCCTGAGTGGTGTAGGCGATGCCGGCGGCCCGCAGGCTGGTGAAGACCCTGGCGTTGAACCCCACCCCTGAGCATGCTACGGATATTCATGAAGGAGGCCTGCCAAGAACAAACTTTATTTTGGAAGTCTCATGGATGAGGATTAAGCCATTGGTTTTATCAAACCATACGCTCGCTCATCAGTTCTAAGAATATTCTCGTTCTTTGTCTTGTTTCCATTCCAACACTAGGAGCCCTAAACTGCTATTGGGCCATATCTAAGGTAATGATAAGACTCCAATAAGCCTAGAGAAGAAAAAGCATCAAATGTTGAACATGTTTTCACAAAGGCATGGACATTAGACTTTGCAAGTATCCGGTTGCCAGTTGGGCCCCAGCCCCAATCTCAGGTTGAGGTACCTACTTTGCATTGTTGAGCTTCTCTTCATCATCCAGGTTTTCTGTCTTCAGAAGGTCATAGTTAATGGAACCTGGCTGAATGGCATCGATGAGATCCAGAACAGGGAGACTTGTGCTAATCTTTGGGTCCTACACAGAGGGAAAGGGCAAGAATTACCAGCACATCCCAAAGTTACTTCCCAAAACTCAAAGGAAGCAGTGCTCAGTTCTTTTCCTTATGGACTGCACAGAGCCCAGTCAGCAAATGCTACCAAGTTCCATACAGCTTTCAAATGAAAAACAGTTTCTGCAGGGGCATCTACAGAAAACTCCTTGCCCATGGCAGGGAGTCATTCTCAACCAATGAAAGGAAGAAGTTAGCACAACCATAAGAAAGCATAAGAACAGAACTAGATTACTGTTTTTTGTTTTTTTTTTTTGTTTTTTGTTTTTTTTTGTTTTTTTGTTTTTTTTTTTTTTTTTTTTTGGACAGGCAGAGCTAGACAGTGAGAGAGAGAGAGACAGAGAGAAAGGTCTTCCTTCTGTTGGTTCACCCCACAAAATGGCCACCACAGCTGGCACTGAACCGATCTGAAGCCAGGAGCCAGGTGCTTCTCCTGGTTTCCTATGCGGGTGCAGGGCCCCAGGACTTGGGCCATCCTCCACTGCCTTCCTGGGTCACAGCAGAGAGCTGGATTGGAAGAGGAGCAACTGGGACAGAACTGACGCCCCAAGTGGGACTAGAACCCAGGGTGCCGGCGCTGCAGGCGGAGGATTAGCCTAGTGAGCTGTGGCGCCGGCCAGTTGTTTTTTCTTTTAAAGATGTATTTATTTGAAAGGCAGAGAGGCAGAGGTAGAGAGAGATCTTCCAATCCCTGGTTCACTATCCAGCTATGCTGATCCAAAGGCAGGAGCCAGGAGCTCATTCCAGGTCTCCCACGCAGGTGAAGGGGCCCAGGTACTTGGGCCATCTTCCACTGCTTTCCCAGGCCATAGCAGAGAGCTGGATAGAAGTGGAGCAGCTGGAACTCAAACTGGCTCCCATATGGGATGCCATTACTGCAGGCAGCAGCTCTACCCACTATGCCACAGCATCGGCCCTAAGAATACTGACTTAAGTCCCAGTAATTCAGTAGTAAAATAGAGGAGGGAAGATGTTAGGGAAACCCTGTCTCTCTTAGGGGACATCCCAGAGGTGAGTGGCAGGGAAAGTGATGAGGGTGCAGGTGGACAGGAGCTTCCAAGGATTCCCACTTCTTGAAGACCTCATGGAAAGAGACGAGCTCTTGCCCAGGAGACAGTAACAGCAATTGTGTGACACATGCAATAACAGTAATGCATATATGGATGCCTCACAGTGTGGTCAACACTCTCTCCTAAGTTCTTACTTGATTAAGTGGAGGCATCACATTTTTATTTTTTTTTTAACTCTTGGCTCAAAGTTTTTCAACTTAACTTATTTTAAATTGATATATTAAATCATATGTATGAGTGTTTATCATGCATAACATAATGTTTTAAAGTCTATGTACATGGTAGAATGGTTAAATTTAGTTGATTAGCAAAGGAATTACATAGTTATCATTTTCATAATATTTTATTTATTCATTTATTTGAACAGAAGACTGACAGAAAGAGGCAGGGAGGGAGAGGGAGAAGGGGAGAAAGAGGGAGAAGGGGAGTGAAGAGAGAGAGAGAGGGAGAAGGAGGGAGAGAGGGAGAGAGGGAGAGAGGGAGAGAGGGAGAGAGGGAGAGAGGGAGAGAGGGAGAAGGAGAGGGAGAGGGAGAGAATCTTCTATCTGCTGGTTCACCAGCTGATGCTGGACCAGACTGAAGTCAGGGGCAGGAACTCCATCTGGAGTTCCTAAGAACTTGGACCATCATCTGCTGCTTCCCAGGATATACGTTAGTAGGAAGCTGAACTGGAGTTGAGGCTGGATCCCAGGCACTCTGAAATGGATGTCCCAAGTGGCAGCTAAACTGGCTGCAGCACAATGACTGCCCACATAGTTATCGTTGTCGTGGTGAGAACACCACATGCACACCTAATCTTAACGTACAGATGAGTAGAAGGAGTTTCTGCTGCTAAGAATAAAGTTGGGATTTGAACTTGAAATTCTGACTTCAGATCCTGGGCTCGCTCTTGGGTGTGTGAAAACATTCTGATGTTCACACCAAGGCTGCGAATGCTCCCACAAAACAAATGCACAGAACTCTGCACCATCTCTGCTCCTCTCCCACTGCTCCAAAAGAGGGCACAGTCTGGGGACCTGCAGGTGCAGCCATGAGTCACCATCGCAGACAGTGAAGTCCAACAGCCTCGTGTGCAAGGGTCCAAATCAGAATAAATTCCAAGCAAGAAACAGGACTTAGGACTCCTGAAGAAGCTAGTTCCCTAGCATCTATCTTCCTGTAGGAGGTTTTAAAAGCACAACAGGTCCATTTTTATTTACTCTCCAGTAATAAAAGGACCACCATAAAATTAAAATCAGTAGAGCCTCACAACAGAGTTTCCATCATTAGCCAAGGCTTCTATTGCCACAGAACTTGTTGGTGAAGACTCACAAGGGGTTCTCATACAGAAATCAACAAATGACAAACGCTGGCGAGGATTTGGGGAAAAAGGTGCCCTGGTCCACTGCTGATGGGAATGTAAACTGGTGCAGGCACTGTGGAAGACAGTATGGAGATACCTCAGAAATCTGAATATAGACCTACCATGTGATCCAGCCATCCCACTCCTGGGAATTTACCCAAACCAAAAGAAATCAGTATCTGAAAGAGTTATCTGTACACCATGTTCACTGCAGCACAATTCATAATAGCTACAATATGGAATCACCTAGATGTCCATCAACTGTTGACTGGATAAAGAAATTATGATATATACACACAATGGAGTACTACTCAGCTCTTAAAAAAAATGAAATTCTGTCTTTCGCAACAAGATAATGGCAGCTGGAAACGATTATACTTAGTGAAATAAGCCAACCCCCAAAAGACAGATGTCAAGTGTTTTCCCTGATCTGAGGTAGCTAATAGAATACCTGAAATGTAATTTACTGGAGTGAAATGGACATCTTGAGATTCGACAGTTGTTACAGCCCTTGTCCCTTCTGTTGAGGAACAGTAATTTTTTTCTCTTCGTATTATTTGTTGAACTCTTTTACTTAGCATAGGGCTAACTATATGATTATTAAGTAAGCTGAAAATAGATCTTTGTAAAAATTAAGAACAGAGGGGCCGGCGCCGTGGCTCACTTGGTTAATCCTCCACCTGCGGCAACGGCATCCCATATGGGCACCAGGTTCTGGTCCCGATTGCTCCTCTTCTGGTCCAGCTCTCTGCTATGGCCCAGGAGTGCAGTGGAGGATGGCCCAGGTGCTTGGGCCCTGCACCCGCATGTGAGACCAGGAGAAGCACCTGGCTCCTGGCTTCGGATCAGCGCAGTGCTGGCCATAGTGGCCATTTGGGGGGTGGTGAACCAACGGAAGGAAGACCTTTCTCTCTGTCTCTCTCTCTGTCTATAACTTTACCTGTCAAATAAAAAAAATTAAGAATGGGAATGGGAGAGGGAGGAGGAAGAAAGGTTGGAGCATGGGAGGGAGGGAGGGTAGAGAGGGAAGTGTCACTATGTTCCAAAATCTGTATATATGAAATACACGAAACTTGTATAACTTAAATAAAATTTAAAAAAATAAAGTAAGCAAAAGGAATAAAAAGAAAAACAAAATTAAAAAATTAAAAAAAAAAACTCACAAGGAAAGTAAATGGAAAGATTCAAGTTCTGTTTCCTTCCTGCTCTTGGCCCACAGTCTTGTAGAGGTGCTGATGAGCTGAGAATGGTCATCAACTGGCCGAAGCAGATAAGGAGTGGGCCAGGATGATTTCCAAAATGGTGACTCCAGAGTGGTACTGTGCATGGGCATTTGGCCTAGCATTGAAGAAACCCACGTTCCATACTGGAGTGCCCGAGTTCAAGTTCTGGCTGCAGCTCCCAATCCCAGCTTCCTGGGAAGCAGCAGATGACGGCTCCAGTGGTGGGGGTCCTGCCACCCACGTGGGGGACCTGGGTTGAATTCTGGATTTGGCCTGGTTCAGCCTGAGCCACTGTGGACATCTGGGGAGTGAACCAGCAGATGGGAGTTTTTTGTCTATCTCTGTCCCTGTCTGTCCTGCTGCCTCCCCAATAACAGGAGGCTTCTGCTCACTTCAGTCACCAGCCTCAACTCCACTGTGCAGACCAAACAGTGGGCCAGTGGCAGGGGTGAGCAGAAGTGGCTGTCATCTGTGACAAGCTCACAGCAGGTGGACAGTCCTTGTACAGCCTACTCAGACCTCTCTTCCTGGTTTTTTCCCTTGATTTTAAAACAGAGAATTGATATCATGTCAAACTGCTCCCAGCAACCCTGTTAACACACCTGCAAAGGGTTACCTCCTCCAACTCACATCCTGACCTTTAAACTAGAGAAACGTAGTTATGACAACACAGACATTAGTATAATAAGGATCAAGTGCACAGGTCCCTTGAGGAAGAAGCCAGATAATGTATGAAACATGAGTTAAGAAATTTAATAAAATATAATGCTGTTATTAATAGAAATGGGATTTGGATACAAGTACACAATTGCTTTTTTAAACAAAATCACATGGGAGATGTTTTAATATGCTGCATTTTACCATTATAATTTTAAAATCTGAAACATGAAGGTATGCATTTTTAAAAAATATTTACATTTTGAGTTAGTTTGAAAGAACAAATGCCTAAAATGATGTCTATAAAATGACAAGAACAAGAAATCTGTCAGTGAAATGGCTGATGAACATCAAAACAATAATGGGGCATTTAAACAAAATCAAAATGGAGGGGGGAGCTCCATATGCCTGGCCTCGAAGGTCACGTCCACACGTAAAGAAGACAATAAAGATGAGCACAGAGCTCTGGTGCCTCCAGCGAGAGACTAAGGCGTTTACCTTGAAACTAGAGATGGACGAGCTTTTCTCCGCCTCCTTCAACGTTTCATTCACCCAGTTGACAATAATGTCATCGTTGACCTTCTGCCCACCACCAATTTCTTCAAGGATGTTCAGTGTGTACCTGAGCAAAATCAAGAATGACTTCTGGAGAAAAGTTGCCAAAGAATTTCATGTAACAAAAAGTAGCCAAGGGTAGAAATTTTATTTTCCTTCAAGCCATGTCATACAAGTATAGATATATTGGATGCTGTTATAATGGAAGAAAAAAAGAAAACTTAATAACTAAATAAATCTTTTTAAAGAAGAATGTAAAGTGATATTATTTCTTTTAAAAAATAAAATGTAAATTTATAGTTGTTACAAAGAAATGCAAAGCGAATACCTGCTTCTTGACTTTTTTTTTTTTTTTTTTTTTTGACAGGCAGAGTGGATAGTGAGAGAGAGAGAGAGACAGAGAGAAAGGTCTTCCTTTGCCGTTGGTTCACCCTCCAATGGCCGCCGCGGCCGGCGCACCGCGCTGGCAGGAGCCAGGTACTTATCCTGGTCTCCCATGGGGTGCAGGGCCCAAGGACTTGGGCCATCCTCCACTGCACTCCCTGGCCACAGCAGAGAGCTGGCCTGGAAGAGGGGCAACCAGGACAGAATCCGGCGCCCAGACCGGGACTAGAACCTGGTGTGCCGGCGCCGCAGGTGGAGGATTAGCCTAGTGAGCCACGGCGCCGGCCAAATACCTGCTTCTAAGCATGGTCATTGCTGAGACAGGAAGAGAAAGCAGAAGAGATTGAAGAAAGGAAACGAAAAGCAAAGGATTGCAACCATTGACTACTCAGTGTTAGAAAAGTCCCAGTAGCTGGGGCTGTCGCTGTGGCGCAGTAGGTTAAAGCCCTAGCCTGTATCCCTGGCATCCAATATGGGCACCGGTTCTAGTCCTGGTTGCTCCTCTTCCAGTTCAGCTCTCTGCTATGGCCTGGGAAAGCAGTAGAAGATGGCCCAAGTCCTTGGGCCCCTGCACCCATGTGGGAGACCCGGAAGAAGCTCCTGGCTCCTGGCTTCAGATCGGTGCAGCTCCAGCCGTTGTGGTCATTTGGCGAGTGAATTAGCGGAATGGAAGATTTCTCTCTCTCTGACTCTACCTCTCTCTGTAACTCTGTCTTTCAAATAAATAAAGTAATTCTTTAAAAAAAAGTCTCAATAGCCAACATGATGAAGTAGAAAAGAGCTTCTTTCTTATACCACTGAAGTAGAAATGTTAGTAAGACAGTGACCAAAGGTAATATCTAGTCTAGGGGTAAGAGTCACCTTGGATACTGACTGTTAGGAGAACTGGTTGGGTTTTTCATGTGGCGGGGCCAGGGAAGTACGCATTTATTAAGAAGATGCTTCTAGTCCTTGCAATTCTGTGAAGCAGAGAAGAATCACCATTCCCTAAAGCTGCCTCCGTCTGAAAGGGAAGAAAGCCAGGCAGTGGAACAACACTCAGGTGTGGTGACCTCCTGACCAGGTTTGCAGGACGAGGTCAAGTGACACATGCGAGGCCTTCAGGGCTAGGATTACAGAGTGCTTCTCAAAGGAAACTCAAGAGTCCTGAGATTAAATCTGCCCCAGCAGGGCTGACCTGAATGAGGTCACCTCCACCTGGGTGTCTCAGGATTTCGCTTACATAATCTGTGGAGTGTGGATCTTTTCCAGTCCCTACTTCCGTACAAAGCACAATTCTCCCACGATTTTCCACATGGTTTGCAAGTTTAACCTCTGAAATAAGAGGATGCCCTTCCTTTGTCAAGATGAAAGCACCTTCCTTTCCTTGTAGATAGGGAGGAAATGGCTTTTGCAATTTTATATAATAAAGAAATCCCGTTTACCAGGGCCAGAGTTGTGGCATAGTAAGTTAAGCTTGTGACACTGGCATCCCATATCTGAGTGCCAGTTTGAACCCTGGCTGTTTTGCTTCCAATCTAGCTCCCTGCTAATGCTCCTGGGAAGTCAGAAGATGGTGGCCCAAGTAATTGGGACCCTACCACCCATGAGTGCTCTCTCTCTCCGTCTCCTACCCCCTCATCACTCTGCTTTTTAAATAATACATACTTATTCTTTAAAGAAATGACATTTAGCACACTGGCAGTAACATCATCTCAATGGTTCCTCCCCACATCTCCCTCCAATCGGCTGGCTCTTCATCCTTCTGCGTCTCCTCTTCACAGAACTTCCTGCCCACAGTACAGTTCTGGTCATGTCATCTCCAGTGACTCCATGGCCCAAGGAAGGCCATTCAATGACTGAGCGGCCACAGGAAGCCCTTCACAATTTGACTCAAAGGCTTTTTCCAGTGTGTCTCCCATTTCCTTCTCCCCTTCCCTCTTCCTTGCCCAGCCCCATCTCTCTCTCTCTCTCTCTCTCTCTCTCTCTCTCTCTCTGTGTGTGTGTGTGTGTGTGTGTGTGTCTCTCTGTCTCTCTCTCTCTCACACACACACATACACATTCCACTACATAGAACCATTGGCAGCTCCCTGGCCACACCCTGCCCTCCCCGCCTCCCCAGCCTCCTACTTCCAAGTCTTCCATTCTCTCTGCCTGGGCTGCCTTACCCCTAGAGTGAATTTCTAATGCTTTGAACAATTCCCAGCTCAAGGATCACCTTGTTAAGCCACATACTCTATTACTGTCACATCTGCCTCATGCCTGTTCCCCAGAACTTTTGGTGGACTTGTTGTCACCGTGTCCCCTCGGACAGGGCCCCACGGACTCTGTTCATCATGGTGTTCCATGAGTCAGCAGAACGCCCAGTGCCTTCTGGGCATAAGTAATGAAAATGCAGAGTCAGGAAAAATTAATGGAGCACCTTTCTCCCAGGGAAAGCAAGAAGGTAGCATAGATGAGAACGCTTAATTGGAGCTCAGAGATGAGGCCAAAATGCTAAGGAGTAATCAGCTCAAATGACATAAATCCTCGGTGAATTTTCAAAATATTCCTAGTTTGAAAAAGACTCTACAGTTGATCTGTGCACAAAGATTATGACTTTAGGGTAACGGGCTTCTTGTTTCCTGATAGCATGGGTATTAAGCTATTAGTCTTTACCATAACATTTAAGAATTTGTCTTCTCATAAGAAATGGTAGGCCAGTGCTTGCTTCTCTAGGTCCTCTCTCTGTAATCTGATAGACTTAAGTTTAATCACCAGCAGTTTTCCTTGAACTTGGGCTGTAATGCTCTGCTTTGTTGACAGGGTTGAGGGAAATGAAGCAACTTGAGCTAGGAACTGAACAGTATGGAGGGGATTCCACCATTATACAAAAGGCCATCCCTAGAGACTGGTGCTGTGGCATAACAGGTTAAGCATAGTGGTGCCAGCATCCCATATGGACGCTGGTTCGAGTCCTGGCTGCTCCACTTTTGATCCAGCTCCCTACTAATGTGCCTGGGAAAGCAAAGGAAGATGGCCCAAGTCTTTGGGTCCCTGAACCCATGTGGGATACTCAGAAGAAGCTCCTGGCTCCTGTCTTAAGATCAGCCTAGCACTAGCCATTGCAGCCATTTGGTAAGTGAACCAGTGGATGGAAGACCTCTCTCGGTCTCATCTTCTCTCTGTCTGTAACTCTGCCTCTTAAATAAATAAATAAATCTTTAAAAAAAGGCCATCCATGAAAATAAAGCAGCCACCACAAAGCAGGGCCCCTTGTAGAGAGGTGTAGACACCTGCGAGGCAGCCTGCTGTACTCTGGAGTTTAAGAACAGTCCCTCACAGTAGCACAGTATTCTGGGGAACACCAAGGCAGATGCAGAGGTTCACAGGAATGTGAACCTTATACATTCCATTGAAAACAAATAGAATAATGGATGGAAATAGGTTTGAGCTACAACCCTAGACAGTCCACTAAGCAACTCCTCAACTAAATGTTCATTCAAAATTTAAAACAAAAACAAGTTTGGACTTTGTTGATCTATATTTCTCCTTGTGACATAATCACTGTATATCACCAGACTTGTTTGGGGACAACTGTGCTATTAAATGGAGCCCCTAGACAAGATCTCAGTGTTACTGGCATTTGTGAAATGTGCTACACTGAAAAATCCTTTGTTCAAAATGAAATGGCACCGTGAGACCCAGTGCCAGCCAGGCCCACCTTCAACAAAAGGGGACTGATGAGGGGCTACAGAAGCAGTGATTACTGTTTGCTTCCCTGCCTCCCAACATGTGTTTTATTTCTCTAGCATTTGGCATGGCGCTAACAAGCAACTCTGCTGCCTCCACCATCTGTAGCCTGTTTGAGGTGGAGTGAGTACACTCACTTGCCTGTCTCAGACTCATCTCCTTTGCTTGGGTCTGACCATCATTTTCATTGGCTGACAGCCTGCTTGTGCCCCAAGTTGATGAAGGCACTTTAAAAAGTATGTGGAAAGATGGAATTAAACAATAATGTACATTTTCCACGGACTTTTTGAAGACACTTCATATACTCACACTACTGCCAGTTCTCTAACCTGAGAATGATCTCCAGGCTTGCTGATGGGATAAGAGGGATGTAAGCCCCCAACTAATATTTGTTCCTGGGGGGAAATGACACACCATTTATATTCTGAGTAAATGAACAATTAAGCTTGGACTGGCTGTGAATTTAATAGGTATGTTAATATGTGGCACACAGAGGAAAAAGAAAGAAAAATAATCCCTTCATTTCTTCTGGTTTCATTTACATAATTACTAGTCATTTCTTCTCCTCTAGCAATGAAGTTTTTCTCTGACCACTTTCTTATTCTGACAATTCTGGTGTAGTAAACACTCATGAGAAATATGATCTATCAATCAGGTGCAGGCAGCAGTAACATATATCAATACTAGCCCCAAAGTAGGACTCTGGGCCACATTTTTATAAGATTTCCAGAACAAAGATCATAATACAAAATGATTTCCAGATATTATGAAATTTACAAGTGAATAGAGTTGGCCTGATTTTCTTTTTTGGCATTAAATAGAATATACCAAAGATTATTTTGTAGTATAATCTGTGAATGAATATAACTGTTACAACTAAAAGGACTGTCGTTTTGAGTTTTGAAGCAATCAGAACTGAAAGCCAATCTATTAAGAATTAAATCCACTGCTTCCTGGGCTTTTGGCTAAGAAAAAAAATGTAAAGCCATGTGTGAAATACAATAAATATAAGTAGTTTCTGGAAATACACTGGTGAGAATGGGTATTAGTAACTACCAGTGATGCTCCAGATACATGCAGTAAAATAGAAGATAGAGTTGGCATTTCTGTAGTTCTGGAGTTTTCTACGCCAGAGGAGTCTTAAGACATCTGCCTCCATCATGAAGAGACTTTGTTTTAGAACTGAGTAAAGGGGTTCTGCCTGTGATAAAGCAAATGTAAATCAGGTCAAATCTATTATGATCACTGCTGATTCTCCTATCTCCCCTGCAAACACTAACATAATTATATCGAGAACCAATCACGAATATTAGAATCTGTAGACAGAGGCCTTGGAATAAAGCTAAGGCACCTAAGGATACTGCAAAGCTTGTCTTTGCCATGACTTTGTTAGACAGAATGAAATGAGACATGTGGTTTCAGGGGCATCCTTCCAGGTATAAACATAAATTAAGTTATACTAATAAACTCCAATGGAGATATGTGAATTTTTGCCTGGTCAGAACTATCAGCACGGGGGAAACAGAAAACATTTAAAAGTAATCTATTTCTCTAAAATCTGACCAGGCTCATGCTTCTTTACCAAAAACTGTTTATTTATCTTACAATATATTTTATCATATACAACATTATACACTATTATTTAACTAACATCACCATACAGTTCTTACATTAAACAAATGTATATGCAACTCCAAAAGTTACCAAAAGGTCCCTATTAAATAATAACTCTATATTAAAGCTTTGATAAAGATGAACTTTAATAGAGAACATTAAAGTCTATATTAAAGGAATTTCTACTTCTGGAGTAACAGGGACCAGATCAAAATACCCAAAACACAATGACAAACATTTGCAACATTTTTGTTCAGGCACTGGACAACAGGAAGTATAGGACAGTGGGAAGACAGAAGGAAGAGAAACAAGAGGAGCCAGATATTGTCCCAGCAGGGAGAGAGTTTCCAGGCTGCTATACAGGGAGAGAAAACCCAAACAGCACAGCCACGCCCCCTTAATTGAGGAGGAATGAACAATACAGCCATGCCCCCTGAATTGAGGGGGAATGCAAAGAAGCCAAGAGGTCTAGAGTCTGTGGGAAAGAATATTAGAAAAGAGAGAAAAGAATCATCTAGATAATCTGGAAATAAAGTTCCAGAGTCATCTTGCATGGCTTCCTACAGTGCATGCATGTGAAGACACCACTGGAGGCTGGAGAAGGAGCCCTCAGCAACAGACAGGGCAATGCCCGGAGATCACGCAGGGCTCAAAATGATTTGGTTCCCACCAGCTGGTGCAGAGAATGTTCATAATACAGAACTCAGAAAGGTAGTATCTCAGTGCTAAGAGGCAAAATGAGGTCCACACTAATTAAACTTAACATAAGCCTCAAAAGGATCAAGCTGTATTTAAGCGACTTAATTTCATAGTAGGATAAATTTAAGAATTTTTAAAGGAATACAGAAATACCCACTACTCAGCTAGGTACAATTCATAATATCTGGCAACAACAAAAAATTAGCAGCATACAAAGAAGCCAGAAATTATTACTCCCAATAAATATATAAAGAAATTAAAAGAAATAGATCCAGAAATAACAGTAATTACAATTATATTCTCTATATTGAAGAACATGGTAGAGGAAAGGAGAGACATGGGAGTTATGAAAAAGACTCAAAATTTCTAGACATGTAGTATAGAAATAAAAGAATATAGGCACTGTTTGGGGTTAGTGAAACATTAGAAACTATAGAAATGGGAGGGAGAGATTACTGAACTAGAAGACACATAGTACAAATTATCCAAACGGAAACACAGAAATCATGAATCCTAGGGGAAATAAGTTCAGGACCAAGTTTAGTAACAGAACACACACACTCAGCATCACCTGGAACAGGGGTGTGTGGGGTACACAACATAGATTTGAAGCAATGAAAGCCAAAAGGTTTTCAACTTTGGTGGAAATATAAACATGCACATCCGATAAGCTCAGCAATCCTCAAGCACAAGAAATACCACCACCTGTCACAATTAAAAGTTTAAAACTAGCGATAAAATGGTATCTTACAAGCAGTCAGAAATAAAAACACATATTAGATACAGAAGAACAGAGAAGAGAATGACAATGGACTTTTTGTTGGAAATAATGCAGGCCAGAAAACTGAAAGATATCATTAAGTTAATGAAAGCAAAAAACATTAACCTACAATTACACACTCAGAGAGAGTATCTTTCAAAATGAAAAAGAAGTAGACTTTTTCTGACATATAGAAGCTGACATAATTCATCACCTACAGAGCTACACTATTAGAGGTATTTCAGGTAGAAGAAAAATGACACCAGATGGAAATCTGTGTCTATACAATGGAAGGATGTGCACCACCAATGATAACTATAAATACAACATAATTTTCCCTTATTTTAAATCCCTTTGAAAGGTAGTAGACTGTTATTTACATAAATCGGTAAAAGAAAATGGATGCAAAAAGATATTCCATGCTACCCACTAACCAATAGGAAACTGAAGTTGTTACACTAATATCAGAGAAAGCAGATTTCAGGGGCAGAAATATGGCATCAAAAATGCTCGCATCCCACACTGATGCGCCTGGGTCTGATTCCAGGCTCCAGCTCCCGAATCCAGCTCCCTTTCAATGCAGACCACGGAGGGCAGCAGGTGGTATCTCCAGTGTCTGGGTCCCTGACACCCATTTGGGAATGAGTTCCTGGATCCCAGCTTCGGCCTGGCCCAGTCCTGGCTACTGTGGGAATCTGAGGAGTGACTCAGTGGATGGGAGCTCTCTTTGTCTGTCTGTCTGTCTTTCTGCCTCTTGAATAGAAAAATAAAAAGAGAAAAAAGCAGGTTTCAGAGGGAAAAAAACATCATATATAAAAGAGTCACTCCACTATGATAAAGGTACGGTTCATTAATATGAGACAATAATCTAAAATATTTTTGAGCCCAATAACAGATTTTCACAATACCTAAAACAAAAACTGGTTGAACCAAAGGAAAGCAAATGGCAGTAAAATAAAAAATGCTTGTTTGGTTATTAAGTTAGGCAGAAAACATAGTTTTATGGGTTAAATTACATTCTTAAAAATGTGCTAGTATATTCCTAGGTGAATAATCATTGGATAAAGTCATTTCCATGAGTGGCACTACCTTCTCATTAGCTGCCAAATCAGAGCCAGTGTTAGAGTTCGGTTTCCTTCATTGAGATCTTGTCCACCAATGCCAACCAGGGAGAACTTGGCTTGATTCTTCCCCAGTTCGACTGCATAATTACAATTCTCAAGCTGTTAATGAACAGGAAGGAAAACAATTTAGCCTCATCACCTTGACTGTGATAAATACCAGAGAAAACAATAAAAACACAGAAAATGAAATAAATATGGTTAGAATGAATGATGTCACAAATGTCAGCTGGCCTTCCAGTCTGAAGATTCAACATTGGTTAAAGAGATTTCTGTCTTTCCTAATAGTATTCCTCACTTTTGCCAAAAATATTCACAATGCACCCATAAGGGCAAAGTCAAAATGAAGTCATGATTATGAACATTTTCATGGCTATCACACAGTACACAGAGAGCCGACCTCATTTACTTGCCTGCATTATTTCTAAAACAGCTGAATTCATGGAGAGTGCTATGGGAAATTTAGAGATACCCATCCTATGCACACTTATAGTAGATACATAAGTAGGGCAGATATTCCTCTGACTACATATGGGTCATTAAGAGTCACAGAGACATGAAATGGTGAAAAATGGCTCTGCCAACTCTGTTGTTACAAAACAATGTTCCCACTGTGTTGACAGTAGACAAACTATTTGTACAAGTCAAGCTGTCAGCACAAGGCTCCGATTCTTTAGAAAATTAGAATAAGGATCCTGCTGGGAGAAAAATCCCTGTGGGTCTGCTTGCTCTAATTATGTTCATTAGAATTTTTACATGATAATGTTTAAAGACACCCGACATGGAATTAGAAATAAGTAATCAACTGAAATAATGAACTCCCTTTAATAAAACTGTTCAGGTTTCTGATTGCTATGCAATCATTCAGTCCTTGATAAACATTACTTATCTAAGTTTAGCTGCCTGATAAAGTATTCAGAGTGCTCTTGCAGACTGGTGACTTCACCAGTCTATGGGAACACCAGAACAGTTCTTGTTTACCTTCTTCATGTTGCCCCCCAGCTTGGGGTATGGTGGTTTGTTTACTCTGTTCCAGTCAACAGGGACTTTAATCTTTTCATAGAGCTGGAAGATGACCAGGGCATCTGATAAGTCACTAAACAAAACAAACACAAAAGAATTGTCAGATCTCCAACATATTCCCATTTACCTGGGGCCTACAGTGCGCCAGGCCCTTCCTTATATATTGGCTCCAGAAACAACCACAATGACCTTATAAAATTAGCAGGAGTCGGTCTATCTTTGGAACAAAGAATCTACGACTCAGGGAAATTGAGGAATGTACTCTCTCCCACGGTGACTCACCATGCCACTTCATCCAATGATGTGGCCTCCAGGAAAAGAAATATGGCTTGAACAACCAGCATAGGATACAACTTAATGGCAAAGTTAATATTTATTGTTTTGCCTGCTCATGAGAAGATCATGAACTTGTGACACATAGCATATTTGTCATTTTGCTGAGGCAGGATTTTTGTATCAAACCCACAATAAGAATAGTGCATGGAGTTGTCTCTAAAGCTCAGTTTGGCACTTTCCCCCTTCTCATCAACGTACACACATTTCGTGAAGAGAATACACACAGCATTTGAAATCCTAAGCAGCTTTTGAGGTCTGTATGTCTCACATTAAGCATGAGTTCCCAAATATTCTTACCTGTACAAGTGATTGACCCGAGGATTGACCCCGAGGGAGTTCATCCAGTTCCTAAATGTCCGCTCTTCCCGCGTCTCACCTAGATTAATGAAGACTGGTTATCTTTTAGGCCCCTAGAAAACATGCCTTTTTATGATCAAAGCTCAACTAAAGAGGCTGCAATAAAAGCCAAAAATAGAATGAAAAATAAATTAATTGAACTATTGAATTTGGATGAGGTCTGCTATTCTGTTTTTTTTTTTTTATTTTTTTTTTTTTTTTATATTTCAATCCAACAAGCATTTTACAGCATCTATTAGTAACGTGCAGTACCCTGTGTAGGGTAACTGTTGAGTTGGCCCTCAAAGGCTTACACTCACATGCTTGCTGTAAAAAACAAGAGCTTGAGGCATCAAACAGAGATCACACAAGCCAGAAGACTTGCCTATGAAGCAGATGTATCTGGTAATTGAGTTGAGGCAAGGGAAAGAATATATAGTATAAGGAACATTTGGACGGTGGGGAATTAGAACCTCACCTTCTAAGAATAGTGAAACAAGGGAAGAGTAGAAGATTTGGAAGGAATGGTGAGGGGTTGGAACAGGAAATAGGGCAAATATGAACACAAAGGAAGAAATAGGCACCATCATCATTAACCTGTTATGTACCATCATCCTATATTTAGGACACCTATCAAAACTTAAAATGAGGGGCTGGCGCTGTGGCTCAGCAGGTTAACGCCCTGGCCTGGAGCACCGGCGTCCCATGTGGGTGCCCATTCGAGACCACTTCCAATCCAGCTCTCTACTATGGCCTAGGAAAGCAATAGAGGATGAACCAAGTCCTTGGGCCTCTGCACCCACGTGAGAGACCTGGAAGGTCCTGGCTCCTGGCTTTGGATCAGTGCGGCTCCTGCTGTTGTGGCCAAATGGGGAGTGAACCATCAGATGGAAGACCTCTCTCTCTCTTTCTCTGCCTCTCCTCTCTCTTTCTAAGTCTGACTTTCAAATAAATACATAAATCTTAAAGAAAACTTAAAATGAACAATAAACACACACTTAGAATACTTCGAAATAAATATTCTATTGCTAGAATATTTGCAGAATTGAAAATGTGGGGTTTAACGGGTCAAGAACACCAGGAACTGGTACGTCAGAGAGCTGTTGTAGGGGTCACAGAGATAAGGCTGTTTAGAGGCTGCAACAAGAACCGGGGGTCTCTGAATGACAGGTGGCAAATTTAGGCTGATAGATTAGATAGTGCCAGTCATTATGGGTTCTTTCTTTTTATGACTATAATAAATTCTTGAGCAAGACAGACATATAATGGAAGCAGAACCAGAATGTGCCTGGCAGCAGTACGCAGAATTACTGAAAGGCAATATGCATTTAAATTAAACACACGAGGGGATAGTGTTTGGCACTAACATGTGGGCACATTCAAGTGTTTGATAAATGGAGGAATAGATTTCTAAGACCTATTAAAATAATTGGTGTATGAGCTAATAAGAGACCAGACAAGCAGAAAGGAAAAACAGCAATTTTAGAATACATTGTAATGGAAGAATTATTAGCATCTGCTAACTGAACAGATTTAGGGGTGGAGAAAAAGACATTACAGTAGAACCCAAGGTTTTCAGTTTTGGAAACTAAAGAAAAACAAATAGTAAGATTAATGGGAATGAAGCAGATGGGATTGAAGGTGGGGTGGAAAGCGATGAGGCAGGGAAGAGAAGTGATCAATTCTGTTTTGCTATGCTGCATTTCAAAAGAGAGAAAGATCCAATCAGACATGTCCCAGAGGTGGCTAGACAGGAGTGATTAGTGGGCTTCATAGGTAGACTTGGGAATCAACAAATTCCACAGATTCCTGACCAGGATTTATCAAGTGATACAAATGCCACAGCGCTGGACAGGGATCGCATTGCCTTCCCAGCTAGAGCAGAACATTCTGGAAGTGGGTCAACCGACACTTCACATCTGGATCTCCTTGCTTTCGTGATATTCATTTAATACTAATGTACACTTTATTTTTTTGTCTCGACATTGGGACTAGTTCATGATGAAAAATACAAAAGAAAGAATAATAAATTTCTCTGGCCCTTTTATCAGATAGAACCCAACTAGAGCTATATGCTTTTGTCTCATTACAGGGCATTAACTTGCAAAACACAGCTCTCAGGGATTCTTCTTCAAAATACCTCACTGTATTCCCCATAATCCAAATAAAAAAGTATTATATAAGCAAGACACTCAGTAAGAACTTTTTAGCATAAGTTAAATATCATTTTTAGATGGCTAGTGGCAGCAGTTTTTTGCCTCTAGGAATTAACACAGTCCATTAAGTACATAAATTATGTTTTCAGAACTCGGGATTTATTTCGTCCAATAATTAAATGCATTGTCTTCCATAAAACATTTAATGCTGATAATGGATGAAGCCTATATAAAGGAGTGTAATATAATGGTGTTTGATTATTCCTGCTTGGCTGTAATTGACTTGATTAATGTATTTATTCTCTTTGTTGTACCAGAGAATTGATGGCCTTTTGGAGGTGTAAGGGCTTTGTATTTTCTTGGGAGGTGATTTTTGATGTGCCATTGAATTAGAATTGCAAAAGTTTTTTCAAACATCTTAAGCAACTGGTTACCAACCTTCAAGAGCCCCCCAGTCGATATCCTGGTTCTCTGGTTTGTGCAGGGCAGGGTATCTGTTAAAGAGGTTGGCAATGAAAGCCAAATTCAACTTGGGGTTCCCTCGGACAACATCTGTGGCTGTGACAAATTGCCGGCAGCCTAGCCTCTCCGCCTGCTGCAGCATGCACTCCGCCCTCTGGATGTCATCCTTCTCCTGCAATGAAATAGGACAGTCAAGGCTGGGTCAGGGCTCTCCAGGTAGGAAAAGGGGAAAGGAAACCAGAATCTCAGTGGAATCCTTTGTGTGTATCTCATGCAGACACTCATAGCATATTATTATCTATGTGCACTTGCTTGGAAATCGGAAAGGCACAAGCGACAGGAATTGCTTAAGTTCAGTAATCGGGACTGCTCATTCCTATCCAGTAGAACCATTTCAGATGAGTGGTTGGTTGCCCTGTTTTAAATCAATGTGGTAGCTTCCACAATTTCATCATTTAACTAGATCTTAATTATTCTCTACCAGTAAGCTTCCTTTTAGTTATTTTCTTGCACAGATTTCTTGAGATTTTTGTCTACAAAATGTTAATTTATCAATAATTTAGATTCAAAGTTCCTATTCACAAAGGAACATCTGATTAGTATAACTATTTTTTTCTACATTGAGTTGGGATACTTGCAGCCCAAATGAAATAAATTTCATCAACTGAGCTGTTGTCATTGATAAATATATAACATTAACTTAGCTGTAATAGACTTTAGATTGAGCCCACCCACTTTGCTTGCTCAAGTAATTCTGGGGAATCTCCAGTCATTTGTAAGTCAACTCAAAACAAGGCTAAAGCTTCATGGTCCAGTGTCCTTAAGACCAGCATGTCCTTAAGACATGTCCTTAAGACTACCTTAAGACCAGGAGACGAGCAATATTCAGAAAACAGAATTTTACACTAGAATTATTTCTTAAGATGATGCTTTATTAAATAATACTACTATATATTTCATAAAGGTTACTCCTCTTTCAGAAACAAGTTCACTTCAATCTTAACAAATTGGATTTATCTCCAGGGATGGTAACTTAGGCACAGAAACAGGCCAGGCAAGTTCTCAAGAACAAGTGGTGGCAAGAGTGAAGATTCAGCCCTATTCTGGTGCCGGGGAACCTATTACGTGATGAGCACATTGAGAAGTGCCTGGCATGGTGAATGGCGCTGAATTATTATTCTTCCATTCTTTCTTTACTGCTTGATTTCCAGATTTAGTTTTCTACAACTATTACCCAAAAACTGTCAAGAGTTCAACCAATTTAATGGGGCTCTAAGCAGGAATGCACATTCGTGGAGCTCCAGAGGCAGAGGTGGGGGCGGCATGTCAGCCAGTAGGAGGGCAGCATTCTGTTCTCCCAACACAACCTGGGGCATGACCTTACCCGCAGGCCTGACATGTCAATCACCACAGCAGGAACACCCTCCTCATCTCCTTTCGGAGCCACCTGCTCAAGCAGGTGGTAGTAAGCTTTTGAGTCCTGTGAGAAATTAAGAAATAACAACTTCAAAAACAGCACAGCTCATTACACACTTAGAATGACAATTTCCCAAAAGCAAACATTTTATTTCCTCTTCCATTATCATTCAAGAATGTAACTTAATTAACAAAGCTAGAAACATTCACTCATTTGAATATTCTGTCTGCATAGTATATTGGTCTTTTCTTTTTAAAGTGAATGTAATAACAAAAAATACAGGACACACAGAGAAAGCAACCCACAGAAGCACACACTGTTCTGTTATCCTTAAGGGAGAAAAGCAATTTATTTACATGTATTAAATTGTATACAGGAAAATTTATATATACCTTTATATTGCTGTAGAAGTCAGTCAGCTAAGGTTCAATTTAAAAAAGGGTGACAGAAAAAGGAAGCAGAAGTTTAAAGCAGAGTTTATAAACACATTTAAATGGACAATCAGCAAAAGAAAAAGATTTCAAAGATAGAAGGTTGAAGCATTAACAAGCAGTCCTTATGTCAAAGGAGAAATATTAAGAGAACAAGTGCATTTTATGGCTATCTAGGAGCCAGGGACAATTATCACATTCAGTTATAGCAGTTGGATAGAGGCATGCAATTCTCAAGTTCTATTTCAGAAATATGCTTACTGATCAAAGAATTCAAATAATCATATTCTTAAAAATGTAATTTTTGTCCATCATTGAAAGCACCTAGGTTTTTAAGGTCATTTATGTAAATCACTTAAAAGTATCTTAATGTCTTCTAAAGTCTAAGAAGTCAGCTGTTACTTTTTTAGTAGTTTCTTTAAAACTAGGCGGGGTCTGGGTGGAGTAGAGGCATACACAGAAAGATGCAACAAGAGAATGTAAGCCCTGGATCCTGCACCTGCGGCAACCGCTTTTCATCCTTCTACTCTCCCTCCTCCTAGTGCTCGCTGCAGCTATTTTGAAGTCAAAGTCCCACGCAGGTGTTAGGTTAGGCACCAGTAAAATCTGCCTACTGGGGCCACCCCTGTGACTTCGCAGATAAAGCCACCACCTGTGATGCCAGAATCCCATACGGATACTGGTTCAAGTACCGTTGCTCCACTCTTCCAGTCCAGCTCCCTGATAATGCTCTTGGGAAAGCAGTGGAAGATGGCCCAAGTGCTTGGGTCCCTGCACCTACGTGGGAGACTTGCATGAAGCCCATAAACCTTTCCCACTCACTCTAGACGCACTTTCCTATCTTTGCTGATTTCATGTGATGTGAAGACATCTGCGGGGGGGGGGAGGGGGGACGGGGAGGCTACTCAGGCACACACTCTACAGCACTGACCTCAGGAGCATGCCCTGCCCTCCGAGAGCAGACACAGCACTGCCAAATGCTGGGCTTGCCAGAGCCTCAGTATCTCACATTCCTCCCAAAGTCCCAAGTGGTTATGATTCCAAAGAACACAGCCTTTTAGTGATAGAAAAATCAGGTAAATTTATGGCTGTGATCCAGTAGCCTAATCTGGGCAGAAAAGTACAAGGCTTCATTGCTGGGTACTAGGAGGGATGATGGCCAGTTCCCGTTAAACCCTACTTCGGGGGGCCGGCACTGTGGTGCAGCAGGTAAAGCCGCTGCCTGCAGCGCAGACATCCCATGTGGGCACTGGTTCAAGTCCCGGCTGCTTCACTTGCAATCCAGCTCTCTGCTACGGTCTGGGAAAGCAGTAGAGGATGGCCCAAATCCTTGGGCCCCTGCACCCGCGTGGGAGACCCACAAGAAGATCCTGGCTCCTGGCTTTGGATTGCGGCAGCTCTGGCCATTGTGGCCAATTGGGGACTAAACCAGTGGATAAAAGCTCTCTCTCTCTCTCTCTCTCCTCTCTGTGTGTAACTTTGACTTTCAAATAAATAAATAAATCTTTAAAAACACAAAAACCTTACTTCGATTGGTGGCATCAGAAGGATGTTCATAACCAATGAGGGAGGGATGGCTAGAAAATGAACTTGGCTTAGAGCCTAAGGAATGTGGGGCTTCCCACCCAGAAGCTGTGCTCTAACTTGAACTGTGCCTGCCAGATCCTGAACTCTTAATGCCATTGAGTCCATAATGTATGGCCAGCAGGAAGCTGCTACTCAAAGATTTATATGCCTGGGTGGACATCTGGTGATCTCTCTTACTCCTGCCCTTTGGAGAAAATTTCTTTGATTTTTGATTAGTGGAGATCTCATATTGTATGACAGCAGTGCACACCATTTCCTGCAGGGGACTGCTTCCTGGTGTTCCTAACTGCTCTATCTCAGTCCAGCTGTCATCAGTACCAACAGCTGATGCCTTTCACCTCGACATGGGGCTTTCCATACACCTGGACACCACACGGTATGCTTCTCTCAATTTTTCCCCTTGTGGATTTCATTACTCAGTTCCCTTACCTGCACAGTGAGAGAACCATAATTCTTACCTTATAGGATTACTGTGAGGTAAATGAACCAATACACATATACAATACCTAGTAGGTAACAGACACCACGGTTGCTATTAGTGTTAATAGAAGTCATCCTCTCAAGTTTTAAAAGGAAACGCCACTTAATAATGCCCCTGTTTATAAAAGCAGACACAATACAGCCCTACATAAATGCTACTCCAAAAGCAGGGCAAAGTCTTGTTCTTCCTCCATCTCACACCTTTCTCTGCTCTGCCTGATACTGAAAGTCCACGTGAGACCCATCTCATTTGATGCTGTGCTCAGACTTTGGATAGTCCTGGGTGTGGGCCTGGTTTAGAGCTGCACGTGGTTTGGAAGGACAGCAAGTGGCTCCAAAGCGGCACCTAGGTCAGCCGTGGAGCTGCAGAGGAGCCCAGATCTGGTGTCCCTGTCTTTTCTCTGCTAACGCCCAAACCCTGCTCCCGGCTGTATCCAGTCCCGTGCAGGCGCCATCCCCTACCTTGATGTCGGTGCTGAAGTTGCTGATTTTGTTGCAGCCTGCATTCTCCAGGTGGTAGTTAGCCCACCTCAGCAGAAGGTCTTCCGGAGACAGTTTCATCAGATCCTCCAGGCTCTCCCCTTCTCTCAAAAGAGCAATCAGAGCTGAAGAAGTACAAAAATGGAAGAAAAATAAATACAGGGGGTGGGGGAATTTTCATGAGTTTCGTGCAGCTCTGTTGGAAAGCTAAAGACAGCAGCCCAGTCTCCCTAGGGTATCACCTTATTATTATTCCTGGGAAAGAAATGTATGCTATTGTGAGTTGGTTTACCAGCCCCGTTTTTCAGATGGAAAATACAAGGCACCCAAGTGTCGCTCCCCCTCTTCGTGGAGGAACAACACAGGACTCTGCGCTGTTCTTTTGTCTGCTCGGCCCTTCCCGGGTTTGCTGCTGGTCCTTCCCGGGTTGGCTACCGTCCCTCCACCTCCGTGGAGGGGCGGGCCCCCCTGCCACTTTCCCCACTTCCGCGGGGGAGCGGCACACCACCAGCCGGCTCTCTCCGGGGCTGCTCAGGTGTTCCTTCAGATAGATGTTCCTGGTGCATGTTGTCTCTCTCCTCCTTTATAGTCCTCTTCCACCAATCCCAACTCTGCTACCCACACACCGAGTACGCTGCTCTCCTCCAATTAGGAGCAGCTCCTGCAGCTTGTCAAGTTGGTGAGAGGCAGCTGTGTAGAAGCTGTTTACTCCTCTCCCAGTGCCATATTGTGGGAGAGCAGATGCATAGAATAAGTCTTAATTCCAGTAACTTAGTCTAGTCCGAGTTGCTCCCCACACCCAAGGAATCTCAATGCTATGCTTAAGAACATCAGGGCAGAGTCCCCAAAATGGCCAAGATTATTGATTCAGAACGCTGGGCTGGGCCTGTCAGACCACACTGCAGGACAGGACAACATTTTTGCTTTCAAAAGATCAATGCTGAAATAAAGACAACGTTCTCTTGTCTATTCCCTTAGGTGTTGTATATTTCAAATGCTTATCTGCAAAATTGGAGGAATTCAACAATGTAATCAACTCTCCTCTATGATTTCCCAGTCGGAGAAATGTTTTTTGCTCAGTCAGAAAGTTTAAATTTAGTTGAGATTGTTATTTGCAAATCAATATTCTTTCTTTCGAGTTTTAAAATCTCTACTTTTTTCCCCCTTATATTATGCTTAATAGATTGATTTTAAAAACACTGCCTCAGGATTTATCACTGGTTATTGTGATTTGGATATTTAAATAAAAATAAATGCATGTGCCTGAGCATCAGGTTTGACTACAGATTTCATATTGGTAGGATCTGAACCTGAAAACTAAAGGATAATATTGTGTTTTGTGTGATACTTATCAAGGTCTACTACTCTAAGCAGTTGGGTTGCCACTGTTTAAATGCAGATAGAATGGTGAGAGAGACTAGAGTAAGACCAGCAGTTACCTATTTAGTTGAGAACTTCAAAACCCAATAAATGTATTTTTTACTGTCTTTCTTTTTTATTGTATATATTTAATGTGTATAACATAATTTTTTAATCTGATATAGATAGTGAGGTCATTACTAAAGTCAAGCAAATTAACATGCCCATCATCTCAAATAGTTTTCTTTCTTCACTCCTTCCTCCCTCCCTCCCTCGCTCCCTTTCTCCCTCCTTCCTTCCTTCTTTCATAGTAAGAGTATCTAAAATCTACTTCTTGGCAAATTACCCATATACAATACAATATTACTAACTAACTATGGACCTCATGTAGTACATTAGGGCTCCTGTATAACCTTGGTGCTGTACCCTATGACCTACATTTTCCTCTGTAGTCTTGATAAGAAACAGACCAAGTTTATGTTAATCTGGTACGTGCAGCACATTTACGTGATGTGCTTCACAAAATGAAGTTAAAAATAGCTGTATTTGTTAGGAAGTGTCTGAAGAGAAAATGAGCTCTGAAAAAAACCTCTTGAGGTTGGTGTCCCAGACAGTAAGACAGTTATACGCCCTAAACAAGCATTATTATTAGTCTGTGGTCTTAAAAAGCTTTTGCTCTGTCATTTATTAAAGTCTGGTCAATGTGGATAGCATCTATTACATTAATATTATGGATTCAGTAAAACCATAGTTTTCAAAACTTGACAATTCCTGGGGCCAGCATACTGGCATAAAGGATTAAGCTGCCACCTGCAATGCCAGCATCTCATCTGGGTGCCAGTTTGGGTCCTGGCTGCTCCACTTTCAATCCAGCTTCCTGATAATGGTGTGTGGGAAAGCAGCAGAAGATGACTCAAGTCCTTGGTTCCCTGAACCCATGTGGGAGACCTGGATGAGCTCCCGGCTCTTGGTTTTGGCTTGGTCCAGCCCTGGTCATTATGTCCATTTGGGGAGTAAACTAGTAGATGGAAGATCTCTCTCTCTCTTCCTTCCTGCCCCCACTTCTTTCTCTTTCTCTCTATATTTCTGCCTTTCAAATACATAAAATAAAGCTTTAAAAATTTGACTTGTTGAACTCTTTACTTAGTGTAGGGTTAATCTTAATCTAAACTGAAAATAGAAATTTGTTAAAAATTAAGAGTAAGAACAGGAGAGAGAAGAGGAAGAAGGGTGGGAGTGTGGGTGGGCAGGAGGGTAGGGTGGGAAGTATCACTATGTTCCTAAATCTGTAAATATTAAATACATGAAATTTGTACACCTTAAATAAAATAAAATAAAAAAAAATCTTGAGCATTCCATATATCTTCTGTGTAGAGTCCCCAACACATTGCATTAATGGAAAGCCATGCCATTAACAGCATTTGGGACTTTGCTCTTACCTTCATTCCTGCTGAGTTCAATGTCGGCAAACAACCCAATCTTGATGACTTGCCACAAGAGTCCCAGGACCAGATATGGCTTCCCCTCCTTCAGGTCTTCAGCTCCTATGTTAACCACATGGCAGCCGATGGCTGAGGCAGAGTTCAGAGCCAGGTTCAAATTTTCCTGAGAGAGAAAAAGGATGCACATTTTGTTCTTTGACTTTGTAGATATCAAGTGATTATTACTGATTGGCAAAAACAACAATGTTTTCCTTCTGGAAAGTTCACAGGTCTAGAGACATGGTTTTCACTAGTGTTAACACTGAGCAAAGCAGCAAATAATACCTAAAACAGAAAACCCAGTGGTCCAGCCAATCAAACCAGCACCCAGGTTGAAAGCCCATCGTGGTCAGCATGAAGCTAAGTCTTATGTTTTTCCATCTTGCTCTTTCTGAAACCAACACCCTCAACATCTCCATGATCCAGAAATAAACGGCACCTTTGAGGGAAGCCACTGTTTTGTCACTGGTTGTCATTAGTAAGACAACTGTTGATGTAAATTAAGGTCATGAAAGAGAGTAACAGAATAGGTTGTCCATTTGCAGATTGAGTATTAAAATGAAGAAGATAAAAATCAATTCCTGGAAAAGAAGGAGTAATTTATACTAGACAACTCACTGAGTATCCGTAAGAGACAGTGAAGTTGAGTGCACACATGCACACACACACACATGCATGTAGAGATTACTTGTGCTTATCACTAACAACAATGCATGTAATGTAACTCACGGACAGTTGGAAAATAGTCTACAAGGCTTTCAGTCTAGAGTCTATGGACGATTCTTGGACCCATAAAAGAGGAGATAGCCATGTCAGAGATGCATAGATGTTGTTTTTATGAAAGATTACAAACCAAGCAAAAGACACCCAACAGTTGGGAAGGAAACTATCTTTCTTGGCCTAGCGCTCAAATGATGAGTGAAAAGCATTGTTTCTACTTAAGGCCAAGATTACCAGGAAATTTAACATAAAATGCATTCATATATGTTAATCACTGTTCTCAATTTCATTACTACTTGCATTTTAAAGTACATAGGGCTGCTTAAATCTAAATAGATGATGATATGTCATACATGATTTCAGAACTGAGACATAGTTCTGAGCAAGTGAATCACAATGATGTTAAAATATTAGAGTATAGAGAGAAACACAGCTTAGGAGCGCTGGCTACTGTTCCAGTTAATCAGCAAATTGAAGGAATAAAAACAAGTTTTATTTATTACACTCAGAGTTGTGGCCAATATCACTGTGAAGGCTGCCAGAGTGCTTCCCGTTTTTCATACCCTCACTTCTTAGAAAGGCCTATCTTTTCGGCTAAAATGCTATATTTGGCATCAGCTCAAAGGTACTTTGCTAGGGAAAATCTGAGTTCAATCTTTAGCCAGTGTGAAATTTACTCCTAAGTGTCCAAAATATACAACCCTTCTCTTAGTCACTAAAATCTCCCCAAACTTCCTCCCCACCCTGCCATATTAGTAAAAGATAAAGCAGAAATATTTCCTTTGGTCCCCGCTAGTTGTGATAAATCACCAACCAAAAGCCTGGATTTCGGGAATCATGTCTGAGCACCTGCAAAGGGCTGACTCTACAGTTACAGTCCTCACAGACTGCAAGCAAACCTGATACTAAGGGAATGGTAGGAAGACATACCTGAATGGTGAAAGGCGTGAGTTTCTTTTTGTTGATTGTTCTTTCATCAATGGTATCTGGCACTGACAGGTTGATCATTTTACTGAAAGAGAAACAATGAAAAGACAGCAGCCTTCTGAGTAAGAGTCTATTCCAACAGCTTTAAATTCTAGCATCCCTAGTTGAACAGGACAGCATCTGCTGTGCAATCCCACGTCCAGCCACAAAATCAGTTATACAATTTTGACTAGATCCAAACTATCTGTGGAAAAGTCAATGTTCCTAAACCCACAGGGGTACACTGAGGTAGGACATGAGGACTCTGTTCACCCACCTAAAGAGTTGCAAAATTATTCTGGTTTCCTTAGCATATTAAGGCAAATTTCCCATGAGCATTTTTACTTTACTAGCAATGAAAATTATTACCTCTACGCAAAAGACTATACTCCCTTGGCTTATGTAATGTCTACATTTCTGTTTAAAGCCTGATCAAAATGTATGCCTTTAGCTAATCATATAATTTTAAACCCTTCTATAGTTATTATTTTATCAATACTTTTTAAAAAGTTTCCTCCACTTAAGAATCTAACACATTGATCAGATATCTAGAGCAAGCAATGATTTTTTTATGAAAAATTGATTTTATTCAAGTTAGTATTATTTTAATCTTTGGGACACATAAAAATTTCCTTAGGTCACTATCATCTTATTTAAAGAAATGAATTTGAAAATTATATCTAAAAATTATATCTAAAAAATTATATCTAACAAAATCTAAAAGCCCTAACTGTGACTATTTCTTTTTTTTAATAAGAAACAGCATTGACTTTTTTTCCTAACAATTTTCAGAATTACCCTTTTTGGTGGGTGTTCTTTATAGAAGTATTTCCATAACTTTGGTGTGTGTGTGTGCGCTCTCATGTGTCCATATATTTAAATAAAACAGCCGGCGCTGCGGCTCACTAGGCTAATCCTCTGCCTAGCGGCGCCGGCACCCCAGGTTCTAGTCCCGGTCGGGGCACCGGATTCTGTCCTGGTTGCCCCTCTTCCAGGCCAGCTCTCTGCTGTGGCCAGGGAGTGCAGTGGAGGATGGCCCAAGTGCTTGGGCTCTGCACCCCATGGGAGACCAGGAGAAGCACCTGGCTCCTGCCTTTGGATTGGCGTGGTGCGCCGGCCACACCGCGCCGGCTGGGGTGGCCATTGGAGGGTGAACCAACGGCAAAGGAAGACCTTTCTCTCTGTCTCTCTCTCTCTCTCACTGTCCACTCTGCCTGTAAAAAAATAAATAAATAAAATAAATAAATAAATAAATAAAACATACTTTACTGAAATTTAGGCAAAACCAGCTCTTGAATCACTAGCTAAAAAATATAAAACTAGTAGAAAATTAGCAGCTCTGGAACATGTAGGGAAATCAGTTGATTTTAAAACTATAAAGTATCTGGGCCAGCGCTGGGGTGCAGCAGGTTGTTGTTATAGGCAGCAGGTCAAGTTCTAGGTGCTTCACTTTTGATCCAGTTCCCTGCTCATGTGCCTGGAAAAACTGTGGCTGAAGTGCTTGCGCCCCTGCACCCACGTGGGAGACCCAGATGCGGTACCTGGTTCCTGGCTTCAACCTGGCCCAGCCCTGGCTGTTGAGGTCATTTGACATAGTGAATCAGCAGACAGAAGACATTTCTCTCTCTCTCTCTCCCCCTCCCTCACTCTTCCTCTCTTTCTCTCTTTTTCTCTGTAATTCTGCCTTTCAAATAAATAAATATCAAATCAAATCAAAACAAAAGAAAAAACTACAAGGTATCCCTATCTTGCAAAGTCTAATTATAGAGATAAAATATATGGATATGAAAAGTTCTCTAACTTATGAAATTTATATTTATTGAATAAAAGCTTTCTATAAAAAAGCTAAAAAAATTATCTAGCAGTTCAAAGTAAAACATAATAATTCACAAAGCATTACAAATAATATGTCCTTTAAAAGTCAGCGTAGGGGCTGGTGTCATGGCACAGCAGGTTAAGCTGCCACCTGCAATGGTGGCCTCTCATAGGAACACTGGTTTGAGTCCTGGCTGCCCTGCTTCCAGACCAGCTCCTTGCAAATACGCCTGCAATGGCAGGGAAGATGACACAAGTGCATGGGTCCCTGCCACCCACGTGGGAGATCAGGATGGAGCTGCCTGCTCCTGGCTTTGACCTGGCCCAGACCTGGCTGTTGTGGCCACTTGGGTAGTGATCAGTGGGTAGAAGATCTCTCTCTCCCTCTCTCTCTCTCTCTCTCTCTCTCTCCCTCTTAATTTGTCACTCTGCCTTTCAAAAAAAGTTAAATAATTTTTAAGAAGTCAGTGAAGGGAGAGGTGGTAGGGCGTGGGTTGGTCAGAAAACTCCATGGTAAATAGAAAGGAGAGGGAGAGCCGGGAAGGGCATTCTCATAAAGGAAAATAAAAGGCGAAAATGCCACAGTTATAAGCTATAAGCAGACTGTGCATGGGGGAGAGCGAGTGTGTTTGCTGGTGCCTCAGCAGCCACTCATGCAGTCTTTGGCTGCATACCCAAAGTTACAGGGTGTTGGAAGCAAAACTAGATGAACATTGAGAGAAGACCAGGGGTTGACAACTCAGCACTTGGTCTTTCTTTTTCTTTTTTTTTAGCAGCTGAATCTTTTAAACATAAAATTTCATGATGAAATTTACTCAGTAAAACACTAAAAATAGCATTTCTCTTGATCAGTGCACAGGAGGGGGAATCGATGTCTTGTCCACCCATCTCACAATCACTGTGGCCTGCAGTGGCGGGGAAGCTGCTAAAGCAACAGCTACAGTGGCCTTTGCAAACCCACCATCCTGACGGGACAGCCCTGTGTTCAGAGGCCTGTTGAGGAGACAGCGCCCTTTCTCCAGTGCCCTCCAGACTGGAGCTGGGTATTTTTGTGCGACCCAGAAGTCCCTTGGCTGAAGGTCGGCAGCTTGCACTGGGATGGTCTGCTTCAGCTCCCCTGGGGCTGCTACTCTCAAGTCTATCTGCTTTCATGATAGGCCTTGCTCAGACAAAGCAAAATGGCAGATGGCCCCCAAACAATTGCTTTTGACCTTGTGTTACTTTCATCTTTATTTATGTCTACATTTATCGGTTCTGTGTATCCCTCCTCTCCACCCAAGCAGTATCACTTTTATATTTTTCAATACAAATGGCTGTGGAAACCAGTTTGATCTCTTGGTCCTGGAAAGAGAAAGACCAGAAAATACATTCCAGGAGCAGCGGAGCAGTGGAGGAAGTTGGTCCAGGATAAACACATTAATGCTCTCCTCCATAAAACAGGCAGTTCTTAGGAAACCAAGAAGGGAGTGCTATTTACCAAAGGACAATGCCATCCCCGACAGCGTTAAAGAGATCATCGGTGTTTGGATTCATGGGGATGACATGCCGGCAGTCGGGATCATGTTCCAGGGCTTTGTTTATCCAGTTGACAAAGGCATACTTTTCTTCCTCTGCAGGTAAATGATCACAAAGACTCATTGGCAAAGTGAAAGTTTCAAATAAACAAAATTATCCACAGGGATCTCAGATTCTTATACCCAGGAGAAGCGTTACAAGATTATCCAGTCCATTATCTCAATGTCTCACATTTATTGGCTTTTAAAAATCTCAAACCACTTGGGAAATAGATACAAATCTGTGTTAATTCTAGATCATAAAACATACAGATTTAGAACAAAGCAACAACTATATAAAATATATTTGCAGATATACTACATTTAGAAGCAAATATATACCTAGTTATATTTATATTGTATGTATATGTATATATAATAAATACTTGTGCTAGAGATATACTCCAAATATAATTGTGATCCAATGCATACAGGCTAAAACACTGGGCTCTTCCTGTAGCTTTGCTGATGTAAATGTTGTATGATATGGATAATACTTGGAGTTATCTCTGAACTTCTTTATATAATTTCAGTGAAGTTGCAATGAAATGAAATCATTTGTGATACTACATTTCTTTCCTATCAGGAAAGCTGCCATGAGTAGGTCTTAGAAGCTTTAACACAAACTCAAGCTGTGTCTTATAGTCCAGCACTGCGTTTCTCAAATTGTGTGTCACTAAAAACGAGTGTCCTTTGGAAGAAGCCCGAGTCATCAGCTTGTGTCACACTGCATTATGTTTCAGTGTCACACAGACTCATAATGGACATCTGACTGAACAAAGGCTCTGGAAATTCCTGTATCCATAAATAAAAAGCTACACTTTGTCTTAGCCACCACAGGCAGGTATCTCTCAGATCAACTACCTGTTTTAAAGAATTCGGTTTAGGAAATGTGAGATTACTACACTACTTGAGCTACTAGAAGTTTCCATTAATGCTGTTGGATGGTAGCTTTCAGAATCAATATACAAGCTTCTTCCAAATTGAAGAAAACACAGTTTTTTTGACCCCTCAGCAGGTGTCCAGAACAATCATGAAGTCTAAAGACAGAAACCTGAGCAGCTGATTTTGTGCATAAAATTTATGAAGGAATGTTGGCAGCCTTTTTTATTTTCTAAGTGCTGGTGAGATTATCTAGTATCAGATTCTACATCGAAAAAGGACTGCTCCTATATCATGTGCCAAGAATTGACCCCCTGACACATAGGAAAACAGGTAGGAGCCCATGAAGTGGTGCTGGCTTCTGTCACTGCTTGCGTCCCTTATGTTTGAATACCAAGCTGAGAGTTACAATCCCTGTAGGCATGGACCCTCTCTACCCCTTTCCCTCTCCTCCAACTCTCAGCTCTGTCAGCATCCCGAGACCTTCTCCACCCGATTCCCACCCATCAACAGAGCCTACCTGAATAGGAATGCTGGGTGCCAACGCTAGACTGTTCTGAAGTACCACCAATTGCACAAATCCCTTCTTTCTTATTGATCGCTTTTCTGAATGTCTTGGCAACCTCTGTGCTTTTTAGGCCATGGAAAATCTGCCAAAATACAATAAATCTTGAGAAAACCAAGCAGGGATCAAGAAAATCACAAAGGAAAGAGTATAGAATTTTGAAGCAAGAAGAATAGGAAGGAATGTCTATATTTCTCAAAACTGAATTAAGTTCTAAGTTTCAAATGCATCTCCTTGTATTCAAATACACTCACCTTGATAAACTCATCAAAGCTGATCTTCCCATCTTGGTCCAGATCACCTGTGGCCATCAGGTTTTCTGTGATTTCTCTTACTCTGTACCCAGGCAGAGGCAAGCAAGCAGCCTTGAACAAATCATTCAACTCATTGCAGCTGATATATCCATTGCCATCGGTATCTGTAACGCAAAGGACGCACTGAAGCCGTGGGACCATTCAGGCTGAGCGCACAGAGGCAAGGGGGCACTAGCGAGCAGGTGAGGGGACAGGGAGGCAATCACTAGGGGGCCATGGCCTGACCCTATGAAAGAGTCAGAACTTCACAAGAGGCCTGTTGCTATTGGATATGGGCATTAGCATCACTTCCAACTTCCACAGAAGAGTTCTGATCTCAAAGCAGAGGTTCTGGCAATTGAATCTGAAAGAACTCCTTATAGAAGCTCCTGGGTCAGTCACAGATGTAGTGATAAAGAGTAAGAGAAGGAAACCAAGCATAGGAAGATATATTGGGGGTAATTTCCAGGAAAAAAAATACAGGTGGGAAGGAGTCTATATCATCTTGCAAAAATAGGTTCTCCAGCTCCTTTAGCCGATACCACACTGGTTTCCCAGCACTATGCTATTTGGCTCATGGCATCCTCTCACTGACACTGGCCTCAGTAAGAATTCCAGGTGCCAAGCTAACAGAGACGAGAACTTTGCGACTTGAGGTACCAGGTCTACTCACCAACTTTGGCAAAAGCCTCTCTGAGCTCCATCATCTCCTCATCGGACACTGATCCTCTGGCCATTTTTTTTTTTTAATTATTGCTTTAGGCAACCTAACTGGGGAGGAAGAGAATACAGGTTAATTCTAAAGTACCACACGAAGTGGTGATTCCTGTTTACTTAATGGAGAAATAGTCTTTTGCATCTCTCATGGTGTGTAAGTATCCTTGCAAAAGCAAGTTCGGGGCCAGCGCTGTGACATGGCAGGTAAAGCCACCACCTGCAGTGCCGGTATCCCACATGGGCGCTGGTTCAAAGTCCCAGTTGCTCTACTTCCAATCCAGCTCTCTGCTGTGGCCTGAGAAAGCAGTGGAAGATGGATCAAGTACTTGGGCTCCTGCACCCACGTGGGAGACCCAGAAGAAGCTCCTGGCTCCTGGCTCCTGGCTTCGGATCAGCGCAGCTTTGGCCATTGTGGCCAATTGGGGAGTCAAGCAGCAGATGAAAGATTTCTCTCTCTCTCTCTCTGCCTCTCCTTCTCTCTCTGTGTAACACTTTCAAATAAATAAATAAATCTTTAAAAAAAGAAAGTAAGTCAGAGGTAGGCTTTTTCTCAGTCCTGCATGCTGTGGTCTCCGAGCATGACCCTCAACAATTTACCCCCTCCCGCCATGTATACACATTGCTTTTCACATCAAGAGCTACAGCTTATTCCTCTCCCCTCAGTTAAGGGCTGGGCTTGCGGTTGCTTTGACAGCAGGTGATGTGAAGAACATCTGAAACTGGAAATCTTGGCCTCCTTCCTTTTGGATTAGGATACTCCCTCTTGGTACCACACTGCTGTGCTGTGAGATGCTGAAGCCACACAAAGAAGTCAATGAATGAGAACTGGGTGCTTTGATTGACAGTCCTTGTTGAGCTCCCAGATGACAGCAAGCATCAACTAGCAGCCACCTGAGAGCCCATCTGACCTTCTAAATAACCATGGTCCCAGCCAACATCACATGGAGCAGCAAAGCCACTGAGCTGTGCTCAATCAGAATAGAGAAATATTTTTGTATTTTGTCATACAGCAATACACAACTAACACACTTTGACATACATGTCTTTTTTACACACTTTTACATAAATGTCTTCATATTCATAGTACAAATGACATGTTTAGCAAAGCCAACAAGTACATTTTATAACTTCAAATGGAGCCAGTTGTCTTTATATTTATGGATGAATGAAGGGAATCTGACCCTTTAATAATTCATATATTGCATTTGGGGGCACTGTTTGTTTCCTTTGAAGAAAGCTAGTCTTGCTGACAGACAATGCTGGTCCTTGACTAAGTTCCTTTTTCCTGTGTGCATTATTGCTGTCCTCTAGTGGGGAGAAAGAGAATGAAACAGAAAGTACATTCTCTTTCCCAGGCCCTTAGCTAATCCACACCTGCAGGTTCCCAATAGGCTTATTGGATCTCCTGGTGGGAAGAGTTAAGTGGAATGGTGAGAGTGGAGGTTGGAGTATTTCAATCTATAATTATATTTTGTGGATACTTTAGTGGAAATGATTTTCCAAATACTTTAAATTTGTGACAAGCTGTTTTAAATTGATTTCATCTTGGTATTTTTGTACCATTCTATATTGTTGTTTTGTTCTTGATGGCAACTTACAAGCACACAAAAAAGGAAGCAGTTTTAACACCGAAACCTATAGACCCCAAATATATGACACTCAATTTTACAAATCCACATCCATTACCCACCAACTTATTATCCTGCTGCATACATATATTGGTGTTTTCAAACTTTTGCTTCCCCAAGCAACTCTTTATTAACAAAAATGTCACATTGAAATAAAGCCAACAAAGCTGGAATTTTGAGTCTTTACAAAACAGCAATTTTGAGTCTTTGTTTGAAAAAAATACAAATGTCCTTGCCACCTCCCTTCATCTTATTTTCTTGTTACCTGATTGGTCTATGAGAACTATATATTAATTCAATTAAAATCCAATGTTTTATCAATACAATTTTTATTTTTATTATTTGCTTTATATATCTAAGAATATAGTAACCCATTGTGTTATCTGAAGGAAAATAAACATTTTTGAGATCTTAATTGTAGAAATAAACAAAATCTCATTTATATATTATAATAACACAGAGGCAGATACTGACTAGTTCAGTTTTTGTCTCCTTCCTTCCTACCCTCCCTCCTTCCATTTTCTTTCTTTCTCTCTCTCTCTCTCTCCTCTCTCACTCTCTCTCTTGGCTTTATCTACAAATAATTTTGAGCTAAGACACAAGGATGTATCCAAAGCCAAGGGTTAAGCTGACTAAATGATGCTACTGATGAAAAGGAAAGTAGTGTGCAGGTGAAATAAGATGACGGCAGGGAGAGACTTTACTTAAAATACACACACAGAGACCCTGCATGCTTTGGCAGACGTAGGCTGAAAATCTAACTCAGGTTCTCCATGGGCTAATGCAAAGAGCAAAGTGTCATCAGTTCTGTGATTCCCTCCATCCGTGTGAGACAAACAAACCCATTCCACCAGGCAACAGAACTGAGGTCTGACAACAAAATCTTCATCTAGGCTTTAAGAAGAGGATGCTGGGGGTGCAATAAACAAAAGCTTTGTTTTTCTTATAATGTCCCTCTCTGTAGGATGATGGCATATTCTCATTTTATAGAGCAGGAAACAAGCTCGGAGGGGCTAAGATCTGTATCTCAGATCACACAGCTGGGCAGAGGCACAGTCAGGACCCAGTCTCAAGTCTTCACTCCTCTCCTACACCATCTACTCAGCTTCCACACCTTCAAATTCAAAACTAGACACTCATTCTACCCACTCCTTCATTCACTCAGCAGTTATGCATTAAATGTCTAGAGTATGTATGGCCCCATGGAAGAATTCAAAAATAACCTGTAATGAGCCTAAGCATTCCAACTGAGGATCCTTCTGCACTCATAGGCTAAGGGATCAGGCTTCTGGTTGAAGACATTAGTGTACAATTCTGGGTATGCTGTTAAATTTTGGTGACTGATTTCACTTGCCTCTCGCTTACACCCATGCTCCACAAATGCATTAACAGAAGGCTCCCCCATGAACAGAAGGAACACCTTGTGGTAAAATCTGGCCTAAACCCTACAGCTGGCTTGCCCTTCATACATTCAGTGTCTTAACCTCTTGATTCCTAGGTGTTCATGGGACCATGAGATATATCTGTTCATTAACACGTTTTATGACTACCCACTATAAGCAGGCACTGTTCTTCATTCAACATGAAACAAGTCTATACTGAGTCAGTTAGTAACCCTAGAAGCAAGGAGGAAAAACAGAATCTCTGGATCTCAACCTGCCCTGCCCTTTGGTGTAGGAATGTTAGATTTTAGAGCCCTGTAAGAGACTGGTGAGAAAGCGAAGCACCAGTAGGGAATGAAACCATTTGTTAATTGTCAAGAGCAGGGTCAGAGAAGAAACAAAAGAAGTGCAGTGCTGGGTAATAATGAAAATCTTTAAAAAATTTAAAAAAGATTATGGTATAGTGAAAAAAGTAAAGCAAATATTTCAGCATTAACACCAACATTGTATGACCCATTCAAATAAAAACAGATGAAGAAAAAAACAGGTTATTTTAAAATCATGTCCTTTGAATCTATAATTTATTTATTTGAGGGGGAGAGATAATGACAGAGAGAGAGCAGGCTCCCATCTGCTGGTTCACTCCCCACATGCCCACAATGGGGCCAGGTTGAAGACAAGAGCCTTCAACTCAATCCAGTTCTGCCACATAAGAGGCAGGGACTCAACTGTTTCAACCATTACTACTGCTCCCCAGGGTGCACATTAGCAGGAAACTGTATTCAAGAACAGAGCCAGCACTTGAACCCAGGTACTGATATGGGAAGTGGGTGTCCTAACGGGCATCTTACCCTGAGACTAAATGCCATCCCCACCGTGTGGTTTTTAAACCATGGCAGACAGGTCAATATGCAAAATTTTCGGCATTTGTAACAACACTTTGCTAACACATTTGTGAGTGGGGAGGATCATCAGACAGAAACCACCTAGTGAGAAGTATGTCAAATCACAAAAATCCAACCCTTCACTGACTTAACAGCTAAAGCAAAAGAGAAGTGGATTGAATTAGTTTAAAAGATGAACTGGAGAAGGACTGGCCAATGGCTAAGTTGCTGTGACACAGTATGTTGTTGTTGGACCCAAACACAAATAGGTATCTGGGTAGAGTCTTTTTTTTTTTTTTTTTTTTTTTTGAGTCATGGAAACACAACCTAACTTTTAGGAACATAAGGAAGCTTAGGAATAACTTATTTCAACTCCCTCCTTTCATAAGAGAAGGAAATGAAAGGTACAATGAGATGAGATGCTTCGTCTATGCACACATTCCTCAAGGCAGTGCCAGGCGGGTGGTGGCAAAGGGGGCAGAACAGGGAAAGGATAGAATTCCCAGGGCCATTAACGTCCACAACAGAGAAGAGACCCTTTAGCTAACTGAACTGAATGTGCATTTGCAGAAAGCAGAGCAACAGGAAGAGAACATAATTAACTTAAAAAACATGCAGGTCAGGCCATTTCGAAGAATACTCTTGGTGTTAGAAACAAACACTGGTTACATAGTCTGCCTTTGCCTGGGGGAAAAGCATCCAATTTAATTCATGCTTATTTCAAGGTGTGAGTTACCAGAACATTAGTAAAATTAGTAAGGATAACTGGTGGGGGCTACAGTTTGCAAATCGCTGGCACTATATTGGCAGCAAACTGGAGAGACCACTGCAGTCATGGGTCACGTGCAGTGTTACGTGTGGTGTTGGGAGCCTGAGCAGAGGGCTGCAGACGGCATGGGTCGTCCAAGGCGTGAGCAGGCAGTTCTTTCAGAGTTGCTTTACTGCTCTGCATCCACGCTGGCCCTTATTTAATGACTGCATCGTCTAAGTTTGCCCTGCCCTAAGTTTGACATCTTAAGTTCTCTTGTGCATCAGTGGTAAATTTTGGAACTCTGCTTCTGACTCAATGCCCACATCATAAATCTAAGAAGACAAATCTCAGATCATCCATCCACATCATGTCTGGTTGCTAGAGTGCTTTCTGTGAGCACTTACATTTATTAAATCAGTAGCTGTAGCTGTGCCTCTTCTGATCCAGCTCTCTGCTATGGCCTGGGAAAGCAGTAGAAGATGGCCCAAGCGCTTGGGCCCTGCACCTGTGTGGGATACTGGAGGAAGCTCAGATCGGCTTAGCTCCAGCCACTGAAGCCATCTGGGGAGTGAACCAGCAGATGGAAGACCTCTCTCTCTGTCTCTCTGTCTCTCCCCTCTCTCTCTCTCTAACTTCACCTCTCAAATAAATAGAAAAATAAATAAAATCTTAAAAAAAAACCAGTAGCTGTAGACCCCAAGACGTTTGGTCAAAGAATGTACCAAGCATTCACTTTTAAAAAAAACTGATAAGATTATTTTAAAAAATTTCAATTCCCTTAGGACAGTAAAGTTTGAGTTTCTGCTTAAAGGGAGCTGGTACTTCCCAGATCGGCAGTGAAAGGGAATTTCTGAGAATGTTATTATGAAAGTACTCGACACAAGGTTCCTGAAGTCTGAATAGAGAAACTACTTGCAGGAGTTTATTATCGAACGCAGTGCTGCAGAATTTACAGGAGGAAGTGAAGCCTCTGACGTGCATGTAAAAGTGTAACTGGAATTTCTCTGAGGAGTTTCAGAACTGATCATGAACACAGAAGAAAGGAGAGAGAAAGGAGTGAGATGCTCCCGGGTGACAACCACTCCTGGAAGCTGGCAGTGCTGTGCTGGCAGTGTTGTGATTCAATACACAGATGCCCAGTTACATAACCTGGCAGGATCAGGGAGGCACCTGTAACCTGGCCTTCTAACACCAAGGAACTCTTTTGAATGTGTCCCACTTTTCCTGCAACCTGACTCGGTGGTTAAAGTAAAACTGGATACTCAGGACTCAAATTCCTGAAGCTCTACCTCAATATTTTTAGTACACATCCAGCACAGTGGAATTATCCAGCTTCCAAACTCCTCAAGGCTTAATGAGTAATCCAAAACACCATGGCATCTAGAACAACACGAATATCGCAATCTTTAGCATTAGACTAGGATGACTAAAGAAATGAAACATAAAACATATAGTACTCGGAAGCAAAATAAAATACCCATATACTCTTTTAGAAAGCCATCAAGATAAAACCAAATAAGGAAAAAAAAAAATCTTTGCTTTCATTTAATCCCACCTTCTTCGTGTTACAAAGCAGCCCGCGGGAGGGGCTCCGACTCTGAGAATACGCAGTAGCTTACTCTGTATTCTCGGGAGACCATTTCCCGGATGGATACGGGGTTGCCTGACTTTTGGGTAAAGGATGATTCTGAAAGTACATTTTAAAAATAACCTCATTTTCAAAAACCAAATGGCCTTACATGGCCTCAGCTACAGAGCGCCATCTAAAGGGACACTGCTGAGCCATTCCTGAAGCCACGGTCTCCTCTAGGTTGTCTTCCTTGTCCTGTGGGCGTGCTGCTCTCCCCTGGTCTGTGCCAGAGTGCAGCCTTCTAATCTCTGCCTTACGAGGAAGGGCAGACAAGGCTGGGCACAGAGATTCTCCTCGGACACCCTCCGGGTGGTGCAGACTCACGGGAAGCCAGCGGCTGGTTGCTCCAAGCCTGATGAGCCCAGGACTACACTGGGAGCCTCTACGGCAGTGAGCACTCCACGGAGGGGCTCCTGAAGCCGTGTGGAGCCAGGCACACAGGCGCGGGCCCCCTCACCGACCACGGAGTTCTCATCCTTGCCTCCTGCCCTCTGATAGCTCCCCCCAACCCCCACATTGCCAGCCACATTTCTGATACCTCCCCCATTCCTGATAACCAGCCCTAGTGACACACAGCCAAGCTCTTGTGAGAAAGGGGACACTCCAGGCTGGGGCTTCTCGGTGACTCAGCTCCTCTCTCCTTCCCTAGGCTGTAGACAGTGATGCTCGCCATGCTACATCTGGAAAATCCACAGCCCCTCTCCATTTGGGGCTTGACCACAGGGACTTTACGATCCAGACTTCGCCCCTACTGAGGGCTCAGGGACTCCCCAGTGCATTTTCTCCCTGAGGCCCACAGACTCAGGCCCTGACACCAGATCACCTGCTACTCTGAGGCCTCTGAATGTCACTGAAAAAGTCACAAAAACACCGACCTGGAACCCTAGGAATTCAGACTGCTTGATTTCAGTGACTTCTGAGAAATACGAGGGGTCTGCAGAAAGTTCATGAAAAAATTTGTACTGTGAAAAACACTGCATTGGTTTCACAAGGTTTTGTCCTAAAATAGACTTCTCTTCTAATTCCATATTCGCCCCCTCCCCAAACTTTTTGAAGTCCTCTTATACTTTAATTCAATTTCTTTTATTCTTGAGGCCAGGCACTCTCACTCTGAGGCACACGGACCTCTCAAATTATATTTATAATTCCATATAGGTACTTTTCTCTAGGAAAAATATCCGTTGTCTTTTTTTCTAAAAAGTTGGCTAATTGTATGCACTAGCTGGTTATTCCCTATTGCATTGTTATCTTAATTTCTAATGTCCTTCATTCATTCTTTCACTTCACCTACATGTGTTGTGCAAGGCCCATTTTGGTTGCTGGGGCATGGGCTGGGGGCCACAAGCATGGGGGACAAAAAACTGGAGATTTATGAAGTCTACAGGTAAGTGGCATGTCAAATGCAGCACAGAGATCACAGCTATTTTATTGCAAAATGGCTAATACAATGAAAACACCTATGGAGGCAGGCATTTGGTACAGGGTTAAGTTGCCTCTTGGGACGCCTACAGCCCATGTTCGAGGGCCTGGTTCCAGTCCTGGTTCCTCTGCCTTCAGTCCAGCTTCCTGCTGTTGTGTGCTCTGGGAGGCAGCAGAGTAACAGCTCAGGTGCTTGGGTCCCTGCCACCCACCTGGGAGATGTGGATGGAGTCCCAGGCTCCTGGTTTCAACCTGGCCTGACTCTGTTATGGGCATCTAGGGGAATAAACCAGTAGATGGAGGATCTCTTTCTCTCTCTCCCCGCTTTACCCCTTCCCTCTGTCTTAATCTCTCTGCCTTTCAAATAAACTGAAAATAAATAAGTAAATAAAAAATCCCCTCCAAATTCCAGCTTCTTAATAATGTGTACCCTGGAAGACCACAGGAAATGGGTCAAGTGGTTGGGTCCCTCGCACCCCCGTGGGAGACCTGGATTGAATTACCATTTCCTGGCTACAACCTAGAGCAGGCCTAGCTGTTCTCAGTATCTGGGGAGTGAGAGATGGATGTACAGCTCTGTTTCTCTGTCTCTCTGCCTTTCAAATAAAATTTTTAAAATACATTTTTTAAAAAGAAAAAATTTTCTGAAGATCAATAATGAACAAGTAAAAAGATTAGACAGGGTTGTGACAAAAAAATCAGATACAAGTAAGAAATCAGCACGAGGCACATCAAAAAATGAAAACATCAAGCATCTAAAGCATAAAGACATTGGGGCAATTAATATACACGAACACCTCCAAAGGAGCCAGGGCTGAAATAACTGGCCGAAAAGGGGAAGCAGCAGCAAGCCTGGCAGGCAGGAGACCTAGGGTGTGATCCGTCTGTGCCAACTTCAGGCTCCCTTTGGCCTCTCAGTCTCCCTTTCCTCACCCGTACATTGAGAAATGAAGTCCCTGCTTGTTAAAAACCCCAAAGTTCTATTCAGGAGCTGCTATATGTATGGACTAACGAAAGCCAGGTTAGGCTGCACTGACAGGAGCCTAGAAATAGGAAGTGACACCATCAGCAAGCCACGGCTGGGACCCGGAAGTGCTGCCTGTGACATGAGCAAGCCGGGGAGTGGGCACGCCTGGTCTGGCCCAGCCTGGCTCCCAGAGGCTGGGGGCCTCTGTTCCTGCCCTTACCTCAGCGGCGTGTAGGGCTTTCTGAGACGCATCCTCTTTGCTGACCCCGGCGAACGCCCGCTGCTCAGCGCTCTGAGGCTCTGCTGCTCAGCACGGCACCGGGAAATGAGCAGAGCAGCACGCGGGGCCCGTCTTCTGGGAGGTCCTCACTTACAGTGTAAGACATGCTGATCCAGTTCACTCGCGTTTTCAGGTAAAACATCGCACAAACTGTCCCAGAAAGAGAGCCACCTACTATTTTCTTAAAAATATCCAAATAAGGAAACTCTACAACCTCCCTGGTGTCTCATATATCTACCCGGTAACCTAAATCTTGTCTGATACGATTAAAGCTTCCCTTTCTTGGGTTAGAGTCTCAGAGGGAATTACAGGAGCTGTTCAATTCATAAAAATCCCATCACATGCTGTGGTATCCGCATCAGGTCTTTCTTTTTCATTCTTATAACCTGCCTTTTTTTTTTTAGGACTTATTTTCTTATAAATCTTTAATAGTTTTCTTTGGTATCATCTTGGTTCCTTTTCAAGTATTATAGAAAACAGTATGGAAGTTCCTCAAACAATTAAAAATAGAACTAGCATATAATCCATCCCATTACAGGGTATATATTCAAAGCAATGAAATCAGTATGTCAAAGAAATATCTGTACCCCCATGTTTACTGAAGATTAGTCATAATAGCCAAGATATGGAATTAACCTAAATGTCCAACGATGGATGAATGAATAAAGACAATGTGATATATGTACAAAATGGAATACTATTGAGCAGTAAACAAGAATGAGATTCTGTCATGTCCAGAAACGTGGCTGGAACTGGAGGGTGTTATGTTAAGTGAAATAAGCCAGGCACAGCAGCATAAATACCTATGATCTCACTCATATGAATGTGGAATCTTAAAAAAAAAGAGTTGATCTCATAGAAGTACAGAGTAGAAGGGTGGTTACTCGGGGCTGGAGGAGGGTTGAGGGGTTTGGAGAGATGTCATAATTACTGTTAGAAGGAAAACGTTCCAGGGAGCAACTGGACAGAAAGGTTACCACAGTTAATAGCAACAAATTGTGTACTTGAAAAATGGAAAGACAGCAGACGTGATGTGCTCTGTCACAGAAGTGAGAACTGCACAAAATTATGCACTTGTTAGTTAACACACTTAACACTTTACAATGTATATACACTTCAAAACATTATGTTGTACATGATAAATATGTAGAACTTTATATGTCAATTAAAAGTTTTTTGGGAAAAAAAGCTCAAGAAAAAAGTTCCTGAACCAAGCCAACCAAACAAAAAACAATAGAGGAAACTGAGTGAGGGGTTTAAGGGAAAAGTGCATAACTTTTCAACTTCTTTGTTAACTCCTTACATTATTCCAAAATAAATAGTCCATTAAAATAAGTATCAGTTACATGATACAGGGGTGAAGGGACCTCAGAGGTTATCTAGGTGACCATGCTCCTATTGCAGAAGCATGAAACGACACCCAAGTTAAAGGACCTCCCAAGCCTCACAGGACACACTGGGGTCCTGCCTGGGACTAGGATCAGGACCCAATTTTTTCTCTTCTCTATCGTAAGTTTTAAAACATTAAGATAGAACTTTGGTCTTTAAGAAAGACCTTTCCAACACAAGGGGAACAAAATACGTTTCCTGCATATGAAGGGGAACAGAATCTGGGTATTGCAGAGGCTCCCTCTAGGTATGGGCTGCAAGTAATGTGCCAAATTGTGTACACAAATACCATGCACAAGGGCACCTAAAGGTGAGTGAATGCTCCCTGCTTTTATCTGTATATTGATTTTTGACTTTGCATTAAAGGCCTTCTGATCTTCCTTAGCAACCCAAAAGCAAACCAGATCAAAACGACTCGACATGAGATGAAATAGCCAAAAGACAAATTCAGAAATGAATACTACAATGATACGGTTGCACTTAGAACTGCAGTCCTCATGGTTTCAGGCAGTCAGTTTCCCTGGTGGGAGGTGGGAATCAGAGGGCCCTCCCTCCTCTGAGCTTACACTCCTACTTCTGCAATGTGCTCCTTGCTTCCAGTCCATTGCACTCAGGAGACTAAGAGCTCACAGCACTACCTCAGTGTCTGGCACACATGATGAACAGAGTACTGCCTTATCCACATTCCAAGACCCCAGTGGATGCCTGAAACTGAGAGTGCACCAAATGACACACATGCACACATATACACACACATGCGTGCACACACACACGGATGTATGAATACAGGTACACATACTGTGTTTTTTCCCATATGCCTTGCAGTGTTGCCATATAGTAGCAGCAGAATTAACCTGTCCTTCTATCTCATGGCCTGAGTGGGAGGTAGGGACAGTACCAGTGTGGTTTTCTTCCTCACTAGCTCTTGTTTCTAAAAGCAAAACCTCAGTGATCTGGAATATACTACTTGTTATCTTCAGTCATGGTGCTTCCTATACTTACTGCAGGTAATATGAACGCAAAAAACCCAGATGATTCTGTTTAGAGGCCATTTTGGTTTGTATGCATCCAGATCCCTCTTTATTCCACTGTCCTCTACTTACAAAATAGTGCAGTGGTGGGCATTTAAGGCCTAGTGGTTAAGATGCTGATTAAGGGGCCTGTGATGCAGAGCAGGTATCCTCCTGTGATTCCAGACTCCAGTTTCCTGTTAATTAGGAGCTTGGAAGGCGAGAGTGATAGCTGAGCAGACTGAGTTACTGCCACCCACATGGGACCCGGATTGAGCTCTCAGCTCCCAGCTCTGTTTTCAGCCCCGTCTGGCCATTGTGCAGATTTAGGGAGTGAACCTGCAAATGGGAACGTGCTCTTTCCCCCTCTCTCATAAGTGTGTGTGTGTGTGTGTGTGTGTGTGTATGCCTTTCAAATAAATAATAACCAAAAAATAAGTAAAAAAAAAAAAAACCCACTGTAAAACGAGGAGGGAAGTAGACATGTTAGAAATGGGAAAATGGGGGCCTAGAGAGGGAAGTTACTTCCAGAAGTCTCAAAGTGAGCCACTGACTAGTTCAGAACGGGAAGTAGAATCCACAGGATTCTTACTTTGGGTTTAGCCAAGGCAAAGGAAAAAAACAAATCAAGCAGCATTTAAAGAACAAAAAGATTTTTAAAAACATCTTCAGATGCACAGTTCATGAACCACACTTTACATTGCAGATACACGGAGCTAAGATGTAAATCCTCAGATGACCCATGCTAGAGCACAGCCTGCCTCTCTCCCTGTCTGAGCTAGTGTAAAGGCATTTCAGGCTTCCCATTAACCACACTCAAAAACTAACGATCCTGTCTGCCTTTAGGAAATTAGGATCAGAATATACTGAAAAAGCAAATGAGCCAGAGGCAACGTGGTAGGGTGAAAAGATGCTGGATTATTCAACTCAACTGCTTCTTGCTGTGTGTTTTTGTGCATGTTACATAAGTTTTCCGAGTCTCTGTTTCTTCGTCTGTAAAGATGGAATATCGATAATTCAACAGTGCTTACTTCATAGCATTGTGTTAGAAAGTGTCGCTCCCCCTCTTCATGGAGGAACGATACTAAACCCTGCCTAGGCTTCATATCCCTAAACCCTGCCTAGGCTTCATATCCGAGTCACGGCACCATTATGTCGCTCCCCGTCTTCGTGGAGGAACGACACAGGACCCTGCGCTGTTCTTTTGTCTGCTCGGCCCTCCCCGGGTTTGCTGCTGGTTCTTCCCGGGTTGGCTGCCGTCCCTTCCACCTCCATGGAAGGGCGGTTCCCCCTGGCCACTTTCCCCACTTCCGCGGGGGAGCGGCACACCGCCGGCCGGCTCTCTCCGGGGCTGCTCAGGTGTTCCTTCAGATAGATGTTCCTGGTGCATGTTGTCTCTCTCCTCCTTTATAGTCCTCTTCCACCAATCCCAACTCTGCTACCCACACGCCGAGTACACTGCTCTCCTGCAATCAGGAGCAGCTCCTGCAGCTTGTCAAGTTGGTGAAAGGCAGCTGGGTAGAAGCTGTTTGCTCCTCTCCCAGCGCCATATTGTGGGAGAGCAGATGCATAGAATAAGTCTTAATTCCAGTAACTTAGTCTAGTCCGAGTTGCTCCCCACAGAAAGGAGTGAGACAAAGGGCTTAAAGTGTCCACAAAGGTGCCTGGCAGAGGAGGGAGAGAAGAAGGGAGGAAGGAAGGAAGCAAGGAAAGGAGGGGGCCATTTCTTTTTTTCCAAGGTTATCTTGGTGAATAAATCCCAATTTCTATTATGAATTACATAAAATACTACACAGAGTCACTCTCTAAAAGCCACACTTAATTGTGTACCATATGTCTGTACACATTTGTGTATGAGTGTACATCCAGATTTCATATCCATGCTCTCTCTTAGCCTGGCTTGTTTTGGCTCTTGCATCAGATTCCTCATCCAAAGTCCTGGAATCCACAACTCCCACAGGTCCTGCAGAGCTGTAAGATGATAGCCACTAGAAGCCAACAGCATGGGTATTAGCTGCCCTCACGTTCAGTGATCAAGAGCAATGGACTTTGCCTGTCTGAGGTACTGACAGCAGAAAGTACCTTCTAACAGTTGAGGAAGTGTGGCCAGAGTAGAAAACTGTGCAACAATCTTAAGAGAAGCCCAGCCACATCCATCGTGAGTCACGAAAAGCTAAGGGATCTTTGGGCATCTGTGATGGGCAACACCTCCTCCTTCTCAGGGTCATGGGTGCCCAGGAATCGATTCAGCCAGCCCATATTCTATTTCTATCTGATCTTTGCTCTCTAACTCTCCACAGTTTCCCCACTGCAATTTGAGCTTAACAACAGGTAGATGGTGTGCAGCAGACATTTGTATATGAGCATTAGCAGCAAAAGCTTTTATTTATTCTTAATAATGTGATCTCATTTTCAATAGGATCCCTGGAATTGTTCTTCTGAACTCTCTAATGCCAAGCCCATTTTCAGAAAGTAAATAACACCAACAAAATGATGAGTTACAGATAAATACAGAGGGAGGGCTGGCACTGTGGCACAGCAGGTTAAAGCCCTAGCCTGCAGCTCTGGCATCCCATATGGGCACCCGTTCGAGTCCTGGCTGCTCCTCTTCTGATCCAGCTCTTTGCTGTGGCCTGGGAAAGCAGTAGAAGATGGCCTAAGTGCTTGGGGGAGGAAGATCCTGGCTCCTGGCTTCAGATCAGCTCAGCTCTGGCCTTTGTGGTCATTTGGGGATTGAACCAGTGGAATGGAAGACCTCTATCTCCCTGACTCTACCTCTCTCTGTAACTGTCTTTCACATAAATAAAATCAATCTTTTTTAAAAAATACAGAGGGAATAAATCTGTATTAGTTTGATGGGTTAAACTTATCTTCACATTTTTTGAAACTTACAGTTTACCAATACTGACTTACAATGGGCTACACTGTAACATTTCTTTCATCAAAATTTTATATGGCTAAACAGTCTAATTTCATACTTTCATAGCTGCTATCTTAAGGCCTTTGTACCATAATATCTTGAAGTATTTCTATATTTGTCTTTCAAGTATGCTTGGTACACCACCAGACCCAGTGAGGATCTCCTCCCAATAGAAAATATGGCATTGGGAGTAACCAATCAGTACTCAATCACAGAGAGAAATATTTAGACTTCTTATCAGAAAAAAAATGAAGGATCACATTAGCAAATACAATGCAATGTAAACAGACATGATTCACACCTTTAAGAAATTGCCCACATAAAGGAGAAAAGAGGCAGGTGTGTATCTTGATTCTGCCATTGACAGGCTCTATGGCCTTAGACACGTCTTTTTACCCAGCCCCCACCTCAGTGTGCCTATCTGTAATAAGGGAACAATAACGTTAACTTTACATAGCTATCTGTAGACTCAAAAGAGCAATTCTAATTCAAGTGCCTGGCACAATGCCCACGTTGCGACGTTAGGTGTGGCAGATACACACATGGGTGCACAATAGGGGAAAATGAAAGGGAACAATGAACCCAGGTCCATATCTACTAAGCTGATAGAACCTGCCAAGTTCTACAGCTGCAGAAACCGAGTTTCAGAGGCTCAAGGGACTGCTAAGTCTCCACGTTTGGCAAATGGCTAGGATGTACACCCAGATCTGTCTCTACATTTGTTCCCCTTTCTTTATACTTTGTCTGCCCCTTTCATGCAGAGGAATGCCAGACAGTCTGCTTTAAGAGACTGCAGCGGCGGGTGCTTGGCCTAGCAGCTAAGTCACCAGTTACGGGTACAGTGTTGTATCCCACACTGGAGTTCCTGGCTTTGAGTCCTGGCTCCACTCTTGACTCTAGCTTTCTGCTAATGCACACCCTGGGAGGCAGAAGGTGGCTCAAGTACCCACATGCGAGATCTTTATTGGGTTTCCAGCTCCTGGCTTTGGCCTGGTTTGATTCTAGCTTTTGTGGGAATTTGGGGAGGTAACCAGAAGAATGAGGCTCTCTGTCTCTCCACCTCTCAAATGGAAGGAAGGAAGGAAGGAAGGTAGGTATAGAAAGCAAGCAAGCAAGGAAGCCTCCATCTGCAATGCTGGCATCCCATAAGGACACCAGTTCAAGTCCTGGCTGCTCTACTTGCAATCCAGCTCCCAGCTAATGGCTTGGGAAAAGTAGCAGAAGTTGGCCCCAAGTGTTTGGACCCCTGCCACCCACGTGGGAGACCCAGATGAAACTCCTGGCTCCTCGGCTTCAGCCTTGCCCAACCCCAGTCATTGCAGCTATCTGGGGGAGTGAACCAGTGGATGGAAGATCTCTCTGTCTCTCTTTCTCTGTAACTCTGAATTTCAAATAAATAAATAAATCTTTAAAAAAGAAAGGGGGAGAGAGAGAGAAAGTAACAGTAGAAGGTGTATAAGCTTAAAAAACTTGACACGTGCTAGGAAGAATGGTGGCCCTGAAAGACAGCAGGATGGGTGTGGGGTGAGAAGGAAACGGAGTGATCATCACCACACAGGTGGTGCCACAACTGTCACTCTCAGTGGTCGCAGGAGAGAGATGGAATTGGTGATAATCTGAAGAAAAGTCTCAACATGAAAGGCAATGGGGGGGGTGGTGAAGCCTGAAAAGATCCTCCAGGGACCCACCCTCCTCTCTTTCCAAAGGGAAAGCTGTAAGGTGTCTATTCAGCGTAGGAAACAGCAACAGAGATTCAAGTTCCATTTTTAAGATGAAGAATGGGTGTCAAACCATGCAAAACTGCATACATATTCTTCAGTTTTTCCTAATTTTCACTTTGTACCGATTACTTAGCTTTCTCCTTTAGGAACTTCTTTCTTTAAGCAGGTCCTTAGGATGCAGGAAAATGGGCTGATGACATCATTGAGGCATAAAGGACCCGTATTTTACAACGCTCCATCTGAGGTTCACAGAATGCACAGCGAACTCTAACTCTTGCCTGAGGAATGGCGAACAGGGAAATTTTGCAAATTTTGTATCAATATATTTGGGTATCTGTTTATTTCATACATTTGGATACATTTTAGTGGCTATCACCAGATTGAGGAATCAAAATGCAGGGTAATTATTAAAATACAAGGTAATTATTTCATCAATTCACTTCCTTCTTGAAAATGCAACCAGAGAAAAAAGAAAAACAAATTATCTAGGAGATGGCAATTCCCATGCATAATTCATCTGCCTGCTGAATTTGGTGTCCTACTGGGGAGAATGCAATCTCTTTTCACTTCAGCTCAGGCAGTCAAAAAGGGGTGTGTGTGTGAGACAGAGAGAGAAAGAGAGAGAGAATGCCTATTGCTGCTGGACTAAAATGAGAATCAATGCTGCACCCACAAAACTGTGGCTTTGCTACTTCCTCAATTTAACATCTTAGCTTTTCCTTCCGCTAGAAAAACCAACCGACCATATTTGAGAAACAGCCTCCTTGCAACTTGTAAGTGGGGCTGACAGCCACGACTCTGAAGTTAAGCAAACTTATTTTAACTCAGTAACTGGGTCATTTTTTACCTTTGTTCTTTTGACTCACAACTAAAACAATCTTTCATTCTTTCAGTTTCTAGGACATCTACATTAACCATTATGATACAATTATAGATATATGTACTTGACTCTAAGTTCTTAATTTTTTAAATTTATTTGTGTCCATCACAACAGACTAGAAAATGTGAAGGTCACTTGAAGAAAGAAAATTATCCTAAAATTCTGAGACTAAGAACATTTTTAAGGTTTTGAGAGTAGAGATCATGCTTTGTGATCCGTGCAGAGGTCTCTAAATTGCTAACAACCAGCTACCCATTTAGGTGTGCAGAGAAGCTGAATAAATACTCCTGATGACGCTGGTTGGTGACACAGATTGGCCTGCTTCATAAAAGCAGTCGTAATATGAATGCTCTTGTTCGGGGGAAACAATGATTACTAGAACTCTACTTGAGGGCTTTGGTACAAATAAGCACCATCATTTGCTGCCTGTTTATTCTTGGAGCTTACCTTGGACTTTGACAGCTAATATAACACATTTATGCAATTGTAGAAAATTAAATAAAATATGTGAATGAATGAACCCCTGTCAATAGTAAATAACTATCTTGTGATGATTAAAGGCTTTAATATGGCTAGTAAGCACTTAGAAAAATATCTAATTAAAAGACAGTAGTATGTAATTAGCAGCTGTTATTATCAGGGTACTAAGCTGAAACTCTTCTCCCCTTCCCTATGCTGCTTGCAACATCTTACAAGATGGGGTGATTGTGCAATTGCTGGGAAGACTGATGTAATGATTGGAATTGGCAAAGCAAAACAACAGAACAGTCAATAGTGTCAGACAGGAAGTGGGATCAGAAGGGAACTGAGGAAAGCAACAGGGAGATGCTCTCTGGGGAGAGTCAAGGCTCCCGCAGCTGGAGGGAGATGGCCTAGGACTGAACATCTAATCCTAATTTCTTAGGGAAGCAAGGTCACTTTGACTGAAGAAGTGCATTGCCATCTGGCATAATAGGCAGACAGGAAACTCTCAGATCTGCAGACACTGATTAGTTTTATATTTTGATGGGCTCTAATTCCAATTTTTATTTCTGCAGTATGCAGGACATAAATGAATAGGATCATTTCATTTGATATTTTTGAGTTGAGAAACTACCAAATCAACAAACCCTAGGAAGAAAATTAGATGAAACTAATGTCACTCAGCAATAAAATCTGCTACTAGCTATAAAATTCACTGGCTTTGTAATTTACCTTTACAAATTTTGACTTCATAAATATAATTTGGTGAGCAAATTTCTTAATTTTATTTTACCTAATCTGATCACAAAACATGTTTGCCATTTCTCCTGCATACACAGAGGGTCCTATACTCTTTAGGTAACAAGAAATTGACTTGAGAACTTTCTAGCAATAACCCAAAGAGACTAAATAAAAGCTAGTGATTTTTATTCTTGTGCTGTCTGTTATCAGAGAAGCCCATTACATAGTTTTGGTATAGCTCAATGAATGTATTTAGGCTGAAATAATGAGATTATCATTTTGCTGGTATGTTAAGGTCACTGTACAATTTCACAGATTCCTTGAGGTCAATGTCCTTATGGTATTTGAGATTAAAATGAAGAATAGGGCTTTGGCAAAGATGAAGCATGGTATCAATCCCCATGAAAGATCAGTAGGTTTTCAGTTAACAAGGAACTAAGAAAGAACACATGACAAATTTCCAATTCTGTAAATAAATTAGCACCTACTATGAGCCAGGAGAGATGGAGAAGGAGCTCAAGTTTACCAGCAAATAGGGACTACTAGGAAAAATAATATCAGTGCTGCAGTCACTCCAAGGTCAAAGCATCAAGCTAACACACACCCAAGGAACAGTTAGTGGGCAGGGAAGGCCCGGAAGGGGCATGTTTCTGGAAGCCAGTTTTGAAAAGTGACCAGAGGCTTTACAACTAAAGAAGAAAGCAGTTAAAGGAGCAATTGGCATGAAAAGGAGTGAAAGAGCATGGAACTTTCTGGTGGCTTGTGGTCTGGTGTACCCAGAAAGTGGGTAAATGAGTGGGGGATGGGCAGGTGGTGAGACCAGAAGGAAGTCACAAGAAACGAGGTTGGGGAAGTGAGCTGAAACAAGTTTATGAAGGTGAAATTTTTTTTTTTACTAAAATCATATAGTAATGAAAAGAAAATTGGTCTTTATCCTACTATTCTATGAAACTTTCAATACCTCTTTAATTGCTGGCCTTCCCTTCTCCAAAGATTTCAGAGAGATTTATACATGAAGTAAAATGCTGGAATTATTTCCCAAATCACTGATTGTTTCCAGGTACAATTTATGAAGGAGACAAAATTGAAACGGCTACAAGGAAATCGCCCCTGAGGTTGGCAGTGAGACATCATCCTAAGCACAACTCCCTCCCACCACAGCGGCACTGGTTCAGAGAGCACAGCCAGAAAGTTCTTCCCTGATGGCCTGGGGACTGAGCCAGATGATGCCTTGGCAACCTAAACTTGATTTTACAAAATGACTTTATTCAACATTGAGGTAGCTTTGTCATATGCCTTTTTCTTCTTTCCCAAATGCTAAGAAAAATACTAAGAAAATACTAAGAAAAATCACATTCTAGTTCATTTTATTCTTCAAGTGTTTACTGCAAATAAGACACAGCATATTTTTTAGTTTGTTCTTTTCTGGGCTTGAAGTCTCTCTCCACTGATTCCACATTTTTGATACTTTATAACTATTCAGATGAGATGCACAAAATAATATTGATGAATCCACTTTGCAAATTTGAGAAACTCACAGTTATAGGTAATGCTTAATTCCATTCAAATATGCTGGCACAGACATTCTTTAAACACTTTTTACTTAATGGAAACCAATTTTGATGAATTTGTGTAAATTATAAATCAAGAGGGTACAGATAAGCCTCCTTTATTTGTCCGTGGAGGGTTTTTAAAAGAGTTGTTCTGAGGGAGTAATTTAGAAAACAAGTTAGTAATGTTTGATTAAGAAAAAAAATGGACTTTAATAAATATGCCAATTAATGTCTCTTTTTCCCCTCCAAATGACTCTTGATGGATCACAGTATTGTTTGACTGTAATAATAAAATCAAACCAGATACTATGAGATCCAAAGTCTCCAAATTTTGGCAAAGTTTTTGGAATAAATATTCCAGATTAACTTTGTAAGAATTTGTATTATAGACAGAAGTTTTTCCCCAGGAATTTAACTGAAACATTCATTTATATGGTCATAAGCATAAAAAATAATTCAGACAATTTTATAAAACAGTACAATTAAGCAACACAGATCACTTTTATTTTTAGAGACTAAATGGAAAAAAAGAGGTCTTAAATTCCATGTGGTTATTAAGCACACCCATTAAAGACTCTTGGCGCCAAAAACCACTCAAAAAAACCAGTATCACATCCAGTAACGTATGACTTGAGATGTTAATATATCCACTAAAGTACCATAAGGCAGTTTTTAGAAAAATAGAACCACAGGAGCTAAAATTAAACTAGCCCCATTAGGCCAATGAGTAGCACCATCTAAATGATCAATATGCACTTTGCTGAAAACATTTTAAAGTAGATAAAATCACAGTAAATAGCCTTCCTGAAATAAAGCAACAGAAATAAATCAGAACGCAGTTTGGTTTAAAAAGAAAATATAAATCTTAGTTTTGGGGGCACGATCACTGTGGAGAAGTCAAGAAGAACCCAATCCTGAAAGCCAAGGGGCTCCCTCCTGGCTGGGCACCCAAGGTGAGTGCCGATCGCCTGGCTAGTGGGATGGCAGTAGGGCTCACAGCAAGCTTAGGTGACAGGTGCTCAGATGTCAAGTCCCCGGGGCAGCAAAATCTACAATCCCAACAGAGCCGAAGAGCATCACAGGTGCAGAGAGAGACAGGACCAAGAGACAAGAAGCAAAGTTACCTTGTAGAAAACTCTCCTTGGCAGTTCTGCGACTGGTGTGGGACCAGGAACCTCCTTCCTTCTGATCTGCAGAACAGCTCTGTCAAGCTGGGGTGTGTGGTCACAAGGCAGGAAGTGACTAGAATGACAAATCATCAGCCAGGAAAGAAATAGATTTTGTCTTTATAAGGACATTTTACTTAACTTTTTTTTTTTCATGTCTCCTCCTCCCCCCAAAATCACCTGACAGAACAGGTCACACTGAAATGCAGACGCCTCTTACCACTTCCTCTTTATAAGAAACATTTTTGCTCTCCTTCTCTTCCTTCTCCTGCTCTCTGTAGGCAGGCTTCTTACACCTTTCTGACTGCAGACAGCAAGGCAAGGTCAGCCTGCTACCTGACTTACTTGTCTGATTCTATTTGCAAAGGCAAAACCCATGTGCATATAGCAGAAGTAAACAAATTACTCACTTTTAGTGAAAGAGCCAAAAAAAAAAAAAAGGCAAAAAACTCAAAAGATGGTAGCACCTGAAACAAATTGATAAGGATTTCCTTGGGAGAGCCCCACCCAAGCTGGAAGCAAACCTCCTTTGTGAGTCCCCTAACAATGATCTTATTGGTGCAAACAAAACAAAATGATCTCTTGAACAGAAAGACATGAAAGGGAAGGTTTCTATATTATTTACGCACTCTTTTATTTATAGAACACCTATATACTAAGGATCTCTTTAACCCAATTAAAGATTTCAATTATTTAGATGTTTCCTATAAAAAGCAGCAGTCGCACACACAGGTGGCTGCTATAGTGAAATGGAAGCTTAATTCCTTCAGATAGACCCGATTTTTTTAAATGCGTATTTTATAAAATTAGCAGAGGTTGGGGGAGTTCTGTTCCATGCTCAAAGCCCAGATGCTTGACTTGAGGGCGAATTCTCATCATCAAATGAAACATCCTCAAATGCTCACAGCAACTGTGAAGAACATGTCCCACCCCGAGTGACACTTACTAAATATTAAACAGGGTCTCACATTGCCCAGAGACCACTTGTGGTGAGTCAGTCGTGAATCTGCTGTTTAGAAATGAAGATACATTCTATCACTGTGCTCTCAGGTGAGATGGTGAGCTGAGGACATCTGATCATGTCGTGTGCTTTCTAATTTGCTAGGGGCTGTGGAGCTGTTAAGGGGTAGCAGGATTCTGACTGATTGGAGAGCTACGCTTATACTTTCTTTGCTTCTTTGATTTTTCCTCTAGAAAGTTCCTGTTTCTAACCTCAAATTTTAATTGGTTTACTGGTTGATGTACTCCATTAGCCAGTGGTGTAACAGCTTCTTAGTCAGCAGCCCACAGGAGAACATCCAGGGGAGGCAAGAGGGCAGAAGAATGGGAAGAGATGTCAGAGATTCTAGAAATGGCTCACCTCGTAGAGTAACACCAACCCCATCGTGATTCCCCAGGGGTGAATTGCACCAAGATTTTTCCATTGCATAATTACTTCCAATCAGTATTTTGCAAGAGGTTTCAAGAAGCACCTAAATTCTTTCAGGACACCTGAGGACCATCTGTGCATTGCTGTTGCAGTTCTGAGCAAACTACAAAGCAGCAAAGTTCTAGTGGTCTCCACTTGGGTGGATAGAGTCCCCGCAGAGGACTCCAGGACAATGTCCTCACGGTTTTCAAGCTGAAATGGGCAGTGGCAGTGGCAGTGGCTCTCCCCAGTCCAGTTCCACATCCCTGTGGTTTCAGGATGGATTGAAGGGGAGCCAGTATTGGGTTCCTTTACCTGAGAGAAGGAGAAGAACAGACACATGGTGGATCTACCGGTGCTTGTTCATCTGGGACCTGAGAAATCTGAAAAGCAGAGAGCAAAATGTATTTGTGCATTGGTTCAACAGGTATGGGAGTGACTGTCAGAGCTGGTGACTGAGAAGGAATGACACAATTACCGCTCTCAGGGAGTCAGGGAGTTCAAAGTCTAGTGGGGTTCTCCCCACGTAATTAGATACATGGCATCTATCACAGGGGGCGGAAAGGCAGTGCAACATGAAGCAGATGCAGATTTGAGTAGAGCTGACATTTGAACACAGAGAAATATGCGCAGTTATGTCTAGCACCTGGGTCAAGTCAAAACAAGAATTTAGGATTCCAGACAACATCCAGATTGTAGAAGATGAAACCAATGAATTAAGCACAGCTTACATGCACCCAGTTGGCAGATTCCTCTTCTACGATAGCACCGAATCAGCTCTGGCTCCACGTCAGCCACCCACCACCCCCTTAGCCACATCCTGGGCCATCTCAAGTCCTGCCCTACTCCCTCAGTCTTAAACTCTGTATCTGCTGCTCAGTGGCCAGGTCTACCCTGGTGGAAGCAGTTGTTTGGGTCTTAGACTGAGACATTTTTGGAGAGCAGACTTTTATCACTGTCAGAGTTTGGGATTGCTTGTGCATTGTAAAAATAAATAGAAGAGTGGCTTCTGGTTTTATCACTGTTTTTACAGTCAAAACAGACAATGTACCCTCTGTAGGCCCCCACCCTCTGCACACCTCCGCTGCTGCCTCTCCCACGCCTTCACTGGCCTGTGCTGTGCTCCAGCACTCCCTGACTTCATCTCGCCCCTGGGCCTCAGGCCGTGACACCAGAGCCCCAGCTACTCTCAGGCCTCTCTGACGGCTGCTGAGCCAAGTCACAGAGACACAGACTTGGAATGCTAGACATTCAAGCTGCCTGACTTCAGTGACTTCTCAGAAACATGAAGCGTCTGCAGGAAGTTCATGGAAACTGTGTACAATGACAAAAACAAAAATTTAAAAACTTTTAAAATGGATTTAAAAAGATTTGCACCAAAGTAAACTTAATCCCATCCTTCCTCCCCCGACACACACACACACACACACACACACACACACACACACTTTGAAGTCCTCTCATACTTTCATTCAATTTAAGTCCTGAGAACAGGCATTCTCAGCCCAGGGTCCACACGCCTCTAAAATTAGGTTCCTAATTGTGTATGTGCTTTCTTCTTTGAAAAACATCCATCATATTATTAATTTATTGAAGACATCACAGATCCCAAATGTTGGGCATCTATTCTAAAGTCTCTCCTCCTGCCTCAGCCTCTCACTCCACCATCGCACACCCTTTCCTGGCCCAAGATCCCTCTGCTGTCCCCTATCTACTGTGATGACCCGAGTCCTTTGGAAGGACTCTCTCTGCTCTCACAGGTTCACCTTTTCCGCGCAGTCAATCTTAAAGGAGCAGGCGTCCTTTCTTCTGTGGTTCCTCAGTACCGTCTGAATCTTCTCTGCTGCTTCCTTAGATACCTTGCCCCGTCAACTATCTCACGTTTTTCTAGCATCTCCATCAACATATGGAAGATTCATTTAGATGGGCCCAGTGCCTGCCTTTGTAGAACGTCAACTATAGTTGAGGACACAGACAAGTAAAAAGGCAAATGAGTGTTCTCAGAACCATAGCAGATGAGAAGCAGAGAGCCCAGACATGGGGCCCAAGAGGGAGCACAGTAGTACATCAGTTTATACAGTTGTTGCAAGTGCCGAGCAGAGAACTTGGAATGAGTGTCTGAAGCATGGTAAATGCTGTGTAAAGGTTAACTAGTCTTTTAATGTTTATACCAGGCGCTGATCTGGTGCACACCCTTCATACTCATTGTTTCATTCATTCTGTGTAACAATCCTATGTATTAGGTATTATTTTTGCTTTTCTCTGCCAAGTTTTAAATAATATATTTACTGAGATATGAGCCCCATACCATAACATTTATCTTTTAAATGAGTGCAATTTAGTGTTTTTTTAGTGTAGTAACATAATTACGCAACCATTACACTTTATAATTCTAAGAAACCCTGTACCCATTAGCAGTTACTTCTGTTTTACCCTCATTTCTCAAATCCCCAGCCACAGGCAACCACTAGTCTATTTTCTGTTCCTATAGATTTGCCTAATCTGGACATTGCACAGAAAAGGAATCATCTAACACCAGGTCTTTGGTGACTAGTTTCTTTTACTTAGCATGCTTTCACGATGTACGTATATCGGTATTGCATTCCTTTTTACAGAAAAACGATTCTCCCTTGTATGGACATATCATGTTTTATTTATCCATTCATCAGTTGACGGACATTGTGACTGTTTCTACTTTTTTGATGTTATGAATAATACTACTATGAACATTTACTTATACTTTTTGGTGTGGACATAATTTCCTCAGTTTTGTAATCAAAGTAATACCCGTATATAGTTCTGGAAGTCAAATCTTATCACAAAACACCTGTGTCCTCCTGTCTGGCCATGTTGCCCAGCTGCCCTTAAGAAGGTTCTTCCATCGTCACCCTGGAGACCCTACTTCCCCTTCTGGGCTGGACTGCCTATTGGTGGACCACACACCTTCCACTTTCTTGGTCTACTTCCTTGTTTGAGTAAACACATCCTCCTGTAGAGCCCTGCAGGACATAAATTTCCTGATAGATGTTACAACTGACAACATGTAGTATCTTCCATCATTCTTGGAAGCACCCTAGCAATTAGTTTCTCTCAGAATACTCCAGCGTGTTCTAGGTTTCCAGTGTGAGAAGTCCAATACTATCCCACCTTATGGTCCTTTGTGTGCCATTTTTGTTTTCTTTCTGGAAACTTTTTTGGTTCTTTTGTCTGTTTTCATTCATTGTGCTAAGTACTTTGTTGTCTTTTTTAACCTGGACATTCCAGTCTTCCAGTTCTGGAAAATTCTTTGTCTTTATCTTCCTTTCCTCAGTTTTATGTTCTCTTTCCCTGAGATTACATTTTTTGCATGTTGTACCTCTTGGGTTGATCTCTAATTTTCTTTGCATTTTTTTAAATCTCTTGGCCTTCCAGTTTTACTGTCAGAGACTTTTTTCAGCATTTTCTTCAAAATGCCTATTGAATTTTTAATTCCTGTTATCATTGTTTAAATTTCTCTTTATTCTGTGCCACTGTAACAGAATACCAAAGACTAGGTAATTTATAATAACCTGGATATGTATTGGCTCACAGTTCTGGAGATGGGGAAGCCATATCAAACTGCTGGCATCTAGCAAGGTCTTTGTTGCTGCCGGAGGGCTGGAGTAAGGCGACCAAACTTGCCTTTTATAATGGCAATTCATCAGAGCTGAATCACATCGTAAAAAGCCCATCCCTTAATTAAATTTCAACATGAATTTTGGAGGAGACAAATAGTCTAATCACAGCAATAGCCAAAAACTCTTTTTTTTCCTGAATGCCCCCCCCCACTGCTTTTTTTAATAGCAAGGTAGTGGTCAGACTCTTACATAAATTTTCTGCAATCCTCCTGCTTTTAGCTCTATTCTGCACTTTTGCTTTCAAAAGTATCTAAATACCTCTGAATTCTGGGCTTTGCTGGGCACTCACTGTGGAGTTCGCATTGCTTCTTGTTGGCTCTTTTCAGTCTAGGCTCGAGGTTCAGATGGGTCATGTGCGCTAAAGTATTTTCAATCTACTTCATGGCCTCCAAGAATCTGTTGCCATCTCTTGTGTACTGTTGCCTCATTTGATATTGGCCCTTGGAATACTCACTTGGAACTCCATGAAGCCAGAGTTGAGCTTGTTTTGTTAGTTCTTAAATGCCGTACCCAGTATTTCAAAAATATTTGTTGAATAAATTAATGAAGTGGTCTAAGCTGAGACTTGAAGGGTGAGATGGAAAGGAAAGGGGAAAATGTGCTCTAAGCACAGGGAATGGCATATGTGAATGATTACGGGTGAGAGAAAACGACGTACATCAAGACTTTGACAAGGGCAAGGAACTACTGCAGTCAAGAGTGCAAAGTTGGGGGTAAGTGCAGAGAGGACAAAGCAGGAAGATTTACCTGTTCAAAGGTCCTGGTATCTGCTGCTCCTCCGCACGCGGAGGAGCCGCACCGGACCGGGCGCTTGTTGTTCCCTTTTTTTTTACAAGTCCTTTCTATAGTAAAGTAAGAATAAGTAAACAGCAAACTCCCAAAGCAAGAATGAGTAGAGAGAAATGAGAAAGAACGAAGTAACGCGCTTCCCCGCGAACTCTCCAACGCACTCTCCAACCAACCCACCACACCATGCCGTCTCTCTCCTCCTATATAGTCCTCTCCACCAATCCCAACTCGGCTGCCCACACGCCGAGCACGCCGCTCTCCTCCAATCAGGAGCAGCTCCTGCAGCTTGTCAAGTTGGTGAGAGGCAGCTGGGTAGAAGCTGTTTACTTCTCTCCCAGCGCCATATTGTGGGAGAGCAGATGCATAGAATAAATCTTAATTCCAGTAACAGTATAGTCCGAATTGCTCCCCACAGTATCATCTTTTAACCCTGTTAGGGAATTTGGGCTTTACCCTGTTAGTCAAAGTTTTCCAGAAAAACAGGACAATAGGTTGTATACACATGTGTGCATGCATGCGTATACACACACGCATTTATGGTAGGGAATTGGTTCATGTGACGGTGGGGACTGGCAGGTCCCACAATCTGCAGGGAGACCCAGAAGAGCCAATGGTTTAGCTCTTGTCTGAAGGCATAGAGCCAAAGTTTCAGTTTAAATCTGAACAGAGAAAAAAAGTCAGTGGGCCAATTTGAGAGTAGCAAGTCAGAAAAAAATGATCTTTTATTGGGAGGAGAGTCAAACTTCGTTTTATTTTGGCCTTCAATAGATTGAAAGAGGATTGCCTATCTAGAGAAGGGTCATTTTCTTTACTCAGTCTCACAAACACATTACTTTCACCAAAAACACTGTCATAGAAACCCAGAATGTTTGGACAAATATCTGGGTCTCTCATAGTCTAGTCAAGTTAACACATAAAATTAACCATCATACACTGTGAGTAACAAGGAGCTATTTTAGGGTTTATGTTCATTCCCAGGGCTGATCCGATAAACTACCACAAAGAGGGTGGTTTGAAAATAAAAGAAATGTATTTTCTCACAATTTTGGATCCCAAAGGTCTGAAACTAAGGTGCTGGTAGAACTGGTTCCTCCTGAGTGTTGTGAGAGAATTTGTTCCTTCCCTCTCTTCTGGCTTCTGAGGGTTTGTTGGCAATCTTTAACATCCTAGGCCACACCCCTATTTCTGCCTCCTATTGACATACATCTGTGTCTGAAGTTTCTCTTTTTAAAAGAAGACAGGCCTGCCATTAGGGCATAGCCTAATGATCTCATCTTACCCTGAACATCTGCAAAGACCCTATTTCCAAATAAGGGCACAACCACAGGCAGGAGATTGAAGACTTCAACATTTTGGGCAGGATATAACTCATACTAGTCATAAACGGAAAGGGACACAAACTGACCTGTGTTTTAGAAGACTCCCCTTAGCACCAATGAGAATCATAAGATGGCAAGGACTGGAGCAGGGATGGGGAGAATAAAGACCAGTCCATCTCAGAGGATTTTGTCTTAAGCTGGGATAAGATAACAGTAGCAGTGAGACAAAAAGGTGAGTAGGTTCAAGAGACATTTAATAGGCAGACAAGAAGGGAGGACTATAGAGAAAGAGCTTGAATAAGAAAGAAGGAGCAGTCAAGAATGACCAGCTTCTGAATGGGAAACTGGGTAATGGCGAGTGGAGCCGTGCAATGAGACAGGGAACTCAGAAGGTTTGGAGGGGAGCATTATGAATTTATGAAATGCTGCCTTATTTCATCAGTTTCCACACAATCTTTATTGGGATGCTCCTCTCATCACTCTTCTGAAACTCATCTCCACTCAATCTTCAATGTCGTTTCTTTAACATTTGGTCTTGTTAAATATCCTTTCCTTTTCCAAACTATTTTCTCCATCAACAATTGATATTTAAGTGGAAAATGGATCGTTTTATTTTTGAAATCCCGCCATCATCTCAAATATCTAAAACTGAATTCACAGTCTTTCTGACAAGTAAGCTGCAGCTTCCCCCATCCATTCCCTCCCTTGTTCAGCCAGGAGCATATCTTTGACCCAGGATGGGCTAGAGTATTCCTTGGCTTCTGCTTTCTCCTAAGTAACTACATATAGCCCAAGTACATTTATTTTTTCCCAATAGTCTTCCTCAATTTTGTTCTTTCTTTGCCCCTTCTGCCTTGTTACATTTAGATTAACTTCATGATTTCCTATCTCACCACTCCAACCACCCAGCATATCAGCTTCACATTACCCTTCATAAGCTACACTTTCTTTCCATAACTTTCCTGCTCACTATGCATCCAAAATTGCTCATCACTTCCAGGATAACAGTCAAAGGCTGCTTCAACCCACCTTTCCAGCCTCACACTAACAACAGAAGCCCTCTAGTGCCTTTATGCCATTCTGACTTTAATCCTCAGAAACACCTTGAACATTTCTCATTATGCTCATGAGGTTCCTGCCTGCTCTTTCCACTTCCTGTCTCTATAAATCTGAAACATTTTCCAAGAACCAAGAATAGGACAAACTGTATAATTCTTAGGCCTCAGTGAAAAATGAAAATGCGAGATTCTTTAAGAAATGTTTAGATCTTGACTTTTATTGCAGAGCATTAAATCAAGTGTGAAGTCCTTCTGAGCACAGGCTCTGTAAGCAATGAAGGTACCCTGACCAAGAAGCCTTCCTTCACCACCAATCAATTCTTTCTTTGTCTCATAACTACAGAACTTGTTTATAAGCCATGCTGGGCAGTTTTTTGCATGCCACCTTTCATTGTCAGTATTTATAACTATATATCTGAATGTGTTTATAGTACCTTCATTCATTTAGTACTTATTAGAAACATACATATTAGGTTTCCAGACTTTAAGAAAACAAAACCAAATGACCCAGTCTCATAAACTCAAGGAGTTTGCAATCCAGGAAGCTACCAAACATACCAACAATTCTAATACCGTACTCTTATGGGGGCCAGCACCGTGGCACAGTAGATTAATCTTCTGCCTGTGGCACTGGCATCCCATATGAATGCCGGTTCAAGTCCTGGCTGCCCCTCTTCCAATCCAGCTCTCTGCTATGGCCTGGGGAAGCAGTAGAAGATGGCCCAAGTCCTTGGGCCCCAGCACCCACGTGAGAGACCCAGAAAAAGCTCCTGGATTCTAGCTTCGGATTGGCACAGCTCCAGCCGTTGCAGCCATTTGGGGAGTGAACCAACGGAAGGAAGATCTTTTTCTCTGTCTCTCCGTCTCACTGTCTGCAACTCTACCTTTCAAATAAATAAATAAATAAATACTCTTTTTTAAAAATGCCCTGTAATCACTCTGTGGTCCAAAGATGCATAGGGTACCAGAAAGAATGGGAGTGAGTGGCAGGCAGGAAGGAATCTTAGAAGATGTGTAGCTGGAATCACAATGAGATATTATCTTACATCCATTATGATGGCTATGTAAAAAAGACAGAAAATAACAAATGTGAGGATGTAAAGAAAAATAAACCTCTGTACTCTGTTGGTGGGATGTAAATCAGTACAGCCATATGGAGAACAGTAAGAAGATTCCTCAAAAAATTAACAATAGAACTACCATATGATCTAGCTATTCCATTTCTGGGAATGTATGTGAAGGCAATGAAATCAGTATGTTGAAGAGATATCTGCACTCCGTGTTCACTGCAGCATGTTCATAACAGATAAGAAATGGCATAACCTAAGAGTCCAGCAATAGATGAATGTATAAAGAAGCTGTAATGTGATATATCTACACAATGGAAGACTTGTCGGCTTTACTTAAGAAAGAAATTCTATTATGTGCAACAACATGGATGTACCTAGAGGAGATAATGTTAAGTGAAATAAGCCAAGTACAGAGAGACAGATACCAAATGTTCTCACTCATGTGTGGAATCTAGAAAAGTTGAACTGGTAGAAACAGAGAAGATTTAGAGACTAGGGAGTAGAGGAAATGCGGAGAGGTTGGTCACAGGGCATTAAATTTCGGGTAGGCTTGAAGCTAAATTATAGAGATCTATTACACAGCTTGATGACTACAGTTAATAATAATGTACTATATACCTGAAAATTCCTAAGAAGTAGATTTTAAATGCTCTCTCCACAAAAAAAAAAAAATAAGTATGTGAGATAATGGATGTATTTTATTTAACCATTCCACAACACAAACATAAAATATCATATTTAAAAAAATTTTTTTTTGTTTATTTGAAAGGTAGAGTTATAGACAATGAGAGAGAGACAGAGAGAAAGGTCTTCCTTCCATTAGTTCACTCCCCAAATGGCCGCTATGGCCAGAACTGCAACGATCTGAAGCCAGGAGCCAGGTGCTTCCTCCTGGTCTCCCATGCGGGTGCAGGGGCCCAAGCACTTGGGCCATCCTCCACTGCCTTCCCGGGCCACAGCAGAGAGCTGGACTGGAAGAGGAACAGCCGGCGCCCATATGGGAAGCTGGTGTCACAGGCAGAGGATTAACTAAGTAAGCCATGGTGCCAGCCCCAATAAAATATAATATTGTACACAACAAATCTTTATAACTTTTAGTTCCCAATTAAAGAAAAAACAAGACAATGATGTACAGCAGGGCCTTGAGAAATGTATGAGTATAGATGTCTAGGAAAGGAGGTTAGGAAGTGACAAAGGGCATTTCAGGCAGAGGGGCCGGCACATGCACATCATGGTGGGTCGTGACATATGTCTCCCAACAAAAAGTCAGTTTATGGAATACAGGAATTACAACCTACCACAGCACCTAACACTGTGCATTGCACACAGAAGACAGCACATATTTGATTAGGTGACAGAACAAACCGACTCTATACACAATATGGCATTTAAAGCTTAAACCAATGACCCAAAGTCATCAGACACTGAAATATGAATCTATAATTCATTCTCTAAGCATGACAGATCTTCTAGAGAATTGGTAATATGCAGTCCCCATATAAAAGTTGACTTTGCATCTGTTTAATGCTAATGTTACCACCCTTTTCTGATAACAGTGCAATAAAAGCTAATTACAGTTATTATTGTTGGGTAAGTTATAAAAGAACAAGGGTTCTTTATAGCTGCAAATTTTATTTTCATAAAATGTCACGCACATAAAAATGTTATCTCTATTTTATTCCTAGGTATTCAGTGGTGAAATTCAGCAAACAATACAGGCTGCAGCCATTACAAAAGTAGAAAACTCATCTACCTATAACTTCCAACAGCTCCCTAGATATTCACTGACATTTTACAATCTATTTGCATTAACGCAGTCTTTGAAACAGATGCAAGATAAGATGAATGTGTATCACTTACCTCTGCTCTCCATGCTGGAAATACAAGATTTCCTCTACTTTTGTAAAGAGATATGTTGTTGCTGCTTCCCAAATATGTTTGACTCTACATATCACCATAGGTTTGTTTTTTTTTTGTTTGTTTGTTTGTTTTTTTGGGACAGGCAGAGTTAGACAATGAGAGAGAGAGACAGGGAGAAAGGTCTTCCTTCTGTTGGTTCACCCCCCAAATGGCTGCTACCGCCAGCGTGCTGTGTTAATCCAAAGCCAGGAGCCAGGTGCTTCCTCCTGGTCTCCCATGCGGGTGCAGGGCCCAAGCACTTGGGCCATCCTCCACTGCCTTCCTGGGCCACAGCAGAGAGCTGGACTGGAAGAGGAGCAACTGGGACAGAATCCGGTGCCCCAACCGGGACTAGAACCCGGGGTGCTGGCACCGCTGGCGGAGGATTAGCCTAGTGAGCCATGGTGCCGGCATCACCATATGTTTTAAAGTAAGCATACAGAGAATAAAAGAGGGTGAGAATCAAATGTTTCAATGAAAGAGAAAAAATGTAAAGTCATGAGCCTTTTAACAGTGCAAACCTAAAGAAAATAAATAAAAATAAAAATCTTGTAAGAAAAATATCTGAGGCGCATGGTCCCTGGTAAAAGAAAAAGATCTGGAATTAAAAATCTTAGTGACACATCTTGATTCTGGTGTATATAAACATATTCGGGGTATCACATTTTCCTTTCCTCAACTGAATTTCTGCTGTGTCATGGGGTTACTTCAAAGAATAAATGAGATAACATGTGTTAATACACCTAACTGAGGGGGGGTCCCAATTATTTTTCATCTACTAGTTGCCCTTCTCTGTGTGCCTTAACACATCACATTTAACTCTTCCAGTAAGTACAATATATAAGTAGCATTTTCTATATTTTAAGGTAAGGAAACTGAGACCCAGATGAAAATTCTTTGTTTATCTGCAGATACAATATAAAAATATTTCTGGTCAAGTTCTCCTTTCTTTAAATAGAGATATGAATCAGCTGCTAATTCTCCATATCCTAGGCCAAAGGATAGTCAATGAAGTTTCAGGGAATTCATTTGACAAAGCTTCCTTATTTCAGTCACTTTTAGTCCTTAATAAGCAAATAGTTACCATGTGTAATGAAATGTTAGAGATGACACAAAACAACCATATGTAAAAAGAATCACAGGAAATTTGATCAGTAGTGAGTGGGAAATGAAATCAACCATTTTAGATTAGTCTGGTGGTAGAATAATGGCACTGAGGAGAAAGTGGCTGAAAACAGGAAGAGTTAGGAACCCAACACTATGGTCTAGATATGCAGCAATGACCGTTGGGCCTGTACTGGTGGCAATGGGCAATGGGAGCAAAACGCAAACCTAAGTGATATTTCAGGGATCCCAAGATGGCTGAAAAGGAAAAAGACATGCTGACTTCGCCCAGAGGAAAATAGCAGAATAAAATCAGAGGACGTGTGCTCCCAGGGGAGGGATGGAAAGGAGTTTGCCATGGAAATTCTAGAAAAGGAAGCGGGATGCTATGGAGCAGTGTGGAAGGTGCGGAGTGGACAGTGAGTGGGGACACCACAGGTGGGACTCCCACAGCTGAGGGCTGGAGGACACACCAGCATCTGAGCCCAAGGTGAGCGTAGACAGTGGCAGCCAGCACCACTGGTGATGCTGCCTGAGCGAGAACACTGTGGACCACACGGACATTGAGTCTGGCCTACAGCCCTCATGGTGGGCAGGATACCCATATAATCCAGTGAAAGAAAAGCACATTTCTTTCTCTCCATCCCCCAACAAGGGTGCCTGGCAACCAGCAGGAGGAAGGTACCATTTTTGATACCAGTAGAGGCTGTGGGTGGTTCTTATGTGCACACATGACCAGGGGATTTTACTAGAGGGGAAAAAATCTGCATTCCCCACTGACTTTGAGTCTGGCTGGGAGGGTTGACAGGGGGCTGGGCACCCTTTTAGAACTATGAGGTGCCCCAATCCTCTCAGAATATTGCAGGCTCCAGGGCGCAAACTGCCAAGGTAGACTCCCATAGGAAGTTGGCTCTGGGAATGTCTCTACTCTCTTGGTGGACAGGACAGGCTAGTGGGGCAGAACAGATCCTCTGCACCCTGTGACTGTGGGAGCCTTACAAGCTGTGACTGTGAGAATTATGTGACTGCACGACAGGGTGCAGGGTGTAGCTGGGTCTCTGGGCAATCAGTGAGTCTGGTGACAGAGGCTCAAAGCTCTCTGTCAGGCTGGTGTGGGTTCACTAGAGTTCTGTGCTCACACTGAGGTCTGCACAGATCTTCTGTGTGGTTCATGCACCAGTGTGGACAGGGATTGTACCAACTGTGGGCTAATCCCAGTCACTGATCACCTTGGAAGAGAGGAGATGAGGTTGTGATTGCAATAGGCATGATTATACCCTCTCCCCTGCTGACAACAGAGGAGATCTACCATGCCCAAACTGGACATCACTCTAGATTCTTGTCCCACCCTGAAGCATTGACAAGAGTCCCCTGGCCCCACCCAGAACACACCTCTGGGTATTCACTGAAAGTGCAGACAACCCACTAAGATACAGAGGCATAGCTCAATGATAAAATCAATCAGAGAAAAAACCAAAAGTATTTTCACAAATGCCTAAAAATAAATGCAGAAACACAAGAAACAAGAACAAAAAAGACATGACTCCTCCAAAGAAGCTCAACATTTCAATATTAGAACATGAAGATGAAGAGAATGATGAAATGCCTGAAAAAGAATTCAAAAGAACAATCATAGGATTACTCAGAAGCAACGAGAAACAATTTCATGAGTTAAAGAAATCCATACATGGCATGGATGAAAAACTTTCCTATGAGGGGCCGGTGCTGTGGCTCACTTGGTTAATCCTCTGCCTGCGGCGCTGGCATCCCATATGGGCGCCAGGTTCTAGTCCCAGTTGCTCCTCTTCCAGTCCAGCTCTCTGCTGTGGCCTGGGAAGGCAGTGGAGGATGGCCCAAGTGCTTGGGCCCCTGCACCCACGTGAAAGACCAGGAGGAAGCACCTGGCTCCTGGCTTCAGATCAGCGTAGCTCTGGCCATAGCAGCCATTTGGGGGGTGAACCAATGGAAGGAAGACCTTTCTCTCTGTCTCTCTCTCTCACTGTCTAACTCTATCTGTCAAATAAATTTTAAAAAAGATGAAAAAAAAAAAGAAAACCTTTCCTACGAGCTTGAGATTTTGAAGAGAAATCAAACCGAAATATCAGAAATGAATTCAACATGGCAAATAAAAATACAGTGCAAAGCCTTAACAACAGACTTGGCGAGGCAGAAGAAAGAATATCTGAACTAGAAGACAATCTTTGAAAATATCTCACAGACACAAAAAAGAAAAAATTAGAAAAATTTAAAACATTGTTTGAGATTTATGGGATACTATCAAATGACCCAACATACACCTGTTTTAAGAGTTCCTGAAGGTATGGAAAGAGAGAATGGACTAGAAGGCCTAGTCAGTGAAATAATAACAGAAAACGTCCCTAATTTGGAGAAAGAAAGGGATATACAAATATAGGAAACACATAGAACTCCTAATAGATATGACCAGAAAAGATTTTCACCATATCACTTTGTAGTCAACCTTTCTATAGTAAAACATAAAGAATGGATTGTAAATTGTGCATGAGAGCAACATCAGATTACTTTCAGAGGGTCTCCAACTAGACTCACAGCTGACTTCTAATCAGAAACCCTAGAGGCTAGGAAAGAATGGAGAGATATAGTCCAAATCTTAAGAGAAAAAATTTTCAACCCAGAAAACTGTATCCTGCAAAGTAACCATATATGAATGAAGGTGAAAATAAAGACCTTCCACAATGAACAGAAATTGAAAGAATGTGTCACAACTTGTTCAGTCTTACAAAAGATGCTTAAGAATGTGCTATACAGAGAAACACTGAAAGACAGTCATATTTATGAAAGACTGTGAAGGCAGAAAATCTAGTAAAAGTCAAAAGGAATCCAAAGCAAACAATAGGAATATTGACAGAAAAATGGCAGGGCCAAGTCTTACTTATCAATAATAAACTTGCATGTAAATGACCTAAATTCTCCAATTAAAAGATACAGACTAGCTGAATGGACTAATAAACAAGACCCATCTATTTGCTACCTATGAGAAACACACCTCAGGCTGGCATTCTGGCATAGTAGGCTAAGCCTCCATCTGTGGTGCTACCCTCCCAAATGGGTGCCAGTTTGTGTCCCAGCTGTTCCTCTTCTGCTCCAGCTCTCTGCTTATGGCCTGGGAAAGCAGTGGAAGATGGCCAAAGTACTTGCGCCCATGAACCCATGTAGGAGACCTAGAAGAAGCTCCTGGTTTCTTGCTTCAGATTGGCCCAGGTCTGGCCACTGCAGACATTTGGAGAGTGAACCAGTGGATGGAAGTCCTTTCTCTTTTTCTCTCCCTCTCTGTCTGTATCTCTGCCTCTCAAATAAATAAATAAAAGCTTAAAAAAGAGAAACACACCTCACCAACAAAAATACACAAAGTCTGAAAGTGAAAGTGTGGAAAAAGATATTCTATGATAATGGAAAGCAAAAACAAGCAGTTGTAGCCATCCTAACATCAGACAAAATAGACTGTTAAAAGAGACAAAGGCATTATGTAATGATTAAGGGAACAATTCAACAGGAAAATGTGTCTATAATAAATGTACATGCACCCAATGCCAGGGCACCTGGCTATTTAAAATGCATGTTAATGTATCTAAAAGGAGATATAGACTCCAATACAATAGTAATGGAGGACTTCAGCTACCTCCCCCACTTTCTTCAAGGACAGATCAACTAGACAGAAAATCAGCAAAGAAACAACAGAGCTAATCTACACTATGGACCTAATGGACCTAACTGATATCTACAGAACATTTCATCTCACAGTTGAAAAATACATATTCTTTTCATCAGTGCATAGAACTTTCTCTCAGATAGAACATATGCTAGGACATAAAGCAAGTCTCAGCAATTAAAAAACCTGAAATTATACTATGTATCTTTTCTGACCACAATGGAATGATGCTGGAAATTACAATTTAAGAATCTCTAGAAAATATATCAACACATGGAAACTGAAAAACTTGCTCCCGAATAAATAGTGGGTCATAGAAGAAATCAAACGGGAAATAAAAAATTCATGGAAATGAATGAAGATTACAACATAATATATCAAAACTTTTGGGATATAGCAAAAGCAGTGCTAACAGGGAAGTTATAGCAATTAGTGCCTACATCATGAAATCAGAAACACATCAAATAAGTGGGCTATCAATGTGTCTCAAGCACCTAGAAAAACAACAAATCAAACCCCAAATTAGTAGGAGGAAAGAAAAAAATTAGAAAAGAAATCAACAAAATTGAAACCAAAAACCAATACAAAAGATCAGTGAGAATAAAAGCTTTTTTTTGAAAAAATAAACTAAATTGATACACAATTGGCCCAAATAACCAAGAAAAAAAAAGAGAGAGAGAGAAGACCCAAATCAACAGAATCAGAGATAAAAAAAAAAGGAAACGTAACAACAGATATCACAGACATAAAAAGAATCAACAGGAATTACTATAAACAGCTACATATCAAAAAACTGGAACATCTAGAAGAAATGGATAGACTCCTGGATACATACACTCTACCAAAATTGAGTCATGAAGACATAGAAAACCTAAATGGACTAATAACCAAGACAAATACTGAATCACTAATAAAGACCATCTCAACAAAGAAAAGCCCAGCACCAGATGGCTTTGTTGTTGAATTCTACCAGACATTTAAAGATTAAATACAAATCAGAAAAAGATACAACAAAGAAAGATAACTATAGACCAATATCCATGATGAACATACATGCAGAAATCCTCAACAAAATGCTTGCTAATCAAATCCAATAATACATCAGAAAGATCATTCACCCAGACAGAGTGAGATTTATCCCTGGTATTCAAGGATGATTCAATGTATAAAAGTCATAAATGTGATGCATCACATTAACAAATTAAAGAATAAAAACCAGGGGCCGGCATCATGGCTCACTTGGTTAATCCTCTGCCTGCGGCGCTGGCATCCCATATGGGCGCCAGGTTCTAATCCCAGTTGCTCCTCTTCCAGTCCAGCTCTCTGCTGTGGCCTGGGAGGGCAGTGGAAGATGGCCCAGGTGCTTGGGCCCCTGAACCCACATGGTAGACCAGGAGGAAGCACCTGGCTCCTGGCTTCAGATCAGCACAGCACTGGCTGTAGCGGCCATTTGGGGGGTGAACCAATGGAAGGAAGACCTTTCTCCCTGTCTCTCTCTCTCACTATCTATATCTCTACCTGTTAAATGAATTAAAAAAAAAAAAACCACTTGGTTATCTCAATAGATCCAGAGAGAGCTTTTGATAAAATACAAAAACCTTAAGCAAATTGGGTATAGAAGGAACACTCATCAACATAATTAATGCAATATACAACAAACCTATAGTCAGCATCATACTGAATGGGGAAGCATCTGGAAGCATTTCCATTAAGATCTGGAACCAGGCAAGGATTTCCACTCTCACCATTGCTAATGGAAGAATTAACATCATCAACATGTCCATAATATCAAAAGCAATATACAGATTTAATATGATTACAATCAAAATACCAGTGACATTCTTCTCAGATCTAGAAAAATGACCTGAAAATTCATATGGAAACAAAAGTGACCCCAGATAGCTAAAGCAATCTTAAACAACAAAAACAAAGCTGGAGGCATCACAATACCAGATTTCAAGACATACTACAGAGCAGTTATAATCAAAACAAACTGAAACTGGCACAAAAATAGACATATATACCAAGTGAATAGAATAGAAACTCCAGAAATCTATCTAGATATCTATAACCAACTAATTTTTGACAAAGGAGCTGTAATCAATCCCTGTAGAAAGGATAGTCTTCAACAAATGGTGTTGGGAAAATTGAATCTCTGGGTGCAGAGGTATGAAACAAGATTCCTACCTTACACCTTATACAAAAATAAACTCAAAATGGATCAAGGATCTAAATCTATGACCTGATATCATCAAATTACCAGAGAGGAACATGGGAAACTCTGCAAGACATTGGTATAGGCAAAAACTTTTTGGAAAAACCCCAGAAGCACAGGCAATCAAAGCCAAATAAACAAATGTGATAATATCAAGATAAGAAGCTTCTGCACTGCAAAGAAAATATTCAGAAAGTGAAGAGGCAACTGACAGAATGGGAGAAAATATTTGCAAACTATGCAACTTGTAAAGAATTAATATCTAGAATCTATAAAGAGCTCAAGAAACTCAACAACAACAAAACAAGAAACCCAGTTAAGAAATGGGCAAAGGACTTAAACAGGCATTCTTCAAGGGAACAAATTCAAATGGCCAACAGACACATGAAAAAATGCTCAGGATCACTAGGCATCACCAAAATGCAAATAAAAACCATTCAGCCCAGTTAGAATGGCTCCCATATAGAAAAGAATAAACAACAAATTCTGGCAAGGATGTGGAGAAAAAGGTACTTTCCCACTGTTGGTCATGGAAGACAGTATAGGATACCTCAGAAAGTTGAAAATATATGTACCATATTACCAGACATCTCACTCCTGAGAATTTACCTAAAGAAAATGAAATCAGCTGTGAAAAAAAAAATGAAATCTTGTCTTTTGCAAAGAAAAACAAATGGATGAAACCAGAAACAGTTTTACTTATTGAAATAAGGCAGTTCAAAAAAGACAGTTAGCATATTTCCCTGATCTGTGTTAACTAACAGAGTACAGAAAATGTAATGTGTATGAGCAAAATTGACATTTTGAGATTCAATGATTATTTATAGCACTTGTCTGTATTGTTGAGGAACAGTTTTATTTTCTGCTTATTTGTTGAATTCTTAACTTAGTGCATGGTTAATCTTATGAGTATAAAATAAACTGAAAGTAGATCATTGTAAAAATTAACAGAAAGAATGAGAGGGGCCGATGCCATGGTGCAGTAGGTTAATCTTCTACCTGTGGCACCAGCATCCCAAATGGGTGCCGGTTCTAGTCCCAGCTGCTCCTCTTCCAATCCTCTCTGCTATGGCCTGGGAAAGCAATAGAAGATGGCCCAGATCCTTGGGCCCCTGCACAGGCGTGGGAGACCCGGAAGAAGCTCCTGGCTCCCGGCTTCGGATCGACGCAGCTCCATCTGTTGCGGCTATTTGGGGAGTGAGCCATCAGGTGGAAGACCTTTCTCTCTGTGTCTTCCTCTCACTGTCTGTAACTCTACCTCTCAAATAAATAAATGAAATCTTTAAAAAAAAATGAGAAAAGAAGGAAGAGGGAGGGTATGGTGAGAAGTATCACTATGCTCCTAAATCTGTATATATGAAATACAAGAAATTTGTTCACCTTAAAAATAAATAAATAAATAAATAAATAAAAATTTTTAAACAGAGATATTTTAGAGGATGATTATTGATTAAGGATAAATGAGAAAAGCTAGTCAAAGATAACATAAAGTTAATCTTCTAAGCAAGTCAGGGAGTGGTGATTCCATGGAAAGATCTGTGGCAACTGGGTAAGATAAAGACAGTATCCAGCAGTCCATAATGAGGTTGGGGCAACACTGAAGACAGCTCAGGAGAGCTGGCCCATGGACAATGCTAGGTATGTAACCAGGGCTGTAGGATTATGTTAGCTATAAATCTAAGCCTCATCTGCCTAGAGATAACTCAAATTGGAATTGATATAACACTCCAGGAGGAAATTCTCTGAGGCAAAAGAGCAGATGTTTAAGGACTGATGTCTAAAATTAGGAGGAAAGAGGAAGGTCCAGTTTAACCAGTTTTTGGTATGAGCTGAAATGGAATTCATTTCTATAATGAAGGGCTGTATTCTATTTCTGGTTTTCTCTGTTCAGGAAAGGATAAGCCTATATAAAGGAGAAGGCAGGTACCCTTTATATTTTGTTCATTTTCAGACAAACAAAATATAGGGAGAGCAAATCATGACTGAAAACAAAGTCTCTGAACTGAACAGGAATATTAACGACCCGTTTCCAGGTCACTGTTGTGTAAGATTTGCTTCCATCAAGGAAACCCTGGAAGTGCCCACCAGATCTGAAAACTTGATCCTCTCTGCAATGACTATAATGTCTAAATCCATTCACTCCTTTCCTCATTTATCCTACTTTCCGCAAACTACACAGCCAGACATGAAGAACACAACAGTGGGTAAAATGGACATACTATCTGCCCCTGTGGAGGTCATTGCCTAGCCAGTGATAACCTGCACCTTATCTCTTTGCTTCCAATCCGAAGCAGCAAGTATGGAAAGTCAGTGGCATTCAGGTAGCTCTCTGTGTCTTTTCTATTGGCTGATGGTTACATACTTTCCTATACAGATGAAGGCTGGGTGCTTATTAACCAGCAGAGGGAAGTCGTCTTTCACATGAGTTATATAGTAGCCATAACATATGATAAACATAAGCCCAAGTGTTCACACATTTTTAATGCAGGGCTTGCGTGGTTCCATGACCACTGCAGAGGACTGTGCCAGGGATCGAGACAGTAGTGGAGTTCAGTGTTACGAAGCCCTCCTATGAACCCCAAAGGAATGAGGTCATGGGAGGGGAAAGTATTCTTTTCAACCTATCTCCTTTCTCATCACTCTTTCCTGTTAAAATCAAGAGAAATTAAGGAATAAGAGAAACAAAATTTTAAAAAATAATTAAAAAAAATCAACCACCACAATGAATGAAGCAAAATGATGTTTGGAAGATTTACTGAACCTACTGAATTTACAAACTTTCATTTTATAAATTTTTGAGACAGAAAGTAATTCTTTAGAACCAGTGTGAAAACTCGGCCTGCTCCAGTAGATGCCATTAATGGGCCTCTACGGTTGTCTTTGTGTGTGTGTGTGTGTGTGTGTGTGTGTGTGGTTTAAGTCAATCTAAAATACCTATGTAGGTAAATAAATAAAATGAGAGAAATGGGTCAAGTATAAACGGCAGGAACTGGAAAATATGTCTAAAAGTAGAAACAGAAAGAATGCCAGTTTATTTAAATGAACCCAGAAATTAAGCCTCCTCCTGCAGCGCCAGCATCCCACATGGGTGCCAGCTTGTGTCCTGGATGCTCCTCTTCCAATCCATTCTCTGCTGATGGCATGGGAAGGCATTGGGGAGATGGACCAAGTCCTTGGGACCCTGCACCCACATGGGAGACCCAGAGGAAGCTCCTGGCTCCTGGCTTCAGCCTGGCCCAGCTACAACCGTTGCAGTTATTTGGGGAGTGAACCAGTGGATAGAAGTCTCTCTTTCTCTCTGCCTCTCTCTCTCTCTCTCTCCCCTTCTCTGCAACTTTGACTTCAAATAAATAAATCTTAAAAAAAAAAGACGTGTGTGTGTGTGTATTATGTGCATACAGTGTGCATGCATGTTGGAGGTGGTATGGAATTAAAATTCTAAGCAAGGTTACTAAATCATTTTTTTTTTTTTGACAGAGTGTCTTGGTTTTCCATGCCTGAAATACTCTCATGGGCTTTTCAGCCAGATCTGCATGCCTTAAGGGCTGATTCTGAGGCCAGAGTGCTGTTTAGGACATCCACTATTCTATGAGTCTGCTGTGTATCTCACTTCCCATGTTGGATCATTCTCTCCCTTTTTTATTCTATCAACTAGTATTTGCAGACACTATTCTTGTTTATGTGATCCCTTTGGTTCTTAGTCCTATCATTATGATCAATTGTGAACAGAAATTGATCACTTGGACTAGTGAGATGGCATTGGTACATGCCACCTTGATGTGATTGAATTGGAATCCCCTGGTATGTTTCTAACTCCACCATTTGAGGCAAGTCAGCTTGAGCATGTCCCAAATTGTACATCTCTTCCCTCTCTTATTCCAACTCTTATATTTAACAGGGATTACTTTTCAGTTAAGTTTCAACACTTAAGAATAACTGTGTATTAATTACAGAATTCAACCAATAGTATTAAGTAGAACAAACAAAAATACTAAGAGGGATAACGTATTAAGTTGTTCATCAACAGTCAGGGCAAGGGCTGATCAAGTCACCGTTTCTCATAGTGTTCATTTCACTTTAACAGGTTTCCTTTTTGGTGCTTGGTTAGTTGTCACCGATCAGGGAGAACATATGATATTTGTCCCTTTGGGGCTGGCTTATTTCACTCAGCAAGATATTGGCACCGGCAAAGACTTCCTGGAAAAGACCCTGGAGGCGCAGGCAGTCAAAGCCAAAATTAACTATTGGGATTGCATCAAATTGAGAAGTTTCTGTACTGCAAAAGAAACAATCAGGAGAGTGAAGAGGCAACCGACAGAATGGGAAAAAATATTCACAAACTATGCTACAGATAAAGGATTAATAACCAGAATCTACAAAGAGATCAAGAAACTCCACAACAAGCACTTAAGAGATGGGCCAAGGACCTCAATAGACATTTTTCAAAAGAGGAAATCCAAATGGCCAACAGGCACATGAAAAAATGTTCAAGATCACTAGCAATCAGGGAAATGAGGTTCCACCTCACCCCGGTGAGAATGGCTTACATTCAGAAATCTACCAACAACAGATGCTGGCGAGGATGTGGGGGAAAAGGGACACTAACCCACTGTTGGTGGGAATGCAAACTGGTCAAGCCACTATGGAAGTCAGTCTGGAGATTCCTCAGAAACCTGAATATAACCCTACCATTCAACCCAGCCATCCCACTCCTTGGAATTTACCCAAAGGAAATTAAATTGGGAAACAAAAAAATGGTCTGCACCTCAATTCACAATAGCTAAGACCTGGAACCAACCTAAATGCCCATCAACAGTAGACTGGATAAAGAAATTATGGGATATGTACTCTATAGAATACTATACAGCAGTAAAAAAAAACAATGAAATCCGGATATTTGCAACAAAATGGAGGCAACTGGAGTAGGGTTACTAGAAAAGCCTTTCTGAGAGAGCAACATTTCAGCAGAAACATGAGGGAAGTGAAGACTGACACTGACAGAATGGACATGAAGCAGGCCCTGCAAGTATCTGGGTAAGAAAATTCTATGAAGAAGGACAAATGCAAAACTCCTGAAGGAAATGTGTGCATCATGTTCAAGGCCAATGTAACGAGAAAGATGAGAAGAGCAGCAGCAGATGAGGTCAGAGGGGCCTGATCACAAGGCTGCTGGCTTTTTGTAACAGGTGGTATAGGAAGTTACTGTGGAGGAGGTCTAAGAAAGCCCTTACAGGATCGAATGTGTTTCAAAAGGATCCTGTGACTGCAGTGTCATGAGTTAACCCAAACAGAGAAAAGCCAGCGGCAGTGTCACAAGCCAGGAGGCTGCTGCATTAATCTAGGGGAGATGATGTAGCTTAAAACCAATTTTAACAGAGGAGATGGCAGGAAGTCAGCAGATTCTTTGGATATTTTGACAGCTGACAAGATTTTTAAAATCTTTTAATGCATGTATGAATACATTAAATTCTCAGGTTACAGAAAATACATAATAAGTACTATAATACAAATCTCATCAATTCTCTTGTTGATGTGATATTATTACAAAGAGAACAGATTCCATGTAAATCATAGATATAATTTGCCTTTAATATTTTTAATATTTATTTATTTGAAAGTCAGAGTTACAGAGAAAGAGAGAGAGAGATACAGAGACAGAGAGACAGAGAGAGAAAGTCTTCTGTCTGCTGGTTCACTCCACAATTGCTGATGCTGGGCCAAGTGGAAGCCAGGAATCAGGAGCTTCAGCTAAGTCTCCCATGTGGGTGCAGGGACCCACACACTTGAGCCATCCTCTGCCACTTTTCCAGGTGCATTAGCAGGGAATTGGATCAGAAGTGGAGCAGCTGGAACCTGAACTGGTGCCCTATGGGATGCCAGAGCTACAGGCGGCAGCTCTACCTGCTACACCACAGCAATGGATCCTCATAATTCTAAGAATACAATACTTCCCTCTCCCTCGCTTTCTCCTTTTCTTTCTTTTCTCTTCTTCGCCTTCCTTCCTTCCTTTTTTTTCTTCCTCTCTCTTTCCTTCCTTTCTCCCTCCTTCCTTAATTTTTGAGATAAAATGTTTTTAATTTACATTATAGTCAAAGGCTTAATGCTACACTAAATACAGTGTTCAACAAGAAAAAAAAACTTACAAGACCCTAGTTCAGTGGGAATTAGGCAAGGGCTATAAATAATAACCAAATGAAAATTAGGCAAGGGCTATAAATAATAACCAAATGAAAAGATATTCATTTCAGTCATACAGTAAATTTTAAAATAATTATCACAGATATTGAAACTACAGTAGTATATCATTGTTAACCATTTGGTAAAGATATAAAACGAAGTTTGACAAACTTGCAGGATTTGCTGACAGTTTTTTGTTACATATGATAAAGGGAAGAGTCAAATGAATCCAAGATCTTTGGCCTGAACCACTAGAAGGTTGGAGCTGCCATTAACTGATATGGACAAGACCAGTAGAACAGGCCTTGGGGTGAGAATTGCAGGAGCTCCATTTCACAACAGCTAAACCTACTGCGATCCATCTGGGAGATGCTGAGCAGGTGACTGGATGTGGCTGTCTAGATACAGGCACAGGCTAAAAGCTGCACGGAGAAGGGATTCAATGTTGTGAGACTGGGTGAGCTCACCTGGAGAGTAAAAGAAAGAGATGAAGCTCAATTTCTGATCTCTGGGGCACTAAACGTAACAGGTTAGGAAAAGAAAGAGGGGTTAGCAAAAGATACTGAGAAGGAAGTCCTAGCACAGCAGGTGATAAATCAAGTGGCTGTGAAGACTTATGAGGGAGGCTGTCTGTGAAGATGGACGTCAAGGAGAGGAGGGGCTCAAGCTCAAAAAAGCTGCTGATAGGTCACATAGGAAAGAGGGGAGCACTGACTGACTACTGAATGCACAAACACAGAGGTCACTGGTCATCGTCTCAGGGAAGTTCGCTGGAGGAAGGGAACAAAAGGCCCCTTGGAATGGTTTCCCAAAGTGAGAGGACAAAAATAAAGGGAACTGTCAACAAATTTCAGATTCATTGTAAAGCAAGCAGAGAAATGTCAAGGGAGCTGGCTGAAGGTGGGCAGCAGGCTCAAGAGTAGGTTTTTCTTGTTTTTGTTTTCAAAATAAGAGAAATAACTGCATGTTTCTGTGATTCCAGGAATTATCCAGCAGGTGACACGGGGGTGGGGGAGGGAGACAGAGGGAAGATTTGCTGGAGGAATTTTCTCAAACAGATAAGAGAAGATGAGAAGCAGGAAAGAAGTAGCGGCTGGGCTGTGGCTAGGAGCAGGGACAGCTCAGCGGCAATGCAGGAAAAGTGAACAGGCATAGGAGTCGGGAGATGGGCCAGGGGAACCCTCCTGTATGCCTTCATTGTTACAACGAATGAAGCTAGGGAAGGAGCCAAAGAAGGATTATAGAGAAAGGAGAGTTTGTGAAATAAGTGTCTGCAAATTTGGAAGGATGAATATTTTAGGGTAATATGGTTTGATGGCTGGGCAGTATTTAAAGCAGATGATTATGGTTTAAAAATTTTATTGTGATTTAAAAAATAGGTGCAAAATAGTTCAGAGACTCCTATATACCCTTCACCCAAAGCTAGTACCTGCTTACCTAATCATAGCACAACTGTCAGTATCAGAAAGTAATTACTGATCCACTATTAACTAAACTACAGAATTTATTATTTAACTTCAGTCAATTGTCCTATTAATGTTCTGTTTATGGACTAGGATCCAATTTGTGAGCCCATTTCCATGAAGTTTCATTGTCCTTTTACCCGAGGCAGCTCTTCAATCTGCCTTTTGCCACTTGAACACATTTGAAAAAGCCAATCATAGAATGTCTTAGTTTGGGCTTGTCTGCTTCCTCTCAATTGAAGTCATCTATTTTTGGCAAGATTTCTCTCTCTCAATGCATCAGATTATGGGTATATGATGTTTGCAGGGGTCCTTCACTGTAAAGTAACTATTTTTTGATTTGTAATTAATAAGTAAGTGATCGTAGGTTTAAAATAAGAGCATTCCACATGAGTTTCTTCCTGCCATCTTCAGACACACAAGTACAGGTACTGAGCTGGTTGAGAGTTGATTAACATTGTGGTTTTGAAAAGTGAATACCTTAGATAAGGTAAACCTAAAAGAGTCGCTGATATCATCAAAGATGAGGGTTAACTGCCCAATAGATTTTCAGTATATACCAAAACAATTAGTTACAGTAAGATATATGATAAATTATTCAAAGGAGAAAAACAGACCTGATTTTAATGTTTCACAAGACTGATTTATATCCATCTTTACAGAAATGCTTCTGGCAACTCTGGAGACATTCTTCTTAACTCCATTTCAGTCATTCCGGATTCACAGATACCTTCACACCTGAAAGCAGCCTTCTGAAATCTAACTGTTCATAAGTGGAAAGGAAGGTCTAGATTTTTCATTCATTCATCCATCAACTACTTATTAAAACCAATATCTGGCCAAAACCTAAACACCTGGTTCATATCACAGGTAATAGAGAAAATTTTAAAAAGGCTTCCACTACCTAATTAAAATATCTCAGAGACTCTATGAAATATCACTTTCTCAAATGAAAGTGGAAATAGGATTAAATATTCAGAACTTCTGCTACAGACATGCCTAATTAAACATTTTTCTTACAATTGCTTCTTGAAATACTCTAGGGCTCTGGCTGCAAACTTCGAAAGAAATAAAAAGAATGAAGGCCAAGGTAAAACAGGAAGGTTACTAGACCACAAAGACAAGGGATCCCGAGTCTAAATTTGGCTTGGTTGCAACTTGCATGGCCACTTCAAGCTGGCCTAGCAAAGTGGTTAAGTGCTCTTGCTTTGAGGTTACACAGGCCTGGGTTTCAGAGTCTGGATTTAGGGTCTTTGTGACTTTGGACAAGCTTCTTAATCTCTTTGAGCCTCAGCTTTCTTATAAGCACACAGGAAAACTAAAGAGCACTTACATCCTAGCACAATGCCAAAGCATAAATGAGGAAATGCATGGAGAGTACTTAGTATAATGACAACTAAAGTGCTAGAAATAATGCTACCTTTTATTCTGTTTATTGTAATTCATTATTAGACACCTTTCTCTGCTTCATTTTTTTATAACTGTAGCATGAAGAGAGCCAGAGAAGACTACAGCCTAACATGAAAAACTATGTGGAAATAATTAAACCATATTCCCAGAGTTGTTTTCACGTATTTCTATCACATAACCAAACTTAAAACTTGGTATAAATTGCTCATGATGTTAGATCATAACTATAAATTGAAAGTGAGCTTGAAAATTCAATTTCACATGCACACAATTAAATGAAATATTTTAATGAGGACAATGGTGATTTCCTGAAATTCGATGGTGCTTTGCTCTGTGAGCATGGCACTGACCTCATGTGGCCCAGCTTCTTCTGCATTCACGGCCTGTGCATGAATTTTCCAAATGTGCTTTCTTTGAACCACTGCTACCTTCGGTGACATCATTTGTCCTTCACTTTACACAACTCATGATTTAGTCAGAGCTGGTTCTTTTCTCATTAGCTCCTGAAAATTAGAGTAGTAGCTTGGCCTCGATTCCAGATTCATCTCCTAATGCAAATCTTGTAGCTTCCCTGCTCCAGATCTTTCTGTGGCTCTCTACTGCCTGTCAATATCCTCCTACTGAATTTCCTCCACAACACTGAAGCTTCCAGCCTTACCTCTCCAATTTATTCTCTGGTCAAACTGCAATACTTGCCAAGCACAAATTTGAAATTTGTTGAGATTTCCTTTGTGGAAAATGCACATTAATCTTGGTAAGTATTTCATGTGCACTGAAGAGTTTGTTCTCTATTTATCAGATCTAGGTATCTATATATGTCTATTCTATCAAACTTATTAAGTGAATTATTCAAATTTTCCATATCCTTAGTAATCTAGTTTATTATCTCTTATTTTCTAAGACATGTGTTAAAATATATTTTTAGATATTTTAGAAGTAGATTTGTCAATATTTCCCTGTAATTTCTTCAATTTTCATTTTGTGTATTTAGAAGTCACAATGATAGGTGCATAGTTTTGTGTTGGCATATCATCTTGAAGAGTCATTTATTTATATACTTCAAAAAATGACCCTTTAGTGCTTACTCTGTCCATTGTTAATATTTTGTTTGCCCAGCCTTATGGTCATCTTCCTTGTCACTTCACTGCCAGGTATAGATTCTCTAGATCCTGTTTCAGAGAACGAATCTCAGTTCCAATGCCCTCAGCTTTATGAAAGATATTTCCGTCCAGCTCTCTGCCTGCTACAGACCAGACAGTCCATCACTACTTCCCATGGTAGTAGGACAATGGCAGAAGCTGCCCCTGAAAGTCCACACCCAAATCAGATGCCTCTGCAGACTGCCATGACTACACCTCCAGCTTACTTCACTGGCATTACTTTCCTTTTGTCACCAGCAGCCAAGATATCCCTGTTTTATCTCAGTTACCAAATTAAACTGATTTATTAAAAATTATTTATTCATTTGGGAGACAGTTACATACACACACACACACACACACACACAGAACTTCCATCTGCTGGCTACTCCCCAAACGCCTACAATGACTGGGACTGGGCTGGAATGAAGCTGGGAACTGGTCATTCAATTCTGGTCTCCCACATGGATGGCAGGGATCCAACCACTTGAGCCATCACTGATGCCTCCTAGAGTCTGTATTAGCAGGAAGCTGGGATCAGGAGCTGGAGCTCTGTATCAAATTCAGGTACTGCCATGTGGGACACTGACCAAATGCCCAGCCCTTGGCTACATATTTATCTGGCACTTTTATATATTTGGGGTGGGCAGGAGGTCATCCATATCAGCACCAGTGGCCACACAGACTGAAAGTGTCAGCTCTGATTTATTCCTAACCAAACCATACAGGCCCACATGCAAAATAGCTGATTATGTACATGAAAAACATCTGAAGCGTACAAGTGCCATTTTCATGTCATTTGGCAACCAAGTCACTTATATCTAACTTTAATAATATATGAGCATGGCAATTCCTTTTGAGTTATCATTTGAGTTAACATTGAGAAAAAGAGAACAGTGTACATTTATGCAGCATTTCATTTTCAGGCACTCAGTTAAAGAACTTTGAGGATTTTTTATTTGATTGTCACAAATCTACACAGCATAGGTGCTGTTATTGTCCCAACTTTATAGATGTGGAAGTTAAGGCTTAAAGGGTTGCATAACTTAACCAAAGTTATCTAATTAGTAAATGGTAGTGTCAGGATTGAAATTGGATTTGACTTTAGGGACTACTTTATATCTCCTCTTAAAAGCCAACGTAGACAAAGCAAGCATATTAGGTATTCATAATCCACAAAGATCCCTGAGAGAGAAGACAGTAGTAATGGTCTAGAAATTAAATAACAGCAATGTCCTATTCAATGAAATAACAGCTGAAAACTTCCCCAATATGGAGAAAGATAGTGGACATTAAAATAGACATAGGATTTCAAATTGACAGACCCAGAAAAAAAATCTCTATTATGACACACTGTGGTCAAACTCACAAAAGTATACACAAAGAGAGAATTATAAAATCTTCAAGAGAAAAACACCAAGTCAACTTTAAGAGAAATCCTATTAGCATAACAGATTTTTCAGCAGAAATCTTATAGGCCAGGAGGAAATGGAATGACAAAGTCCAAGTTCTTAAATAAAATAAATACTTCAAATAACAAAGTCATGTTTAATAGATGAGGAGAAATAAAAACATTCCAAAACAAGGAAAAAATTGAAAGAATTTATCACTGCCAGACTGACTTCACAAAAGATGCTTAAGGGAGTCCTGCAGACAGAGACAAAGAAAGGTAACTACCATCAGAAAAACATGAAATTGTAATAAAAAAGCTATAAAAGACATAAGATATTCAAAAATAATTACAAGAAAAATTTAAAAGTCAGGTCTAATTCATTACTTGGTAATTATAATTTTGAATGTAAATATACTATATTTCCAAGTTAAAATATACAGACTAGCTGAATAGATAAAGGAACACAGCCAAACAATATTCTGTCTAAAAGAAACTCACTTCCCAGTAAGATACACAGACTGAAAATGAAAAGATAGAAAAAGAGATTCCATGCTAATGAAAATCATAAATGGACAGCAATAGCTATAGTATATCATACAACAAAAGACTTTAAGACAAAAACTGTAAAAAGAAGGTCACCACATAATGATCAAGGAATCAACTAAATAAGAAGATATAATGATAGCAAATGCATATACACCCAATGCTAGAGCACCCAATTTTGGAAAACAAACCTAAAGAGATTAGACCTAAAGAGAGCACAATAATATAGACATCATCACCCCACCTTATATCAACAGACACATCACCCAGATAAAAAAATCAACAAACATCAGAGTTAAATTCTACTATAATTATCCCATACACCAGTTGGACATAAAAGACTTCACAGAACATTCAATTCAGCACCTGCAGAACACACACTCTTCATCTGCACCTGCAATATTCTCTGGAATCTACTAAATTATTAGGCTTCGAAATCAGTATTAACAAATTTAAAAAATCAAGATTATATCATGTATCTTTTCTGACCGCAATGAAATAACACTAAAAATCAACAAAAGAAACCCCTCCAAAAACACATGGAAACTGAACACCATGTTCCTGAATGAACAATGAGTCACTGCACAGATCAAAATAGAAACATTAAAATTCCTTGAAACAAATGAAAAGAGAAACCAACATACCAAAACTAATGGAATACAGCAAGAGTACTAGGAGGGACATTTATAACATTAAGTGCTACATCAAAGAAATATAGATGTATTAAGTAAGCAACCTAGTAATGCATCTCAGAGACCCAGAAAAACAAGAAGAAATCAAATCCAAAGTTAGTTGAAGGAAAGAAATAATGAAAATTAGATCAGAACTAAAGGAAATAGAAAGTAATAAAATAATATAAAAGAAAAATAGTTAGTTCTTTCAAAAGATAAAATCAATAAACCATTAGCTAAACTAAGAAAGAACACTCAAATAAATAAAATCAGAGATTAAAAAGGAGATATAACAACTGGTTACTCAGAAATACAAAGAATAACAATGGACTACTGTGAATAGCATATACCAGCAAATTAGAAAATCTAGAAGAAATGGTAATTTTTACAGACACACACAAGCCACCAAAACTGAACTACTCATACACAGAAAACCTGAACAGATCAATATAAAGCACAGATATTCAATCAGTAATCCAAGGTCTCCCAAAATAGAGAAGCCTGGAACTATATGACTGCACTGATAAATTCTACCAAACTTTTAAAAAAGAATTAATATCAGTTATTCTTAAACTATTCTAAAAGTTGGAAGGAAGGAACACTTCCAAACTCATTCTGTGAACGTAGCAATATTTTGAACCCAAAACCAGACAGGGACACAACAACCAAAGAAAACTATAGACTAACATCCCTGATGGATACAGATGCAAAAATTTGCAATAAAGTACTAGCAAACAGAATTCAACAACATATCAGAAAATCATACACCAAGGTCAAATGGGATTTACTCCAGGGATGCAAACGTGGTTCAACATCAGTAAATCAATAAACAGAATACATCACATCAATAAAACAAATCATAAAAATCATACAACCCTATCGTTCATACAGAAAAATCATTCCACAAAATTCAACACCAATTCAAGATTAAAACCCTGAGAAAATTAAATATAGATGTATTATTCTTCAACATAATAAAGGCTATATCACAAGCCACAACCAACATCATAGTGAATGGAAAAAAGCTGAAAGCACTTTCATTAAAATCTACGAAAGTAGGATGTCCACTCTCACACTTTTATACAATATAGTACAGGCAGTTTTATCCAGAGCAATTAGGCAAGAGGAAGAAACAAAAGCATACAAATAGGAAAGGTAGAAGTCATATTCTTTCCATTTGCAGATGACATAATTATATATTTAAAAGAAAAAAAAACCTAAAGTCCCTACTAGATACAATTGTAACTCATAAAGTAGTCCAGTAAAGTTTTTTTTGTTTTGTTTTGTTTTTGTTTTACTTATTATTTGACAGGTAGAGTTAGACAGTGAGAGAGAGAGAGAGAGAGAAAGGTCTTCCTTCCATTGGTTCACTCCCCAAATGGCCACTACGGCCGGCACTGCGCTGATCCGAAGCCAGGAGCCAGGTGTTTCCTCCTGGTCTCTCAGGCGGGTGCAGGGCCCAAGCACTTGGGCCATCCTCCACTGCCTTCCCAGGCCACAGCACAGAGCTGGACTGGAAAAGGAGCAACTGGGACAGAATCCAGCGCCCCAACCGGGACTAGAACCCGGGGTGCTGGCACTGCAGGCGGAGGATTAGCCAAGTGAGCCACGGTGCTGGCCCCAGCAAAGATTTAGTACACGAATTCAACACACAAAAATCAGTAGCATTTCTATACACCAATGATAAACTTTTTAAGAAAGAAATTATAAAAACAATCTCATGCACAATAGTTATAAAAAGTAAAATATCTTTGAAGAAATTTAACCAAGAATGTGAAACAACTCTACAATGCAAATTACAAAATACTTAGGAAAGAAATTAAACAACACACACAAAATGGAAAAACCACTCATGTTCATGGATTAGAAGACTTAATAATATTAAAATGTCCATACTACTCAAAGCAATTTACAGATTCAATGCAATTACCATCAAAATAGCAATGATATTATTCATAGAACTAGGAAGAAATCCCAAAATTCACATGGAAGCATAAATGAACTTGAATAGGAAAGGAATTCTGAATAAGAACAAAGCTGAAGGCACCACAATATCAGATTTCTGGATATGCTACAGAGCTATTGTCACAAAACCAGCATGGTACTGCCATAAAAACAGACACACAAACCAATGGAACAGAAGAGAAACCCCAGAAATCAACCCACACATCCAAAACCAAATGATCACTGACAAAGGTGTCAAAAACATGGGAGAAAGCAGAGCCTCTTCAACACACGGTGCTAGGAAAACTGGATATCCAAACATAGGTTAAATCAAGGTGGCTCCTCCCCACTCTCTACCCCTCACTCAACTCAAAATGGATCAAAGACCTGAAACTTCTAGAAGAAAACATAGGGGAAACTCTTCTTCAGACATTAGATTCAGGTAAGACCCCCAAAACTATGTAACAGATGAAAAAACAGACAAATGGGATTATATCAAACTAAACAGCTTTTTCACAGCAAAACAGTGTGAATAAACAACCTACAGAATGGGAGAAAAGATTTTCAAATATGGATTTGAAACAGGATTAATATTCAAAATATATAAGCTCAACAATAACAACAAAAACCCAGTTAGGAAATGAACAAATGATTAGAATAGACTTTTCTCAAAAGAAGAAATACAAATGGCCAACAAATACATGAAAAAATGTTCAACATCACTAGCTATTATGGAAATGCAAACGAAACCCATAATGATGTATCATCCCCAATTAGAATGGCTATTATCAAAAAGATTAAAGAAAACAAATATTGGTGAGGATATGGGAAAAAAGAACCTTTATAGACTGTTGGTGGGAATACAAATGATAGCCCTTGTGGAGAATTATATGGAGGTTTCTGAAAAAATTAAAAGCAGACCTACCATTTGACCCAGCCACCCCACTTCTGGGTACATACCTGAAGAAAGCAAAAGCAGCTGGTGAAAGAGACACCTGCACTCCATGTTCACTGCAGCACCATTCACAATAGCAAGACTTGCAATCAACCTAGGTGTCCACTGACAAACGAGTGGGTAAAGAAAATACAGCACATGTACACAATGGACTATTATTAGGCTGTAACAAAGAATGAAGGAAGTCCTGATCTTTTCAGCTAAGCAGAGGGAGCTGGAAATCGTTATGTTAAGTGAAATGGGTCAGATACAGAAAGACAGATAGCATATATTCTCCCTCATCTGTGGAAATTCATAAATAGCTGATTTGTACTTAGAACAGTGATTCCTATGATTCCTACAGTCTGGGATGGCTGGGGGGTGGGAGAGGGTATAGAGGTAAAACGGAGTAAGATAGAAGTAGAAGTTCTACTGCACAGTGGGGTGACTGTTTTTCACAGTAACGTTTAAGACGCTAAATGAAGAGCTGGAGGAGAGGAGTGGCCAGGCTCCAAACACAAAGGAGAATGAGAGGCTGGTTGCCTGTGTTGATTGGTTTATCTTATGCGTGCATTTTGAAGTACTACGCTGTGCTTTAAAAAAAAAATACAAATTTTACATGTTATTCACAAAGTTTAATGAGAAAAAAGTAAAGAAAAATATAAATTAAAAAAATTCCTAGGGGACAATAAATACTACAATGTAAAAATGTACAAGGGGCTAGTATAAGTCATTTACTAAGCATACATTCAGAGAGAAACAGAAAAAATGTTTAAGCTCATTAATAAGCAAATACCAATTAAAATGTTATTTTCTACCTATCAGAGTAATGAAAATGAAAAAATCGGTGAATTTCCATGCTAAGTTAGAATGAAGGGAAGGAATATTTTTCTATTCAGTTGATGGGAACTTAAGACATTCATAAGAAAAATAGAAAATATTTTATAAAAAAGTTTTAAAATGTTTATGCCGCTTTGGAAAAGTTCTCATATTTTTGAGAATGGTGTATTATAAATTAACAATGTAAGAGATCATTTTAAATCGAAAACATATACATACATGTGCACATGTGCATCTGTATGTAATATAAGATACCTTTAAGTATATGCATATGCATCATGTGGAAATAGTAACAATAGCTATCTCTATACCAAAAGATTACTGGACATTTTGTTTCCTTCTCTTTTTTCTTTATCTGTATGATCTGATTTTTCCCCAACAAACATAAATGAATTTCATGAGCTATAGTTCAACGTATTTTACCAATGTCTGTACAGACTGAAAATCAAGGTGCTGAATCTGTAAAATGAAGGCTGATCTTGGGAAGAGTAAGGTGGATCTACACCTACTGTTATACAGGATGTCTGAGACAAAAGGTCAAGAGAAAACAATTGAGTTGTCCAAAAAATACGTGATTTCTTTACAGAACCTATTGAAATGCACTATATATTTACACATTTACATACATACATATTCTGGAATCTGAAACACCAAATCAGGATGCGGAAAAGTCTTTTACTTTCTACACTTCTGTACTAAATTATTTTATAATTAAAATATTCAAAAATGTGCAAGCTGGAGTAGGAACTGATCAAAATTAATAAAACATACACATGGCTTTGTTCATTAACTACTGGGAATACCCAGCCCCAGTACCTCCATCCACCAAAGCTTGACATATATTATTTAATGGCAAATTAAATCATTCAACCCGCTACTTGAAACCTAAGTAAATATGTAGACATTGGTGTGGTAAGATCAGTATGTGTGGAAAATATCAACATACTCAGTCATGATTTAGCTATATGTATGAGTGACTGTTATTAGTATTATAATGGAAATCAGAAATAGATTCATAGGGGCTGGCGCTGTGGCACAGCAGGTTAAAGCCCTGGCCTGAAGTGCTGCCATCCCATATGGGCGCCGGTTCAAGTCCTGGCTACTCCACTTCCGATCCAGCTCTCTGCTATGGCCTGGGAAAGCAGTAGAAGATAGCTTGAGTCCTTGGGCCCCACACCCACATGGAAGACCCAGAAGAAGCTCCTGGCTCCTGGCTTCAGATTGGCGCAGTTCTGGCCGTTGTGGCCATCTGGGGAGTGAACCAGCGGATGGAAGACCTCTCTCTCTGTCTCTGCCTCTCTCTGTAACTCTGTCTTTCAAATAAATAAAATAAATCTTTAAAAAAAAAAATAGACTCATAGACTTTGAAAAGGAAGAGTCTTAACATCAAAGAAACTTAAGTTCCCAGACTGAAGCCACACAACACCAGAATCAGAAGTTGAGCACCTGACTCCCTGTCAATTTTGGGAACCTTTTAGATTGATAATGCAGATAACAATAATCCCCAACAATTCCCTTAGTTCTTTCTTTGGAGACTTAGGATAGAGCCATGCCCTTTGGAGATAGGACGGATAGAGCCATGCCCGTGCTGACTCATTCATGATCATTCTTATATAAATTTCACGATCACACATTTGAAAAATGCAATGCTGTTAAAAAGCGAACATTACTAAGATTACCATGGAGGGCATTTTGTAAAACCAGGGGCTAAGACCTTGATCTTGTCTTTGACTATGGCTGTGTGACCTCCTTGGAGAGTACCGACTTCCTGTGCTTCCCCCTATCCCTCTCAAAGGATTGTCCCTTCTACTTCAGAGAGCGGCTCTCAGGTGCCTCATCATCTTTCTGCAGGTGTTTCTGAAGGGTGGAGGTCATCTGGGGGAGGGGAGGAGGCTCTAGATGTCACCCAGGAGATAAGGGCCTGGTTTCCATCTCCACTAGAGCTCTTTCCCTTTGAGATTTCCTAATTCTTCAGCTCAGAACATGTCAACCTGTTTGGAAAATTCTGACCTTAAAATCCACACCTCTCTTATTGTAGGAAGTTCTTGAAGCATTCAATGTTCTCATGCTCCTTCATCTTACAGGAAACATTTCCTCTTGGAGACAATGATTTGCACTATGAAGATAAGCATCAATGAGTGAAATACACTTATTAAGAAACACACTTCACCAAAAATAATCCTCAAATACAGGTCCAAAACTCACAGCTATTCCAATTCGTCACAGCTCGTCTTACAGGTCACAGGACAAGATTAGGAAAACCAGCCCTTCTGGTTCCTAACTAAATAATTTGCCCTAAGCCAACGGTGCCAGACCGGATTTGTTATAGTCACAGTTCCACTTTCAATCACTCCTTTCAGAATACTGGTTACCATCACTGCCCCTTTTCAAGCCATTTCTCGTTTATCTTTGCAGAAGACAAATGTCTTACAAGTATGTACCATCTCACAACTACGTACAACTACTAACTACTATGACTTGTGGCAAGTGAGTGGAGGAAGAAAGTTTTGTTTTTTTTTTCTCCTCTCCAGTAGGAACACCTGTGTTAAGTGATATACCATGTTCTAAGTCTTCTGGAAGCAATCCTTCCTAATGCTGTGAGTCTCGGTAGGGGAGTGGGGCAGTGGGCATTAGGGAAGGCAATGTTCTGGTTTCCTTGCTCCTGTGGAGAGCAGTGGTGACTTAGAGATGGCTCTTTCTGGGTCTGATTCTGAGTGGGTTGGGAAGCGATGGTGTGTGGAGTTCTGGGCACAAGGAAGAGATTTCATCAATAATGGTCATCCAAGGTTTCACGACCGAGGACACGCCCCATCCAGCAAGAAGTGGGTGCACAGACTAAGTGTCAAGGATGAAAATACTACATTTATGAATAACATATACTCCATGAGAACAGTGACCACAAAGCAGAATGGTACATTTGAAATGCAAATCATGTGTCTACTGTCTAAGGTCATAAATTGCTGTTGACATTCGAATGAAGAATATGTTGTCGGGCCGGCGTTGTGGCTCAGTAGGCTAATCCTCCACCTTGCGGCGCCGGCACACCAGGTTCTAGTCCTGTTCAGTGCACTGGATTCTGTCCTGGTTGCCCCTCTTCCAGTCCAGCTCTCTGCTGTGGCCTGGGAGTACAGCGGAGGATGGCCCAAGTCCTTGGGCCCTGCACCCGCATGGGAGACCAGAAGCACCTGGCTCCTGGCTTCGGATCAGCGCGGTGCGCCAGCCACAGTGGCCACTGGAGGGTGAACCAACGGTAAAAGGAAGACCTTTCTCTCTCTCTCTCTCTCACTGTCCACTCTGCCTGTCAAAAATAAAAAAATAAAAATAAAATAAAATAAAAATTAAAAAAAATAAGAATATGTTGTCACAAAGCATCTCTAAGTGGCACCAGTATGTGAGGGCTGAACAGAGAGTGTACAGATCAAACACCTGCTGGGTATAATAAATGCTTCTTGCAGGACTAAATCCCAGCTGCTCCCAAGAATTCCATAGACTTGTCTCCTAAAGTCTAGTGTGCATACTCAGAAAAAAAAAGAACAATTTTTTTGGTAACACCTTTTGAAGCCATTCAAAGGAGCTTCATATTGTGGGCCTTTTCACCCACTGACCTGGCAAGTGCTGAGAACAAGGCGGCTTTCCTTGTTGGGTCCTGGCTGGAATTTGCCATGGACTCAGCCTGTCTCAGTCAGTGCTGACAGCGGCTCGCAGGCTCCACTCACGTGAGGGAGGAGTCCAGGCCTCCTTAGATTGGTCACGGTTCTTGGACTCTTACAGACACAAGCCGCCCCACAGTTCACGTACGGCTTGGGGCAGAAGAACCAGGGCCAGAATGCAACACAACTCCCAACATACAGCCTTCGTGTCTCAGTCTGAGAACTGTAAACCAGACTTTCCAACACTTGGAGACACCGACAAAGTAAGTATGAAGTTTGCAGGTACATTCCCAGGTTTTACCCTGAAGCCCTTCAAACCTCTGGGTGAAAATCAACTCTCATCATATAAACCAGGGAGCACGAGACAGGAAACCTCAGCCATTTGCATGCCTATTTTAATTTCTAACAACTCATATCTACTGAGCACTCTCACCCTGTGGCCGGCACCGAACGAGGCCCTTGACATAGACTACCTCTTGTAACTCCTCATAAGACCCTGAATGGGCACCATTTTCACCCAGTTCTGCAAGCGAGGAAAAACCATGAGGTTTTGAGAAGTTTGGTCCAATGGCATGGGGCTAATAAGTGGCAGGTGGAAGACTTGACACCCAAGAAGCTGAGCTACTCTATGCGGCCTTTGACTGAAATTTGATGCAGATACTAGAAGTCTCAAATCATGTGATAATTGTGGAGCAAAATAAAACCAAACCTACACTTAGTGTCCTCTACATAGAGAGGGAGTAACCCACATTGCTATATGCCTAAGTGGGAAACATTTCATAACTCACAGCACTAGATGATAACATGTCTAGTCAACCTAACATTAAGGGAACTAAGATGGTTTAACTCTTTTAGGTAAAGGACACAATCATATAATATACAAATATCTAATATGAGCTGGTTGTAGCCAGTCTAAAATGACTCCTATGGCTAAAAAAAATACAAATTGCCTTTGAGTGAGGGAGTATTAATAACACCATTCTACCCAAGCAACATCATTTTAAAAAAAATTGTTAAAACTGAAAAAAAAAACTAACAAGTAGTTATAATTATAGATAAATAAAGCCTTTGAAAATGACTTAACATTTCACTTCAAACTTTAAAATTATAAAGCCTCAAACTAATCACTATAAATTTAAAGTTAGCATTTAGCAAAGTGCTTTATGCATAGATGGTTACCAATAAATCATTCTGGAATGAATGACTGAATCCATGAATATGGTTTTGAAAAACAGATAGACATTGTTCTTTCATTAGGCTTGGAATTTTTTCTTTTAATTTCCTGATGCAAGTTGCATGACATTTCTTTTTTGATGTGTGTATGTGTGCATGTATGTGTCCTAAGGGCTCCCAGGACTTCTAGTTTAAACAAAAGGAAATGACTATCATCTAAAAAATAAAAAGAAATAACTGGTCAAAACAATGAAGAACAGAAAAGATGTATTGTCTCTGCAGTGAGATATGAGCGGTGAAAAGATAAGTAGCTTATTCCAAATATTTTTGTTAATAATTGAGAAAACTGCTTTCTGGGGAACAGCATAAAAACACAGACTATGTGTACAAGGGTACTTCAAAAATCCACATAAAATGGAATCTAATGGTAAGTTTACTTTGTTGAAAAAAGATTTTTAAAGTCATGTATAGTTTTTATAATATGCACCTTCATGAACTTCTTGAAGGACCTTCATACACAGTTAAGATGCGGTGACTGGTGAATAAAGACATTTCCTAGTATTTATAGTTAATGCCAACAAAAGATGAATTCAAACCACAAGGAAATAGCTCTTTCTTAAAAGTGTTTTAGTGCCCTGGGACTCAACAACTGAACAAGTAAGTGCCCCCATATAACTATCCATTCTTTAAAAGAATTTTTGAAAACTAACATGAGCATAAAAACACAAATTACCCCAATAATTTCCATGAGGTAAAATGTAAGATTAAATCTACACTGGCCCAACTGTTTGATAAATTTCTTGTTTAAAAAGTAAATAAGTAAGAGGAGAGAAGTATATTGAAAATTTCTAGAAACACCTTTTATGTCATTCCAACAGAGCTGTGTGCTCTCACTAACAGCACATCTAAGGTTCCTCAAGCATTCCCCACCAACCAGGGAACTCACTATGAATTCCTAGCAGGCCCTAGGGTTGCTTTTGTGCAGTGTTTTTACCTCATTTGAGGGACATGAAAAGAATGCAGGATGTCTATCACGTTGGTGCTCACCAGTTACTCTGGCCACCATAATAAATCCGCTAACAGAGCGAAAGTGCTGTGGTTCAGTTTGACAAGCTTCTTCATGTGGTTCTGCCAAACTGCAAAGCTGATGGGACAGATAATGTCCAGTAGATACAGCAGACCCTTAAAATCAAAGAGCAAACTACAGCATTTCCCAGAGACAAAATTTTTAAAAACAGCAAGAAAACAGAGATAGTAATATTTTCCAAAAAATGATAAAAATAAATCTAAAGACTGGTACAATAATCCAGATTGAACGTGCTCTGTGCTTTCTAAATCCAGCCTACATTTGTATATCATTTCCATAAATAAAGCATGAAAGATGATAACTGACATATATACGTAACATATAAAGCCACGGATTTAATTTTCACAACTAGTCCATTTGTCTAAACATTTGCTCCTCTGTGCTAGAAACAGTGAGCAGTAGAAGTCAAAATGCTAACTCTGCAGAGGTTGCATATTAAACAGCTCTAGGATGTGGCCTGGTACTTGCTAAACAAATCTGCAAGAAATGATGCCTGATACCTGAGCCCATGTGACAAAGCATTTTACAACAAATACTGAACAATGCCTAGCCTTGACTTCGACTAGGCAAAACCAAGCACAAATTTAAAATGCCAAGTATCAGCCAGTAAAAACAATTCTATAGCTGTCATAGTTCAAACAGCTTTTAAGAACACAGAAACCTCACTCAGTTTACAAACTGGCACTCACTTTCTTATGCTTCCAAACATAAACATTTTTTCACATTCACAGAATATGCACAACATATGTTACTTGAGGCCAAACGCGGCCATCAGATCTGCCTTTTACTATCAACTTTCTTACCTTTCCCAGAAGCTAATCAATCTCTGATGTAGACACAGGAAACTGGAATAAATTCATGAGCTGGGGTTGTAGTCTATTGGGACACAGTAGTCTGACATGGAGAAGAAACCACATGCTAACATTCTAAGGGAATCCAATTTGCATATTTCCCAGAGTTCCAGCATACACTTTTTTACTTTTCTACTTTTTTTTTTTCATTGATTATTTTAAAATACAGGCTTGTTCCTAAGGAGAAAAAAGCAGACTTAGGGAGTGACTTGGAAAGATCCCCTAAACCAGGTTCTACTGGCACGGAAGTCTCTCCTTTTCCAATGTCACTAAAGTTCCCGCACTTAACACTAAAAAAACAAAAACAAAAATTCACCATCAAAAAACAAACCGGGGGCGGGGGCGGGGTGGGGTGGGATGGGATGGGGGCGGGGAAGTCTGCATCCTTTACTTTCCGAGTTGAGAGTTCCACTTCTGCCTACTGAGTTCTCTCCTGGGCTCTCTCCCTCATCACCAGAGACTCGGGCACATACCTGCAAACACACACGACAGCTCTAGCACGGACACGCGGGCCCGTCAGCACCACGACGGGGACACTCAGTACGGTCATCAGAACGAGTGACTATGCTTGAGAAATGGGTCTCTTTCAATGGCGCCCCGATACCTCTGCAGCACACCCCTTACAGGACTCAGCAGAAAGACGAGACAGGCTGCATTAAAGGAGCACGCAAGGAGAGCAGCAGGTTCGCTCATCCGAGGGCACCGCCACCCTAGCCACGGGAGCCGGCTGCGCCGCAGGGGCGCGAGGGAGAGCGCAGCCCGGACTCCTCACGCCCGAGGCGGGTGAGTGAGTAACCGTGGCCCTGGTCATTAAGAAATGAGAGTAGTAGCGACAAGCATCCCCACTGCGTTCCGTACCGCAGCTGCACACCGAGCGGGCAGCTCCTGCCCCCAGCGCCCGCAGCCTCCCCGGCAGCGCCACACCAGCGCGGGACGAAGGCGACTGAGCCCAGCGCGCGCTCGCCGTGGCGCGGGGCCGGCCCCGCGGGGCTCGAAGGGCGCGCGCCGGACCCCGCCCTCGTAGCCCGTCCCGCCCAGGCCGCCGGCCCCGCCCCTCCGCCGGCCCCGCCTTTGCCTCTGGCCCCGCCCCTGCCGCCGGCCACAGCTGCGTAGCCAGTCCCGCCGTTCTCGCCGGCCCCGCCCCTGCCGATGGCCCTGCCCACTGCGCCAGCCACGCCCCCGCATCCAGCCACGCCCCCGCCTCCAGCCACGGCCCCGCTCCGGCCCCGCCCCTGCCGCTGGCCACGCCCGCGACGCCGCGAGTCCCTCAGGTGGAACAGGCTGATTGGCCTCCGGTTGCCAGGGCCTGCCTTTTTGGCTTCCGGCTGCACTTGGCTAGGAGGTGTGAGGTGACCTAGATGCTACCTTGGGAGCGAGACCTAGCGGGACGGCCTTCCGACCTCGCTGGACCTTTACATCGCGGCCTAGGTCCCGAGGAAGAGGGGATGGAAGACGAAACGCCGGTTGGTTTGGGCAACAGCGGTGATGGGTAGTTCGGCGTTTCCAGGCATCTCTTCGGAAACGAAAGGAAGAAAGTTGCCCCGTCGCATGGGACGAACTTCCAGGGAGCAAACTTGGAGCGCCTGTGTATGCAGTTCCCTTCTGAGGGTGCAGGGCCACTTTGTGTGGCTCCCGACTGGTCCCTTCTAGGCTGTCTGCAGAGAGGCGGCGTGCCCGGCGCTCTCGCTGTTGCCCTGCAAACCAAGGGCACATTTTTGGACGCATTTTCTTGCATGATTTGGTCTAACTGGGATTCCCAGAGACTCCGGGAATTCGCATTATACGGGAGTCTGTCTTATTTTTAGACTAAGTCGTTAGGGCCCACCTAGAGTGTTTGAAATTTATAACAGGTACCACTGAAGAAAGGAGACAACTTATTGTGAATGATTAGACACTGAGAGTCTTCAGAAGCTTCTAAAAGATGGTGGAAAATTGAGTTAAAAGGCGTTTTGTGGGAAAAAAATTGAAATCCACGCATAGTTATTCATAAAATGCATTTCCAGGCATTTTTTGAATCCCCCTTGTACAATGATCTTCCACATCTTTTTGATCAAAAACATTTTGTAAATTTATAGTGATAACATTTTGGAAGTAGTGAAAAATTGTCATTTATGTTTTTCTGAAAAATCTGTATTTCCTAGCTGAAATAGCATTGGTAGATTCAATTTTATAACATGGGAAATTTTAGAATGATCTTGATTAGCAAAATTCTGTATTATACCTAAATTGTATTTGTATGCTTTGGAAAAGTTTTCATGGAAAATTTTCTTACCTTCCTTTTTAAATAAAGGAATTCTACTTTGGTTTAAGATATCACCATGTAATCATTTTCATTAAGATGTAATCTAGACTCCAATTGCTTTTCAGCAGCAATTCAAGCATATTCCAAAACGTCGATTCTTAAGGAACAGTTATGAAAAACAGCGGTTATTTTTCATTAAAATGCAGACATACCCGCAACTTCTTCGAAGACCTTTACCTCCAAAACTCCGTAAGGTGTCTGTGTATAAGAAGCAATTCCATTCAGGTATGCGTAGTAGTCATAAATGTATATTAACATTTTTGTATTTTACATAAAAATTCCTTGTCTTGCACAGCTCAGAATCCAAAAAAGACATTCATTAATAACCATAACTTATAATGTTTGTTGTAAGAAGATGTAACATCCAATGCAGTTCAACACGTATAGTCATTTATCTTCATTCATGCATACAGTAGATGCAAATTTACCTCATTGATAAAATTTATTTGTAACAAAATTTATTTGTAACCCCCAAATCAGCACTTGTAGGTCATTCCTAGTCATTTGTGGACATGGGCAAAGGAGTGGAAAATATGTTTCAGGATGCACATGTTTCCAGCTGAGGGGGATAAGGCTACTTCTGCCTTCTTGTTTGAGTTCAGTGCCACTTTCCCAGTCTGTGTGGTGCTGTGTTTGTGGAATGGGTGTGCTTGACTTCACTGCTGAAAATGGGCCCCAAGCATAGTCCCGACAAGCTGCTTAGTATCCTTGAACATGAGAAGGCTGTGATGTGCCTACAGAGAACAATGCATGTGTTAGATAAGCTGCCTTCTGGCTTAGGGACAATGCTGTTAGTCATGAGCTCATTGTACATAAAATATATTTAATAAGGTGTCTTTACATAGAAATACAAGCAGTAAGATTATGTATTGAGGATTCCTTGTCAAATAGCTTGAGACCAGAAACTCAAAAGAACCTAATCGTGTATTTTTCCTAACAGTTTAGCACTGGATAATTCAGTGTTTTCTGAGACTTAATTGAATAGAACTACCACAGATAATGAGGGTTGACTGCATTTATACGGAATTGGAGTTATAATACTGAACAAAAACAGACCCTGAGTGGGGCTGGCATTGTGATGGACTACTGGGTCAGGTCCTGGCTTCTCCGCACTTTCTGATGCAGCTCCCTGTTAATGCACCTGGAAAATCCCCGGAAAATGGTCCAGGTACTTGGACTCCTGCCCCACACCTGGGGGCCAGGATGGAGTTCCCTTTGGGAGTGACCATTTTGGGAATGAACTAACCTTTCAAATAAATAAAATAAATCTTAAAATAGAGACCTTGCTAATGCCCTTAATTAGTTACTCCCTGGTGAGATAGAGATGATAGTCAATTAATCATATAAATAAATGTGAAATTACCACGTGATAAATAATATGAAGTAAAGATGAGTTACTTTTATAATTTTTATAAGTCCCTAATCCTCCACTTTTGTGCATAGTTCTTATTAATTCCTTACAATAAGCTTTGATGAATTAGAATATTTCCCCCCTTTTATTTTTATATTTGACAGGCAGAGTGGACAGTGAGAGAGAGAGAGAGAAAGGTCTTCCTTTTCCGTTGGTTCACCCTCCAGTGGCTGCCACGGCTGGTGCTGTGCCAATCCCAAGCCAGGAGCCAGGTGCTTCTCTTGGTCTCCCATGCAGGTGCAGGGCCCAAGCACTTGGGCCATCCTCCACTGCCCTCCTGGGCCACAGCAGAGAGCTGGACTGGAAGAGGAGCAACCAGGACGAGAACCCGGCGCCCCAACCAGGACTAGAACCCGGGGTGCTGGTGCTGCAGGCAGAGGATTAGCCTAGTGAGCCGCGGCGCCGGCCGAATATTTCCCCTTTTCAACCTCCTCTACCAACTGACTAACTTGATTCATAATGTTAAATTTAAATGAGATGAATGTCTGGCCATTGCCTTTCAGGACTCTGAAGATCTTCCAGTGATCTTCAAAGCTCTGACATCTTTTAAACTTTAACAGTGAGGTACACATTAAATAAGTCTGGAACAGCAGTACAAAGCAGCATAGAATTAGTGGTATAGAGTAGGAATAGTTCAGAGATGTGAGAAAACACTGGGGCAGGAATAAATAAGGCTGGAACTTAGACTTGAGAATTAATAGAAGTGGAATAAAATATGCTCAATGTAGAGGAAACTTCTGTAGTTTCTGATGGTAAAAGAGAATATTTAAAAAGTAGAAATTTAATACACCAGGGAAAAACTTGAAAATGTCATTGCAAAATATGCTTCTAAAAAACACAACAGGAAATCGTGGAATCAAGGAGACAGAGATCATCTGCGATGGGGAGATTTCTTTACCAACCTCTTCTCTGATCATTCAGGAAGAGTACCTTCCTCTCTTCTCTAATAGTATCCCACACTTTACCTTACTGAACACTTAGTCTCTCTTAAAGTGTTTATCCGCCCAATTTCTGTACTACAATGTGAGATCTTTCATTGTAGGAAAGCTTGTTATATCATTGTACTACAGCACTGTGAATATGGCTGGCACATGGTAGATGTTAAATATTTGTTGAATGAATTAATGATAGCAGTAAGTGTAGGTTGTGTTAATAAAAAAAAGGGGAGGAATTGCACAGAATTTAAGGTATAAGGGCCAGTGCTGTGGCACAGCAGGTTAAAGCCCTGGCTTGAAGCGCCAGCATCCCATATGGGCTCCAGTTCTAGTCCTGGCTGCTCCTTTTCCGATCCAGCTCTCTGCTATGGCCTGGGATAGCAGTAGAAGATGGCCCGATGGGCCCCTCCACCTACATGGGAGACCTGGAGGAGGCTCCTGGCTCCTGGCTCCTGGCTTCGGAATGGTGCAGCTCCGGCCACTGCTGCCATCTGAGGAGTGAACCAGCAGATGGAAGTCCTCTCTCTCTGTCTCTACCTCTCTCTGTAACTCTCTTTCAAATAAATAAAATAAATCTTAAAAAAAAGAATTTAAGGTAGACTTTGAAAGAATACAATTATTTTAATTGATTAGGAAAGAAGATATTCCTCATAGTGAGACTGACATAGGAAATGAAGTTATAAATGAAGCATTGTCTTTGTGGTTGTCAGAGGTAATTACAGTGACTGTTTTCACTGGAAAGTTGGAGTCATCACACAGCATGTTTAGAGTAAATGGATCCAGTTCATGCCAAATGAAGAAATCTGCATGATCATTGATAAGATTCTGACAATTGGATGAAGACATTTTAAAGAAATATCAGAAAAACAAGGGGGATAGGTCAGTGTAGACTAGGATCATGGCAGTGAGAATCAGAAGGGAAAACTTGTTTTGTTTCTTGGTCATTTAACTAGGAGAAAAGAAAGTTCAAATGCAATAGCCTGTGTGCCATGACTTCATAAACATATTTTAAAAAAACCACCCAAGTGCTTGGGCCCTGCACCCATGGGAGACCAGGATAAGCACCTGGCTCGATCCTTCGGATTGGCACAGTGCACCGGCCGCAGCGCACCGGCCGTGGCGGCCATTGGAGGGTGAACCAATGGCAAAGGAAGACCTTTCTCTCTGTATCTCTCTCTCACTGTCCACTCTGCCTGTCAAAAAAAAAAAAAAATCCTTTGTGTTAAAAAAAAACACTGACGATATAAGATGCTTTAATAGTTGTGATACTTCTTACTTGGCCCAAGATTATTTATGGACTGTAGCAACCTGGGATGGTATAAAATTCTCTAGAATTGGAGTCCAGGTATCTGAATTTTAATCTCACTTCCAAACTTAATATGATGTATGGCTTTAGCAAGTGATTATTCAACTGGTCTTATTTTTTGATTCTGAAATAGCAGACTTTAATTAGATCACTAGTTTTCAAGGATTGTACACAAATCCGTCAGAAAAACAGCTCACTTTAGTGGCTCTCATAGTGGAGGAAATAAAAAAAAGAAAAACATATCATTTTAAGGTGTGGGGAGGTACATTTGATGAGTTGAAATATATAATTTTTTAAAAATATATTTATTTGGATGGTAGAGCATCAGAGAGAGAGAAATTCTCTATCCACTGTTCACTTCCCAAATGGCCATAACAGCTATGTCTGGGCTATGCTGAAGCCAGGAGTCAGGAACTCCATCCTGAATCCTGATCTTTTCATGTGTGTTTCAGGGACCCAATTACTTGAGTTGTCCTCCACTGCCTTTCCACTGCATTACCAGGAATGTGGATTAAAAGTGGAGTAGCTGGGACTTGAACTGTCACTCTGACATGGGGTGCTAGGGTTGCAAGTGGCTTAACCCTGTGTGCCACAGTGCCAGCCCTGACATAAATAATTTGAATAAAGCCCATAGATGACTGACTGGGTTAAATGTAAGGCCTGAAGGACAGGAGGTGGGGTAAGCTGAAAAATAACCCCACTAAAAGATAAGCAATATTCTACTACCTGGAACTTGTGAATGTTATCTCAGAAAAAGTTACCTGGGTTTTAGAAATGATTAATTCAAGGATTTGGGGATGGAAAGATTATTGTGGCTTATCTGGATGGGCCCTTAATGCAATTACATTTGTCCTTGTAAGAGGGAGTCAGAGAGATTACACACATAAGAGAAAGTGATACAAAGATGGAGCAAAGAGAAATTTCAAGGTAAGGCAACTAAGATAACAAGCCATGAAATGCTAGGAGTACTAGAAATTAGAACAAGCAATGAATGGTTTCTTTAAAAAAAAGATTTCAGAAAGAGCATGGTCCTTCTGACACCTTGATTTTGGCTTAGTGATACTGACTTTGGCACCCCAGAACTGAGACAAGAAATAAGAAATATCCATCATTTCAGGTCACCAGTTTTATGATAATTGGTTACACAAAACTTGGGGAATGTATGCAGAAAGAATTAAGGTTTCTGTTTTGGTGGTTTTGTGTTTGTTTTGTGATTAGATAATAGGTGTACCTCTGTGAGATACAGGGAAATAGAAACTACTGGTGGGTCTGATTTGGACACGATAAGTGTGAGATGCTTTGAACTTCAGACCCAGATTTTAGAGTTATTATTGTTTATAGAAAATGAGTAGGGGTGAAGAGAAAGATGATGATAGAACCTTTACAATATTAATTAGTGAACTGGGAATGAGAAAGACTTTCCAGGAAAAAGAAATAAATTCTATGAGAGTTTGGAATGGAAAAATGACAGAGTATCATGGAAATCAAAAAGAGAGTGAATTTTATGGAGAAGAGAATAGATAAAAAGACTTTGAATAAAGATAAATAATAATAAATATCGATTGGGCTTAACAATAAGATATCAATAATAATTTGTGGGGCCGGCGCAGTGACACAGTAGGTTCATCCTCCACCTGCAGCGCCGGCATCTCATATGGGCACTAGTTCTAGTCCTAGCTGCCCCTCTTCCAGTCCAGCTCTCTGCTATGGCCTGTGAAAGCAGTAAAAGATGGCCCAAGTGCTTGGGCCCCTGAACCTACATGGGAGACCAGAAAGAAGCACCTGGCTCCTGGCTTCAGATTGGTGCAACACTGGCCATTGTGGCAATTTGGGAAGTGAACCAACGGACAGAAGACCTACCTTTCTGTCTCTTCCTCTCACTGTTTGTAACTCTACCTCTCAAATAAATAAATAAAATATTTAAATAATAATAATAATAATAATTTGTAATAAGTTTTGATATAGAAGTGGCAAATTACAGGTCATAAAAATTTGAAAAATGAATATAAGAAGACTTTTATTTTGGATTTAAAACATTAAGAGATTACAAATCCTCATACCCATCCTAAAAACAACAAAAATCAAGGAAAGTGATAATCAATGATTTTCTTAGATTTATCAGAGAATTTAGGTTACAGGCTCAATCATCATTCCCAAAGTCTGGTTTCCATTGCAGTGGAAGAAAGTATAGGGAGACTACACTACCGCATCCAAATGGAACAGAAGCTAAAGTAGAGTAGCCTACCAAACTGACACCCAAATTAACATTAATAAAAAGGCTTTTACCATGAAAACCACCTTTTAAATGATAAAGACAACCGATCTGCCAGATGCAGAAATATCAACATAAGGCCACATGAGATGCCAACAGACAAGCACAGTAAGTCATTAGCAACAGGCCTAAAGTAAACCAAGATTGATGAAGTGTCTGATAAAGAATTCAAAAGAATGATTATAGGAAGAAACAAAAGAATACAAAACATTTAACAAAATTAGTAAAACAATGAATAATATGGAGAAACTCAACAAAGAGGTAGCAATCTTGAAAAAGAACCAAACAGAAAACTTGAAAAGGAAGAACTAAAAAATACAGTTGAAAGATTCAACAACACACTGGATCAGCAAAAGGAAGAATATCTGAACTTGAAGATAAATTTTATGAAATTTCTTAGATAAAAATAAAATAAAAAGAACAAAGACAGCCTCTGAGATCTTTTGGACACCATCGAATGGCACATATTTGAATTTGGGAAACCACAGCCAGGTGGTGAGGAAAATGGGAAATACAGGGGGCTGCTGCTGTGACATAGCAGGTAAAGCTGCTGCCTGCAGTGCTGGCATCCCATATGGGCACCAGTTTGAGACCCAACTGCTCCACTTCCAATCCAGCTCTCTGCTATGGCCTGGGAAAGCAGTGGAAGATGGCCCAAGTCCTTGGGCCCCTGCACCCATATGGAAGACCCAGAAGCTCCTGGCTCCTGGCTTTGGGTAGCCCAGCTCCAACCATTGCAACCATTTTGGGAGTGAATCAGCAGATGGAAGACCTCTCTCTGCTTCTGTCTCTGCCTCTGCCTCTCTGTAACTCTGCCTTTTAAATAAATAAATCATTTTAAAAGGGGTGCGGGGAATACATGGCAAACTTACTCAGTGAAATCATAGTAGAAAATGTCCCCAATCCCGGGAAAGATATGGACATCCAGGTACAGGAAACCCATTGGACCCTAAAATAAACATGACCAGAAAAGATCCTCACTTCAGCATATTTTGGTGAAACTGTCAAAAGAGCTATCAAATGGAGAACTTAAACACAAGAGAAAACTGCCAAGTCACATTCAAGAGAACCTCCATTTGACTAACAAAAGATTTTTCAGCAGATACATTACAGTCCAATAGAGAATGGAATGATATATTCTAACTTCTGAAAGCAAACAAACAAACCCCAAACTTTTCTCAACCAAGAATACTATACCCAACAAAGTTATCCTTTAGAAAAGAAGGAGAAATAAAGAATTTCCAAGATGAGCAAAAACCAAGGGAATTCATCAACATCAAACTGACTTTACAAAAGATGCTTAAGGAAGTCCTACATCCAGAAGCAAAAGAAATACTATTACTGGGGCTGGTGCTGTGGCTCAGCGGGTTAAAGAACTGACCTGCCCATCCCATGTGGGTGCTGGTTTGAGTCCCAGCTGCTCCACTTCTGATCCAGCTCCCTGCTATGGCTTGGAAAAGCAATCCGATATTTAAATGGAGATATTACAACTGATGTCAAAGGATATTACAACTGAAGTACAAAGGATCATTCGGGACTATTAAAAACAATTGTCAACAAATTGGAAAGCATGGGGAAAAAAACTTCTGGACATATGTTTCAGCAAAACTAAATCATGAAGACATAGAAAACCTGAGTAGATCAATAAGAAGCAATGAGATTGGATCCAACATGAATTCCTGGTGTCTCAATTGGTGGCTTAACCCACTATGTCACAGTATAGTACTGAAGGTTTTAGTGAGTGCAAATAGGCATAATAAAGAAATAAAAAATATATGAAGTAAAGGAGGAAGTCAAATCCTCATTAATAGCAGATTATATGATTCTATATAGAAAGAAACCTAAAACCGCCACCAAAAGACTGCTAGAACTGATAAACAAATTCAGTAAAGATGTAGGATACAAAATCACATATAAAAATCAGTAGCATTTTTATATACCAATAAGTACACAAAAATAAATACCTAGGAATAATTTAACCAGGGATGTGAAAGACCTCTACAGTGAAATTACAAAATACTGGTGAAAGACACTAAAAGAGATATAAAAAATATGTTCATGGATTGGAAGAATTGATATTGTTAAAATGTCCATTCTTCCCATAATGGTTTACAGGTTCAATGCAGATCTCATCAGTATATCAATAACATTCTTCACAGAAGTATGGAAAATATTCTAAAATTTATATGGAAATACAGAGACCCAGAATAGTCAAAGCAATCTTGAGCAAAATAATAGAACTGGATGTATCATACTGTTTTCAAGATATATCATAGAACTATGGTAACCACAACAGCATGGTGTTGGCATAATAATAGACATAAAGATGTAAGGATAAGGGGTACAGTACAGAGAGAAAACAGGATATAGACTCAAAGCCAAAACAGATTTAGTCAAGAAAAAAAATAAATTCAGAGAGGTGGCCAACTGCCATTGTGCACACAGACTGAACATGTGGCAGAGGGCACTCCTAGCAGAACAGAGATCACAAAAATAAATCCATGCATCTAAGGTACCTGATTCTCAACAGGCAGCAAAAACATACATTGGAGAAAGGACTACCTCTTAATAAATGATGCTGGGAAAACCAGATAGCTTTTTGAAGAAGATTGAAACATATTTCCCAACTGCTCTTCCTATACAAAAAACAACTCAAAATATGTGGAAGACTTAAATGAAGAGCTTATCATTATCAAATTGCTAATGGAATTCACTTTAAGACGTTGGTGTTGACAATGATTTTTTTTTTTTTTTGCGAAAACCACAGCAATGAAAGAAAAGTTAGACAAATGGGATCATATAAAACTAAGAAGCTTCTTCTATACATCAAAAGCAACAATCAACAGTTAAGAGACAACCAACAGAATGGGAAAAAATTTTTATACACTCTTCACCAGAAAAGGGGTTAATATTCAGAATATATAAGGAACTAAAAAACAGTCAGCAACAACAAACTCACAGATAATCCAGTTAAGAAACAGGCGAAGATCTGAATAGACATTTCTCAAAAAAGGAAATACACAAGACTGACAAGTACATGAAAAAAAAAAAAATGTTCAGTATCACTAGCCATCAGGGAAGTACAAGTCAAAACCACAATGAGGTATCATCTTTCCCTAGTTAGAATGCTTATTGTCAAAAAGACAAAACAAGTGCTGGAAAAGTTATGGAGAAGAGGGAACTCTTACTACTGTTGAGATATCATCTCACTGCAATTTGAATGGATATTATTAAAAGGATTAAAAGCTGCATATATTGGCAAAGATGTGGAAGAAAGTCTTATACCTGTGGTGGAATGCCATTATGGAGAATATATGGAATTCTTAAAAAAAAATCTAGAAATCTTCCTTATAATCCAACTATCCTCTTCCAGGTATACATCCAAAGAAAATGAAACCAGCAAATTAAAGGCATATCTGCACTCCGTGTTTATTGCTGTTCTGTTCACAATAGATGTAAACTCAATCTAGATGCCTATCAACAAATGAATGTATAATGAAATTGTGATTTATACATACAATGGAGTATTAAGCCACAAAAAAGGATGATAGCTCATTTGCAGTAAAATGGATGGAATGAGAGGATGTCATGTTAAGTGAAAAATTCACTTAATATCCTCTCTTACATGTGGAAACTAAATAATGTTGATCCTGAATGTGGAATAATGATACCTGGAGGCTGGAAATAATTGAAGGGAGAGAAGATAGAAGGAGATTGGATAATGGGTATCAAAACACAGACGGAATAGGTTTTGTTGTTCTACATCATAGTGAGGTGAGTATAGTTCACAGTAAACTATTATGTGCTTTAAATAACTAGAAGAGAGGAGCTCAAAGACTCCAAACATAAAGTAATGATAAGGGAGTGGAAATATTACCTTAATTTGATCCATGCACATTGCATATATTTATTGAAGTATACTTTACCTCCGTAAATGTGTACAAATAATGTTAAATTTTTTTTCAAATTTTAAATGATGGGAATACTAACCTGATTTGATCCTTGTACATTGGATACATGTATAAAATTATCACATTGTACCCCACAAGTATGGAAAATTAAAAATCATAATAAAATCTATTTAAAAATAAACATACTCCTGGAGCATTCTCTATAACAAACATATGCTGTCTAAGAAATTACATTACCAGAGCCTTATCTGACCTGGGAGAAAGTCAAATTAGATACCTCTAGCCCCTTTAGCTTTCCCGTCTCACGTAAGGGGATGAGGAAAGGATAAACAACACTTGTGAAAACCAGCCCAGAGATTCAAGTCCACTAAAAAACTGAAGCTTAGGGACCTGGGCTGTTTCGCAGTGGGTTAAACAGGGGCTTGGAATGGAGGCATCCTATTGCAGAGCACCTGTTGTACTCCCAGTCGCTCTACTTCCAGTTCAGCTCTGTGCTAATTTGTTTTGGAAGGCAGCAGAAGAAAAGTGCTTGGGTCCCTGTTGCCTATGTAAGAGACCTAGATATATAGGTCCTGGCTTTGACTTGGCCTAGCCCCTGCCATTGTGGCCATTTGGAGGAGCAAAGCAGCTAATGAGAGATCTCTCTTTCTCATTTTCTCTCTCCCTCTAACTTTGCCTTTCAAACAAATAAAATAAACCTTTATTATTTTTCTTTTTTTATTTAATTAATGTGAATTTAAAAAGTGTAACTTTTGTATTGTTGAGGCTTCCCCCCCAACCTCCCTCCCTCCCGCAGCCCTCCCCTCTCCCACTCCCTCTCCCATCCCACCCTTCATCGAGTTTCATTTTCAATTACCTTCATATGCAGAAGATCAACTTAGTATATACTAAGCAAGGATTTCAACAGGCTGCCCTCACACAACCACACAAGGTATAGGGTATTGTTCGACTAGTAGTGTTGTCTTTAAGCTTCATAGTAAAACACATTAAGGACAGAGATCCTACGTGGGGAGCATGTACCCAGTGACTCCCGTTGTTGATTTGACAATTGGCACACTTATTTATGACGTCAGCAATCACCGGAGGCTCTTGCCATGAGCTGTCTAGGCTATGGAAGCCCCTTGAGTTCAACTCTGAACTTGTTTAGTCAAGGCCACATCACGGTGGAGGTTCCTTCCTCCCTTCAGAGAAAGGCGCCTCCCTCCTTGATGGCCTGTTCCTTCCGCTGGGGTCTTGTTCACCAGGATCTTTCATTTAGGTTGTTTTTGCCACTGTGTCGTGGCTTTCCATGCCTGTGAGACTCTCATGGGCCTTTTAGCCAGATCCGAATGCCCCAAGGGTTGATTCTGAGGCCGGAGTGCTTTTTGGGGCCATTCTGAGTCTGCTGTATGTCCTGCTTCCCCCACAGGATCTAAAATAAACCTTTAAAAATAGAAATTTAGTTATAAAATTACAGAACACCCTCCGCTAACACCTTACACCACATCAACAATTCTTCAATAACAGCAGTGGGTCCCAAATAAGAACTATACAATGTGGCTTTCATATAAGAAGAAATTCATAGGAAGCCCAAAGACAACAGGGAGAAAAAAAGTAGTGAAAAGCAAAAAGAAACTAGAGGGTATAGAAGAAGCTTCTTGCACCTACAGATACAACTACCTCAGTTCCCATTGCCTGATATATCAGACTGTCTTTCAAGAACACAGTACAAACTATGCTTGAAGGCAAAAAAAAAAAAAAAGTTTGAAGAGATAGGGAATTCAGTTTTAAGAGACAGGGAATTGAAAATAACTATGCTTGATGTGTGAATTATACCAAACATGTATAAAAGAAATAGAAGCAGAGGAAATACTTCCTAAGTCATTCTATAAGAGTAGTATATTCTAATACTAAAACCAAGGAGATTACAAAAAGAAGAAAACTACAAACCAATGTCTTTCATGAACCCAGATGTAAAACTTCTCAAGCAAACATTAGCAAATTGAATCCAACAATGTATAAAAATAATTATATACCACAAGAAATAGGATTTATTTTAGATATGAAAGGCTGGTTCAACATTCAAAAATAAATTAATGTAATCTATCACATCAAAAAACTAAAGAAGAAAAGTCTCATGATCACATCAATTCATGTAGAAAAGCATTTGTCAAAATCCAACATACAGTCGTGGATCCTGTGGTACAGTGGGTGAAGCGGCCACTCGGAATGCCTACATCCCATGTATGAGTGCCACTTCTGAGACCTGGATATTCTACTCCTCATCCAGCCTCCTACTGATGCATCCTGTGAGACACTAGGTTATGGCTCAAGTACTTGGGTCTCTGCCACTCACAAGAGACACTTGGATGGAATTTTGTTTTCCTGACTTTGACCTGGTCTAGTCCTGGCTCATCATGCAGGCATTTGGGGAGTGAAACAGTGGGTGGAAGATTTTTCTCTGTCTCCCTCTCTCCCTATTACTCTGCCTTTCAAATAAATAATAAATGTTTTTAAAAAATTCAACACTCAGTCATGAAGAAACTCATCAAACTGGCAGCAGAGGAGAGCTTCTCAACTTGACAAGAACTATCTGAAAACACTACAGCTAACAACATCCTTAATGGTGACTAATTAGAAGCATTCCCACTAAGATTAAGAACAAAGAAAGGATGTCCCCTCTAACCACTTACCAGTACAATTCAGTGTTGTACTAGAAACTTCTAGACAATACAATAATACAGGAAAATAAATCAAAAGCTATATAGATTGAGAAGAAAGAATAAAATTGGCTTTGTTCATAAAGGGCAAGTCTGTATGGAAAAATCTCAAAAATTAGCAAAAGAACTCTTGGAAGTAATAAAGATTACAAAAAGTTTACAGCATGTATTATTAATATATAAAAGTCAACTGTTCTTGGGGCTGGCGCTGTGGCTCACTTGGTTAATCCTCCTCCTACAGCGCCAGCATTCCATACGAACACCGGGTTCTAGTCCTGGTTGCTCCTCTTCCAGTCCAGCTCTCTGCTGTGGCCTGGGAAGGCAGTGGAGGATGGCCCAGGTGCTTGGGCCCCTGTACCCACATGGGAGACCAGGAGAAGCACCTGGCACCTGGCTCCTGGCTTCGGATCGGTGTAGTGCACCAGCCGTGGTGGCCATCTGGGGGTGAACCAGCAGAAGGAAGACCGTTCCCTCTGTCTCTCTCTCTCACTCTCTATCTCTGCCTGCCGAATTAAAAAAAAAAAAGTCAACTGTTCTTATATCAGCAATGAGCAGTTAGAATTTGAAATTTAAAACACATAATTGATATTTGTACTAAAAGAAGTACTTCAACATAAATTTCACAATATATGTACAGGATCCATATGAGAAAAACTAAAGAAAAGATTGTGAACATAGAAATCAAACAGTATCTAAATAAATGAAGAGCTATTCCATGTTCATGAATAGGATGATTCAGTATTATTAACATGCCAATTCTTTTCAATTTGATCTACATACTTGATATAATTCCAGTAGAAATTCCTGCAAGTTGTTTTGTATATGATAGAAAATGATTCTAAAGTTTATATGGAAGGGCAGGAAACCCATAATAGCTAACACAATATTGAAGAATAAGAAGGAAGTAGAAGGATTGTCCAACTTAACTTTAAGACCATGTGATAATAAAGCCACAGTAATTGAGACAGGGTTGTATTGGCAAAAGAATAAACAAATAGATCAATAGCTATGAATAGAGAGTCCAGAAACTGACCCATAGAGATATAGTCAATTGATCTTTGACAAGGGAGCAAAGATGATATAATGAAAAAAAAAGAATGTTTTCAACAAATGATGCTGCAGCAACTGGGCATCCACATACAAAACAGAAAAAAAAATACAAATGGATCTAGATCAAACCTTGTGACTTACAAAAACGAACACAAAATGAATCATAGATCTAAATGTACAAATGCAATATTATAAAAGTTCTAGAACCTAAGATGAAATTTGGGTTTGTTGAGGACTTTTAGATACAGTGCAAAGAAAAAGAAAAATGAAAAAAGAGTAAACTATGAAAAGAAAACATTGACAATTTGAACTTCATTAAATTAAAGATTTCTGCTCTACCAAATACATTGACTATTTTATGAGAAGCCAAGCCACAGACTGGAAGAAAATGCTTGCAAAATACATATCTAAGGAAGCACTTACATCTAAAATAAAGAACTCTTAAACTCATGGAAGACAACTCAGTTTTTAAAACAAGCAAAAGACCTGAACAGACACCTCACCCAAGAAGGCATCCAGATGGCAAATATGCAAATGAAAAGATGTTCAACATCATATGTCATTAGGAAACTGCAAATTAAAGCAATAATGAGATACCAACTGTAGATATATTGGGATGGCTAAAATCCCAAACACTAACAATGCCAAACCTGGAAAAGAACAGGACTTCTCATCCACTGAGAGTGGGAATATAAAATAGTATAGCCACTTTTGAAGATAAGATGGCTTGGCAATTTTATCAAAAGCTGAACACTCACTATTCAATTCAATCCCTGCACTCCCAGGTGTTTACCTGATTGAGATAAAAGCTGGTATTCACACAAAATTCTGCACATGCAAGTTTATATCAGTTTTATTCATGAGAGCCCCAGACTGGAAGCTATTTAGCAGGGCAATAAAGAAACAAACTGTGATACAGCTAGACAAATAAATAGTATTCAGCACGAAGAAGAGATGAGCTCTCAAGCCATGAAAAGACATGGGGGAACTCTAACTGCATATTGCTATCTGAAAGAAGCCAATCTGAAAAGGCTATGCATTTATGATTCCAATGATATGGCATTTTGGGAAAGGCAAAACTATAGAGTAAAAAGATCAGTGGCTGCCAGGATTTGGTTGGGGGGGAGGGGAAGGTAAAAAGTGAGGCGTAAGGGATTTTCACTGTGGTGAAATTATTTTGTATGATACTGTAGTGGTTAAAACATAACATAATGCATTTACCAAAACCCATAAACTTGTACAACAAAAAGAGTGAACCCTACTATAAACTATAGACTTAAATTAATAATGTATTAACATTGCTTCATTAATTAGAATGACTATATCACACTAATGTAAGATTGTAATAGGTAGAACTAAGTGGCATTGAAGAAAAATGGTAGTTCCCTGTACTATCCTAATTTTCTTATCTAAAACTATTCCAAAAAGAAAGTCTATTGATTTAATAAAAATTTGCAAGATAAAGTGAAACAACAAACAGAACAAAAATGAAAAATTAAATCAAACCAGTGGATGTTAGTGACTAGAGTTTGTCATTGTAGGGAGGATGAATACGGTGGGATGGTGGTAGTCAGGAGTTTTGGAATTCATTGTAGTGTTTGCCTTGTTAAGCTATTCGTTTTAATGAGAATGAGAATTCTAATGAGGGGGAATGAAGTTGAAGATGTTGGTATCCCTTTTATGGAATGAGTCTAGTATTGATTAGTACCATATAAGGAAGCAAATATTATTCTATTATTACTACTTTTCAAACTCATGTGGTACCCATTCTTAGTCACTTTGTCTATTAGCCTTGACTAATTTTCACATATTAAACAACTAATTCAATCTAAATCAATACTTTCTCACAGCTTACTCTAGGCTTGCAATTTTTTTACACAAGCCACAGGGAGAGAGGGTTTGATCAGTTTTCCACCTTGTTCTTCTGTTTCTCTTGCCCAACTCAGAGTTTCTGGCTCCTCTAATGCTGGGCCCAGGAGTGGAGGAAAGCTAAGATGTTAAGAGCAGTTTCTGGATCTAAAAGAAAAAAGAATATTTACTGTTGTAACCTAACTGAACTGCTGACACATTGTAGTCTATGCAAATATTAGGATATTTAAAAGATACATTGATTTGACACTTGATATTGAAAAGAAACATAATCTTTGCTCAAAAAAATTTTAAATGAGAAAGAGGTAATAATGAAATAGCAAAATTTCATCAAAAACATTTTAACCATGTAGCCAGGGTTTAGTGGTAACTGCTCATAAATATTTCCTTATACTCCACTTTTCTCTCCATCTAGTATGTTCTTCCAAGAGACACTCCTTTCCCTTTCTAAATATACAATTCAGTCTTCACTTTGATATTCTCTGACATTTTATCCTAGTCAAAACTCCTGGTAGCCGAGCTGGAATATAAACATTTTTAGAAGGTGAGAGTGGGGTGAGTGGATAAAGAAAAGTTATGAATATGAAAACATTAATCGTTTTATATATCTGACACCTAATTTTCCTTTTTCTGTTTTCTTTTTCTGATTTAGCCAAGACTGGTAAAATTGGGTCCCTGTATGTAGAATTCCCCGAAGATGAAACTTCAATTGAAAGTGAAGAAGCAGCTTTTCCTGGTATTGTTTCAAGCAAAGATTTACAAACACTAACAGCTGTCAAGATCCAAAATATCTTTATGGAAAGTCATGTACAAGAAAGAGTGGCTACTATTTCCACAGCCCCAAAATCTACTAAAAATGTTTCTTGGCACATTCCAGATACTGCTACTGGTTCCGTCTTTATCCCAAGTTGTCAATCAGCTTCTTCTCGAGTTTTTCGGAAAGAAACAGCCCGAATGGGAAGTTTAAGAAAGCTCAAAAAAGAGCCACAGCCAGAGGTAAACAAAAGAAAAATCATTTACTTCGAAGACAAATTAGAAGACATGTATGACTACCCTTCAGATTTATCTAACGTCTTCAGTGCTCGCTGGCCAATCTTCACTAGCAACTACGAGAAAGTGTATCCTGAGTTCCAACCTTTACCGATGACTCCAACCCACATTTATGAGCAACCCTTGAGAGAGTTAAGCGCAATATACGTAAGCCCTCTACCTAGCACTGTGTCTGGTAGGCCTGAAAGTCTGTGGTCGGAACGTTTCCAGCGAAGTCCCACACATCTTAGTAAAGTGGTAGTAAGTATCACTCAGTTTCCAGGTACTGTTCCCTTACCACCACCACCTTTACCACGAAAGCCTCGGAGACAGTCTATCATAGGTAAATATAATCTGACTATGGTTCTATCATAATGGGGTCAAGTGGAACACAGGGGAGGGGAGGCATGGGAGCCAAGGGTGTCCCCACCCCCACTCTGGGTTTGCAGGGTAGGAAGAAGATAAAATCACCTTTTGTCTTGGACCAAAGGACAAGAGCAGGAGTCCTGATGCTACAGATAGATACCAAAGTCAAACTGGGAACTCTATCCAGATGCTAATGATGGGAACCAATAAGGAAATTTAAAAAAGATCAGAAAAACTAATATAAAGGTGTGGTGAGGTTAATTAATTATTCAGAAGGTGATCTAGATAAATCCCAATTCATGAAGTGAACAGTTGGAATGAATTCACAACACCCTCAATGAATTTTCTTTCTTTTCTAGAAAATATTTCATTAGAAAATGAAAAGGTAGAGACTGCCCCAAGACCATCTGAAGGTAAATGCTATGTTTATATCATTCCTTTAGACATTATACATAGTATACAAAAGTATCTATGATTATGTGTTTGTATGAGTATATATGAGTCATATATAATGTCTCCCCTTATTTTCAGTTCCTCAGCAATTTTTTAAATTTTAGAAAATTATTTATTGATTTATCTATTTGAGGAGGGGGAGAGAGAGAGAGGGGGAGAATGTTGGTTTATTCTTCAAGTGCTTGTAATGGTCATTGCTGGGCCTGGTTGAAGCCAGAAGCTGGGAATTCAATTCAAGTCCTCCTGGTGGGTAGCAGGAACCCGATTACTTGGGCCATTACAGCTACTTCCAAAGGTCTGCATAGTAGAAGCTGAAGTTTGAAGCTAGGCCCCAGAATCAAACCCAGGTACCATGATGTAGGATGCTGGCATCTTAACAGGCGTGTTACCACAAGGCTAAATGCCAATGCAGCAGCTATTTTTAAGAAGTGACTATAAACCATATATTGTACTGATACTGGGAAGATGAAAACCAGTGTATTCTTAATCTGGGTGGGGCAGATAACATGGAATAATGGGTGAATGACTTGCCGTGTGTAAGGAATCGTTTCCAGTGCTTTGGCCTTACTTACCAAGCAGAAATAAAATACCATCTTTGAAGAAATAATATCCCATCCTCGACTTCACATTATCTCTACAGACAGTCTCACAAATATAGTCTGCAGTAAATACTTTACAACCACCAGGTACACAAGGAGAAAAAATGAATGAAAACTCTCAGAAATAGTGAGCAGTATAAACATACCCACAGGAGAATTCAGTTTTAGGATTATCAGGCACAGATTTCAAGCAGCTCACTAGGCTAATCCTCCGCCTGTGGTGCTGGCACCCCACCCCCGGAGTTCTAGTCCTGGTGAGGGCGCCGGATTCTGTCCCGGTTGCTCCTCTTCCAGTCCAGCTCTCTGCTGTGGCCCAGGAGTGCAGTGGAGGATGGCCCAAGTCCTTGGGCTCTGCACCCACATGGGAGACCAGGAGAAGTACCTGGCTCCTGCCTTTGGATCAGCGCGGTGCGCCAGCAGCAGCACGCCGGCCGCAGCAGCCACTGGGGGGTGAACCAACTGAAAAGGAAGACCTTCCTCTCTGTCTCTCTCTCTCACTGTCCACTCTGCCTGTCAAAAAAAAAAAAAAAAAAAAAAAAAAAAAAAAAAAAAAGTAATGTGATAACTTCTGGTTCTGTCCATGATTGATTAGCTTGTATTGGACAAATTTTCCTACCACAATCAACTATTAAACCTGCCAGAAAGATATAAAACTGCTATTTAAGGCATTGGAAAATCAACCACGCACACATGACCTGAATGGCCACGGTCCCTGCAGAAAGGGAAATCCTCCGGTTAGTTCTCTGCCTTTGCCTTGGCTTTTGCCTGGGGCGTTTGTGGCTTGCACTATAGAAAGGAGTAGTGTAAAAAAAAAAGAAATTATCAATTCCCAACTTGACTCTCACTGGGATTAAACATGACAATAGGTCTGATCTGATTTCATCATCATTTAAAAAAAATCATCTATTATTTTTCACTTTATGTTTCTGTGCGGGAGCAAACTGTTGAAATCCTTACTTAAGGTAGACTAAGCTGATCTTCTGTATATTAAGATAATCGAAAATGAATCTTGATGTGAATGGAAGGGGAGAGGGAGTGGGAAAGGGGAGGGTTGTGGGTGGGAGGGACGGTATGGGGGGGAAGCCATTGTAACCCATGAGTCGTACTTTGGAAATTTATATTCATTAAATAAAAGATAAAAAAAAAAAAAAGAAAGAAAGGAGTAGTGTAGCTGATGGGGAAGATAGCATTCAGACTTCAGAGCTGCCAATAGCACTGGGACGTAAAGAGCAAAAATCTTAAAAAGGAAAGAATCGAAGGAGAATCAGTCTTAAAAAGCTGTCTACAAACTCCTTAAGGGTTTCGGCTGATTTCCAAGTTGTGCACATACAGGATAAGACTCCGAAACAGCAGAATCATTGGCGGAGAAACTAAGGAATTGAGGACAGATTTTTTTTTCAGCTACACATGAGACAGAAATTGGAGTACCAGCTCTGTCAAAGTATAAAGGTTTTTATAACCAAATAGAGTTTTCAGTTGAAGACCCAGAGAACCCATCACTAAGGAATAGGAATGATATTTTCTGAAAAGAACTAAGCTAAAATAGACTATCCCTAAAGAAGGTCAAAACCAATCCTTGACAAACCAAAGTGGCGCTTTTGCTTAAACAAAGAACAGCTAACACTTGTTAGAGATAACATTATCCAGATCCTTTAGCATTGTCCATCCATGAACTCCAGCTTCAAATTAAAAATTCACAAAGCGTCCTAAGATACAGGGTAAAAATGTTTGAAAGAAATAGACAATAGATACAGCCCCATGATTGATTCAGATAGTAGCATTTTAAGGAGGGAGTTTAAAGTGACTGTGATGACTGTGTTCAAGAAAATTAAGAAAACCTGGAGAATTTCAGCGGAGAACTGGTTTTTGTTTTTAAAATAACAGTTGAGCAAAACTCTAGAACAGCAAAAAGATAATATAACAAATTTACTCAATAGCTATGTTTAATAGATTATACATGGCAGAATGCTCTAAAGATAGGACTTTGTTAGCCGCTGTCCTTCCCAGTAGTTCTTTGTCAATATCTCTGGCATTAATTAACTTGTGGCACTCCTGCATGTCAGGAGCCTAAACAAGTTTTGGTGCTGTTTCTGCTTTATTGAGTTTCTTCTGCTCTGATGGTTCCCTCCTTGGAAAGTTGCAGGTATCTGTAAGGGCACTTGGAACTTTCAGAGATGTAGAAGGGAATTTCTAACCATCTGTGCTACTCTATCTCCCTCGCTTTATTGAAAAAGCAACTGGTTGGGCTTAGACCCTACAGGTAGGTGAACCCAGAGCTGGCCACAGACTTCGATCTTAATTCATTCCCCTTTCCATCTTGCTCCATCCCCTTCCTCTCTGTATCACCTTCTACATCTTTCTTTATTCTGAAGTTAACTTTCACATCTGTTGATCTTAAATGGGCATGGAGGGTCTATGTTAGAAATTAAGACCCAAATGTAATTTTTTTGTTGTTGTAGGATGCACTGTTTCCTCTCATTGAAGCAATTTAAGAATTACTGAGACTGTAGAAATATGTTTCTGCAAGTAATACATCGAGAATGGCTGGGAATGCATATTTCATAACATTTCAAAATATTTTCCTGCTGCACTTGATGTGTACTTGCATAGACCATTTGTGGTGGAAGGTGCAACTCACAAGAGTCATCATAAAAAGTAAATTTAAATTTAGATCCTCTCTGCTTGGGTAACTCCTGAGTTGTTCGTTTTCTGTCTTCCATTTCCTTTGTGAGATCTATACACTAAGGGAAGAGTTTAATTATATAAGACATTTGAGCCATGCATAAGATGATGTGAGGGGAAACGTGAAGCTACCCCTTGGAGTTATGTTTATATGATGTCCTTAATTAATTTTGAGAGCAAAGAAGTTATTTACATAATACATAGTAAAATTTTAAAAAGTTTTACATACAGTACAAAAACACTAAGACTGAAGGAATCTAAATCATACAAGTAGAAATCTAGGAGCATATTGTTCTCTTTTTGAAAGATAATTGTGCTATCTAATATTTTACAACAAACAAATAACACCCAGATCGGCAGACAGAACCAGCTGCGATTCAGTGGGCGGAGCTTGTGGAGAATACTTTCTAGAAGAGTGTAGGTAACCTTAATCTTACCATAGCATAAATACCTTCACATTTTTACTCTAAATAATGACATATAAGTTTCATGCTTTGTTTTATTTATTTAGTTCCTGTTACAATTGAAGAAGAAAAATCAGAGGTACTTACTTTACATGGTGAAGGTTTTAAGACTATTGCAGCAACACGATATGAAACATTGGCAGCTATGACTGATTTGGCCATAATGAACTGTCAACTATATGGAAGAAATGCACTTAATCTTAAGGTATGCTGGATAGTTTTACTTACATTATCCTGATGTATTATCAATTATTTTTTTGCTTTAGATTTCCCAAATTAGGCAAATTTCCATGATACTGAAAGAGCCTTTCCTGTTGCAATAGAAATTTCTCAGGAGCACATTCAAATTACATCTCTAAACCTATCTGTCCCAGTTTTCCTGAAGTCCACCAATTAAGTGGTGGTAGGGAAAGGGGAGAGAGAGAAGTGCCCCTTTTCTTTTTCTCTGAGTGAGTGGGCACCCTGTTAACCTCAGGGCTCTGGGCCAGACTCAAAGACAGTGTAGTCTGCTAGGCTGTCTCTCCGGCTATATCAGCGGTGGCACCGGCCACTGCAGTCTTATCTCACCTTGCTCTCCAGAGCTGGCGCTTTCTCCGGCTCTCAGCTGCTGGCGTTGTGTGTCGTGGCTGTGCTCTTTGCTGTGCGTCTGCACCTTCCACACAGATCCACAGCATCTCTCCTCCTCCCTCAGAATCTCCACTGCTGTTTTCCCTTCAACTCTCCCCTGAGAAGGCACTTTCTCCACTTTTTTTCCACTATTTTCTAATAGCCTAGAGCAGACCGCCCTGTCACTATTTTACCTCTTGGAATCTTCTGTATTTCTTCTTTCAAGAAATATCTATTCAGATATTTTACCTATGTTTTTTTTTTTTAAGATTTTTTAATTTATCTGTAAGGCAGAGTGACATAGAGAGGAAGAGAAAAAGACGAAGAGAGATCTTCCATCCATTGGTTCACTCCCCAAATGGCCAAAACAGGTAGGTCTGGGCTAGACCAAAGCCAGGAGCTAGAAACTTCATCCTAGTTTCTTACATGTGTGGAAGGGGCTCACACACTTGGGCCATTATCCACTACCTTTTCAGATGCATTAACAGGAAGCTAGATCAGAAGTGGAGCAACCAGGATTAGATCAAGCACTCCAAAATGGGCTGTGCTTGACCTATTGTGCCACAAAGCTGGACCCCTTTGCCCATTTCTTAATTGGAGTATTCATTTCTTTGTTGTTGAGTTTTTGAAATCCTTATATATTTTTGCCATTGATCCTTTCTCAAATGAATAATTTGGAAATATTCTGTTGGTTCTCTCTGCACTCTGTTGATTGTTTTCTTTGCTGTGCAGAAGTTCCTTAGTTTGTTATAATCCCATTTATCTCTTTTTGCTTTTATCACCTGTGTTTTGGGCATCGCCTATATTGATGTCTTGAAGTGTTTCCTCTATACTTTCTTCTGATAGTTTCATAATTCCGGTTCTTATATTTATATTTTTAATCCATTTTGAGTTATTTTTGTTAAGGTTGTTAGAGGTGAGAAGGGTCTTGCTTCAATCTTCTGCATATGGATATTCAGTTTTCCCAACGTCATTGATTTAAGAGGCTATTCTTTTTCCGTTTATTGTTGTCATCTTTGTCAAAGATAAGTTGATGACAGATGCATGAATTCAATTCTGAAATCTGTATTCTGTTCCATTGGTTTATGTGTCTGTTTTTAATCCAGCACAATTTTGGTTATGTTATAATAGCTTAATAGTAAGTCTTGAAATACAGTCTTGTGATATCTCCTTTTCCTTCAGGATTATTGTGGCTATTTGTGGTTCTCTGTGCTTTCATATGAACTTTAGAATTTTTTTTCTAGTTCTGTGAAGAATATCATTGGCATTTTGATGGGGATTATATTGAACATGTAAATTGTTTTGAATACTATGGACATTTTAATAGTATGAATTCTTCCAACTGATAAACATGGAAGGTACCTCCATTTTCTGTGTCTTGTGTATTGTCTTTTATTATTAGTGGTTTGTAATTTCCACTATAGAGTTCCTTCACATTGGTGGTTTTGTTTGTTTGTTTGATTTTATTTTTTTAACATTTTATTTGTTATACAAACTTCAAGCATGTCATGTATACAAAAGTAGTGATTCTTCCCACCCTATCCTCCCTCCTGCCTACCCTCCTACCCTTCTTCTTCCTCCTTCTCTGATGTTTTACAAAGATCAATTTTCAGTTAACTTTATACTCATAAGATTAACCCTACACTACATAAAAATTACACTAAATAGTATGAAGGGAAAAAAAAAAAAAACTACTGTTCCTCAACAGGCAAGTCAAGGGCTGTAAACCATCATAGAATGTCAAAATGTCAATTTCATTCCTATGCATTACACTTGATCAGGGTGTGTGTGTTTTTTATGTATTGTTAGATTTGATTTGCTAGTATTTTATTGAGAATTTTTACCTCTAGTTTGGTTGTTGCTATTATGGGCTTGTTTGGTTTGGGGATCAAGGCAATGCTACTCTCATAGAATTAATCCATTTCTTCTAGGTTTTTCAATTGTTGACCCATAGTTATACATAATAGTCACTAATGATTCTTTGTATTTTTATGGAATCTTTGTGATATGCCCTTTGTCACTTCTGATTTTATTTATTTGAGATTTCTCTCCTTTTTACTTAGTCTACCTAAAGGTTTATCTTTAGTTTTTCAAAGGTTTATCTTTTCAATGAACCAACTCTTCATTTAATTCATCCTTTGTAATGTTTTCTTAGTTTTTATATCATTTATTTCTACTCTAATCTTTGTTAATTCTTTCTATCTACTAATTTTGGGCTTGGTTTGATCTTATTTCCAGGTCCTTGATTTTTTTGGAGGAAGGTACACATATTTATTACTATAAACTTTCCTCTTAGTACTGCTTTTGTCATAGCCCATACATTTTTATATGTTGTTTCCACATTTATTGGTTTCATAGAAGTTTTAAATTAAACTTTGGTGTCTTAAATGACTTATTCTTCATTTGGAAGTATAATGTTGGTTATCCATGTATTTGTATAATTTGTTGTGATTTCTAATTTTATTCTATTATGATAAAAAGATGCATGATATGATTCTGATTTTTACATTTATTTATTTTACATTTATTTTATACACTTATTTTGAAGCCCAATAATATGGTATATCCTAGAGAATATTAGGTGAAAAGAATATGTATTCTGCATGTGTTGTATGGAATGTTCTATAGTTTCTGTTACATCTATTTCATCTATAATGTAGCTTAACTCTGCTGTTTGTTGATTTTTTTTTTTGTTTGAGTGACCTGATTGTTGATGAAAGTGGGATGTTGAAGTCTCTCCCTATTAATCTATTAGGGTTTATCTTTCCTTTTAGAACAAATAATATTTGTTTTAAAAAATTGGGTGCTGTAGCATGTTGTGTATTTGCATCTACTATCATCATATCTTCTTGTGAAATAGGTCCCTTGAAAATTATATAGTTAATAATTTTCTTTGTCTCTTTTACAATGTTTTTCTTTTTTCTATTTATTTATATATATAAAGAGAACAGATTTCAAGTATTCAATATATACAACTTTAAGCATGTAATAATATATCCCACTCTTCCTCCTTCCATCTTTCCTCTGCATTCATTTTTTTTCTTTTAATTTTTGTGATAACATAATTCAAATTTACTTTATAATTATAGAATTAATTCTCCACTAAATAAAGAATTCAACAAGTAGAAAGTAGAAAAACCACAGTCCTGCAGAAGTATAGACAAGGATTATAAACAATAGTAAAATCTCAAGATGTCAATTTCATTCATGTACATTACATTTTTTATACTCTATATATTGGCTATAAATCCATGAAAACATTTTTTTTCTAAAATCTGTTTTGTCTAATGTAAGTAGAGCTACCACTCTTCACTTTTTTTCCATTAGCAAGGAATATCTTCTTCCATGCTTTCATTTTAGTCTATTTGTCTTTACTAGTGATATGAGTTTCTTATAGACAGAATATTGCTGTCTTATTTTTATGCATTCAGTTTAAAACCATGCATCTATTTTTTTTTAGGGGTTGGCATCCCATGTGAATACCAGTTCAATCCTACCTGCTCCACTTCCTATCCAGTTCCCTGCCAATGCCACCAGAAAGGCAGAAATTAACTAAAGTCCTCGGGCCCCTCTACTTGGTAGACACAGATGGTGTTTCAGGCTCATGGCTTAGGCCTGGCCACACGCCAGACGTTGTGGCTATTTGGCTATCGGTTGGTGGAAGGTCTCTTTCTCTGTCTCTCCTCTCTCTGTCACTCTGCCTTTCGGAATAAATAAATCTTTTTTAAAAAGTATTTTTCAGTTTTAAAGGCACAATGACGGAGAGAGTGAGGGACAGAGAGAAAGGGGGAGAGAGTAAGATATCTTCTACTCACTGCTTTACTATCCAAATGGCTACTTCCCAAATGGCTATGGACAGGGCCATGCTGAAGCCAGGAGCCAGGAACTCCATCCTGGTTTCCCACCTGGGTGGCAAGTGCCCAAATACTCAGCTAGTCTTCTGCTGCCAGCCCTAGTGCCTTCGCAGAGGAGCTGGGGCTTTAACCTGTGGTCTGATATGGGATGCTGGTGTTAAAAGTACAGGCTTAACTTGCCACACCACAGTGCTAATCCCAGTCTGTACCTTCCAATTGGGGAATTTAGTCCATTTACATTCAAAGTTATTGTTGATGAGTAATGACAGACGTGTCATTTTTAAAAACCCTTATATTTTAATATTTATTGTTGTTTTTCTAGTAAATTTTATACTTTTATATGTTTTCATGATGGTAGTTAACTTTCTCAGTTTCTTTCTTATAGGATTTTTTTTTTTTTTTGGACAGGCAGAGTGGACAGTGAGAGAGAGAGACAGAGAGAAAGGTCTTCTTTTACTGTTGGTTCACCCTCCAATGGCCGCTGCGGCCAGCGCGCTGCAGCCGGTGCACCGCGCTGATCCGAAGCCAGGAGCCAGGTGCTTCTCCTGGTCTACCATGCGGGTGCAGGGTCCAAGAACTTGGGCCATCCTCTACTGCACTCCTGGGCCACAGCAGAGAGCTGGCCTGGAAGAGGGGCAACCGGGACAGAATCCGGTGCCCTGACCAGGACTAGAACCTGGTGTGCCGGCACCGCAAGGTGGAGGATTAGCCTATTGAGCCACAGCGCCGGCCATCTTATAGGACTTCTTTATTCATCCTTTGTAAAACTTGTCTGGTGGTAATAAATTCTTCCAATTTTTGTTTTCCTTTATTTCTCCTTCATTTGTGAAACATAGATTTGAAGATAAAGTTCTGGGTTTGCATATTATTTTCATTCCATTCCCTCCTGGCCCATAAATTTTCTATTGACACTCTGCTGTTATTCTATTGGGGTTTCCTTTAATTTGACTTGGTGCTTTTTCTCCTGTAGGTTAGAGGTTCTATCTTTGTATTATACTTTTGAGAGGTTGGCTTTAATGTGTAATAGTAAGGATCAGTTATGGTCCATGTTCCTATGAGCCTCCTGTACTGGGACTGAGATGTTCCTATGAGCCTCCTGTACTGTGCTGGGATGGCCACATGTTTCTCCAAAGTAAGAAACTTTTCATCTACAATTTCATTGAAGAGGTTTTCTATACCATTACTCCTTTTTTCTCTTTTATGGTTTCTCACAATTTGGAATTTTTTTTCTAGTCCAATTTCCAACTTATGCAACTGGGAAGATAGCAGAAGATGGCCCAAGTGGTTGGGCCCCTCTCACTCATGTGGAAAACCAGGATGGAGTTCCTGGATCCTGGCTTTGGCCTGGCTCGGATCAGGCTATTGTGGGCATTTGGAGAGTGAACCAGAAGAAAATCTCTATCATTCTCTCCCCCTACTCCGTGTGTGTGTGTGTGTGTGTGTGTGTGAGTGAGAGAGAGAGAGAGAGAGAGACTTTTCCTTACATATAAATAAATCTTAAAAATAAAGAAAAAGAAAATTTGCTTGTTTAGTGGTATCCCAATGGGAGATCCAAGATGGCTGAATAGCAAGAAACTGCACTGACTTCAGCCACAGAAAGCTAACAGGAGAACAGAAAGAACCACATTCCCGTGGAGCTGACTGACGGAATTTTCAGTAGAGAAGTGACAGGACAGAAGAGAGACCCTTGTGGGTCAGTGAGGAAAGAGACATGCTTGTGCCTGAACTGCCAGCCAACTTTGCATCCACACATCTGTCTGGCAAATACCATCTTCCTAAGACAAGGTAAGATGAGGTCATTATGTCACCTCACCGCTGGCAGCTTTAACTGAGAGAATTCTACAGTCCCTACAGTGACTTCAAGTCCAGCCTGGAGAGCTGACTGGGCTGTGGGCGGCTACTCTGCTCCAAGAAGGGAAGTCACATTGCCTTCCTCCCCACCCCACCCCCGAAAGTGCCTGTCTCAGAGGAGTACGGTGGAGTCCTGGCGGAAGCCTGCTCTGACTCAGCAGGCAGCACAGTTATGCTGCTACCAGAGCCTGGAGGAGAGGAGCATGGTTCAGTTCACATCCCCTAGTCCTGGAATTAGGGTTTTCGGTGTTAGGAGCCCTAAGACCAGTTTCATTCTTCCTGTATGACCTGATGAAGGTCCCATCCACATCGCATATTCCTAGAGCCATAGCTATCGGTGTCCAAAACCCCAGCATCACTTAGGCTTGCCAGTGGGACAAGGGGGCATCTCCCTTTGTGTCCCTCAGCACTAAGAATAAGTCCCTGGCTATCACAATCCCTAGTGTAACTGACATTCAGCTCTGTGGAAACTGAAGATACAAACCCTAGGGAGCTCACATTCCCCTCAAGTCACACTTCTATCCTTATGAACTGTAGCAGCCTTGTCCCACTGTCTCACTTATAGACAGAGCTGACATTGATTAAAGCAAAAGAAACTGCTCAGAGGTTGCACTCCTGGGCTCACCGAGAACCAAACCCAAAGCAACAAGCTCAGTGATGCCCTGCATTCCATCTAAACCAAACTTTTTTTCAACAAAAAGAAGGTGGAACTATTACACCAGATGCAGAGACATCAACGTAGGGACACAGGAAATATGATGAAATAAGTTAGCATGACATCTCCATAACAGCAAAATAGTTCTCCAGAAAAAATTCCTGATCTGAAGGAAATCTATGAAATGCCAGAAATGGAATTCAAAATAATAATTGTAAGGAAACTCAGTGTGATGCAAGAGAATACAAGTAGACAGATTAAATAAATGAGGAAAACAATAGGTGACGTGAATGCGACATTCTCTAAGGAGATAGAAATCATTAAAAAGAACTAAACAAGTTTCGGAGATGAGAACTTCAATCAATGAAATAAAAAGACAGAGAAAGGAAGAAGGAAGGAAAGTGGGAGGGAGAAAGGGAAGAAGGGAGAGACTATCATTATGCTCTTATAATTGTATCTGCAATTACTTTGACTCTCTTAAAAGCTAATTAAAATAATTTAAAATAAAAAATTAAAATATGATTGAGTGCTGTAACAGCAGAATAGACTGAGTGGAGGAAAGAATTTCTGATCTGGAGGACAAGACTTTTGAAATAACCAATCAGACAAAAATGAGGAGAACATAATTAAGAATGAAGAAAGCCTACAATTTTAAGCAACCAATTCTTCATATTATGGGGATCCCTGAAGAAGAAGAGAAGGAAACAGGCACTGAGAACCTATTAAATGAAATAGTAGTTGAAAACTCGAAAGTCTTGAAAGAGACACAGGTGTCAGATAGAGGAAGCTCAAAGGATCCCACACAGACTCAACCAAAAATGATTTCTCCAAGGCACACTGTAGTCAAATTGGCAAGAGTTAAGGACAAAGAGAGAATCTTAAAGAGAGTAAGAGAAAAGCATCAGGTTACATATAAAAGAAAACCAATTAGACCAAAGAACACTTCTTAGCAGAAACCCTACAAGCCAGAGTGATTGGAATGTTTATTTAAGGTCTTTAAAGAAAAAAAAAAAAAAGAACTTCCAACCAAGAATAGTATATCCAGAAAAGCTGTTCTTTAGAAGTGAAGAAGAAATTATTTCCCTGATAAGCAAAACTTGGAGAATTCACTAAACTAGACCAGCCTTACAAGAAATTCTGAAGGGAGTTCTACATTGGAAGTAAACATGAAAACACATAGCGCTATCAAATTCACTGACAGAGCAGGTACAATCAATAACCAACCAACAAAGTGACAGGTGTTAGTTCTTATCTGTCAATGCTAAGTTTTGTTGTTGTTGTTGTTGTTGTTTTGACGGGCAGAGTGGACAGTGAGAGAGAGAGACAGAGAGAAAGGTCTTCCTTTTTCATTGGTTCACCCGCCAATGGCCACTGCGGCCGGTGCGCTGCGCCCATCCAAAGCCAGGAGCCAGGTGCTTCTCCTGGTCTACCATGCAGGTGCAGGGCCCAAGAACTTGGGCCATCCTCCACTGCACTCCCGGGCCATAGCAGAGAGCTGGACTGGAAGAGGAGCAACCAGGACAGAATCTGGCACCCCGACCAGGACTAGAACCCAGGGTGCCGGCTGTGGGGAGCAACTGGGAGCAACTCGGACTAGACTAAGTTATTGGAATTAAGACTTATTCTATGCATCTGCTCTCCCACAATATGGCGCTGGGAGAGGAGAAAACAGCTTCTACGCAGCTGCCTCTTGCCAACTTGAGTGATGACCTCCAGGAGCTGATCCTGCTCCTGATTGGAGGAGAGCAGCGTACTCGGCATGTGGGCAGCTGGTTGGGATTGGCGGAAGAGGACTATAAAGGAGGAGAGAGACAACATGCACCAGGAACATCTAAGGGGAACATCTATCTGAAGGAACACCTGTGCAGCCCCCGAGAGAGCCGGCTGGTGGTGTACCGCTCCCCCGCGGAAGTGGGGAATGTGGCAGGGGGAACCGCCCTTCCACGGAGGTGGAAGGGACGGTAGCCAACCCGGGAAGAACCAGCAGCAAACCCGGGGAGGGCCGAGAAGATGAAAGAACAGCGCAGGGTCCTGTGTTGTTCCTCCACGAAGACAGGGAGCGACAGCCGGCGCCGCAGGCAGAGGATTAGCCTATTGAGCCGTGGCACTGGCTTGTCAATGCTAACTTTGAAAGTAACTGGATTAAATTCCCCAGCCAAAAAATTTAGGTTGAATGAATGTATAAAAAAAAACAAGATCTAACTTTATGTTGCCTACAAGAAACTCACTTCACAAATAAATATACACATAGACTGAAAGTGAAGGGCTAGGAAAATATATACCAGGCAAATGGAAACCAAACATGAACAGAAGTGTCTATACTCAGGTTACATAAAACAGGCTTTGTGGGGAGCAACTCGGACTAGACTAAGTTACTGGAATTAAGACTTATTCTATGCATCTGCTCTCCCACAATATGGCGCTGGGAGAGGAGAAAACAGCTTCTACGCAGCTGTCTCTTGCCAACTTGAGTGATGACCTCCAGGAGCTGATCCTGCTCCTGATTGGAGGAGAGCAGCGTACTCGGCGTGTGGGCAGCCGAGTTGGGATTGGCGGAAGAGGACTATAAAGGAGGAGAGAGACAACATGCACCAGGAACATCTAAGGGGAACATCTATCTGAAGGAACACCTGTGCAGCCCCCGAGAGAGCCGGCTGGTGGTGTACCGCTCCCCCGCGGAAGTGGGGAATGTGGCAGGGGGAACCGCCCTTCCACGGAGGTGGAAGGGACGGTAGCCAACCCGGGAAGAACCAGCAGCAAACCCGGGGAGGGCCGAGCAGACAAAAGAACAGCGCAGGGTCCTGTGTCATTCCTCCATGAAGAGGGGGAGCGACAGGCTTTAACTGAAAAACTATAAAAAGAGACAAAGACAGACATTTGATATTGATAAATTGATCAATTGATATATTGATTAATTCAGTAAGAATATATAACAATCATAAATATATATGCACCCAATATAAGACCACCCAGATATGTAAAGCGAATACTATTAGACCTAAAAGGAGAGATAGACTCCAATAGTAGAGGGGAATTCAACAACCCACTGCCATCAATGGACAGATAGATCATCCAGACAAAAAATCAACAAAGAGACTTTGGAGCTGAATCATACTATTGAGCAAATGGACCTAACAGACATTTAAAAAACATTTCACCCAATAGCTACAGAAAACACATTCTTCTAATCAACATATAGGACATTCTCTAGGATAGACAATATATTGAGCCATGAGTCAAATCTCAATAAATTAAAAATGATTGAAATCATAAAATGTATCTTCTCAGACTGCAAAAGAATAAAACTTAGAAATCACCAACAAGAACAATAGAGCATTTAAAATTAAATGGAAATTAAACAATATGCTACAGAATGACAAGTGGGTCATCGAAGAAATTAAAAAGGAAATCAAAGTCTTTCTGCATTGCATCAAAATCTATGGGATATAAACAGCACTCTGGCCTCAGAATCAGCCCTTAAGGCATTCGGATCTGGCTTAAGAGCCCATGAGAGTATTTTAGGCATGGAAAGCCAAGACACTCTGGCAAAAAAAAAAATGACCTAAATGAGTGGGACCCCCGTGGAAAGAACAGGTCATCAAAGAAGGAGGTACCTTTCTCTGAAGGGAGGAGAGAACTTCCACTTTGACTATGACCTTGTCTAAATAAGATCAGAGCTGGTGAACTCAAAAGGCTTCCATAGCCTTGGCAACTCATGACAAGAGCCTAGGGTGATTACTGACACCATAAACAAGAGTGTCAATTGTTAAGTCAACAACAGGAGTCAATGTGCACTTACTCCCCATGTAGGATCTATGTTCTTAATGGGTTGTACAACGTGAATTAATGCTATAACTAATACTCAAATAGTACTTTACATTTTGTGTTTCTGTGTGGGTGCAAACTGTTGAAATCTTAATATATATTTATTAAATTGATCTTCTGTATATAAAGAGAATTAAATGAATCTTGATGTGAATGGAATGGGAGAGGGAGCAGGAGATGGGAGGGTTGTGGGTGGGAGGGAAGTTATGGGGGGGGGGGGAAACTGATGTAATCCAAAAGCTGTACTTTGGAAATTTATATTTATTAAATAAAAGTTAAAATTAAAAAAAAATCCATGGGATAAAGCCAAAGCAGTATTAAGAGGGAAGCTTATAGCAATAAGTGCTTACGTTAGATCTCACACAATGAATCTAATGATGCATCTTAAGGACATATAAAAATGAGAGTAAACCAAACCCCAACTTAGCAGGCAGGAAGAAATAATATTGGAGCAGAAATAAATGAAGTTGAAACAAAATATATGAAAGATCAACAAAACACAAAGCTAGTTTTTTTAGAAGATAAATGAAATAGAAAAACCTGTAGTCAAACTAACAAAAAAAGAGGAAAAACTCACATACATAAAATTAGAGTTGAAAAAGTAGACATTACAACCAACATCATAGAAATACAAAGTATCATAAGAAACTACTGAGAACAACTACATACAAAATTAGAAAACCTTGAAGAAGTGGATAAATTCCTGGATACATATAACATACTAAGATTTTCTAAATCAAGAAGTTATAGAAAATCTAAACAGACCCATAACAAGTAATGAGATTGAAGCATTCATTAAAAGTCTCCCATCAAAAAAAGGCCAGAACTGGATGGTTATTAGTATTCTTCCAACAATATTAGACTCCAGTAAGATTCCAGAGTAGAAACCTGAGCTCAGTGTGGGGCACAGTGGGTGATAGGAAAGAATTAAAAATTATAAATCCTGATCTATATCAGGGACTTATTAAAGGTACAGAATTTATATAAACAAAATTAATATAATACAGACTCGGTATATAAATGCTAAGAGGTTGTTAGTGCAATTCAAGGGACTAGGAAAGCCCCCACATTCCTTATACTATTTAGTTCTTCACAACTTTCCATGGCAGCAACAGAAAACAGGTTTTATGACGTGATGGAAAAGGTAGCTCCCTGGGCACTACAGTGGGGTGGGCCTTGTGGTATACCCACTGCTTTGGGACTCCCTGAGGCAACACGCAGCCCTGGACACACTCTAAGTCTGTTCTACTTATTAAGAACACACAATACTGTGTACCAGTGACAACCTAGTTTCATGATGTACCAGTGAGCAAGACAAACAAAATGCCTACTTCATGGAACTTATACGTTGGTGGGGTAAGATCACACATACATACATACGTACATACGTAGACACTTATGTGTAGTATTTCTTGTGGTGATAAGAACTGTGAAGAAACAGTGGAAGGTACAGACGGGGCACTGGTTTGAAAAGTTGCTTTTTATGATACACTGTCAGGGAAGACCTCTCTGGAGGAAGTGTTACCAGACAGCTGATGATAAGCAGTCAGCATGGTGTGGCCATTGGGGTTAGTGGTTAAGATACCGGCTAGGTTGCACATCCCATAGCAGAATACCTAGGTTTAAGTCTTGGTTCCAATTCTGACTCCAGATTCCTGCTAATGTTGACCCTGAGAAGCAGTGGAAATGGATAAAATGATAGAGTCCCTGCTACCCACGTGGGGAACCCAGATTGAGTTCCCAGCTTCTGGTTTTAGCCTGGCTCAGTCTGGGTTATTGAGGGCATTTGAAGAATAAATCAGCTAATGGGGGCATGCCCTCCCTTTCTCTCTAATAAAGTTTTTGTTGATGTTGTTATTTTCAAAAAAGCATGGCTTGGAATTTGGAGCACCAATTAGAGTGCTGCTTGGGACACTTGCATCTCCTATTGGTACCTGAGTTTGGGTCCTGGCTCTGCTTTCCATTCCAGTTTCCTGCTAATGCACACCTTTGTAGGCTGCTAATGCAATCCTAGGAGATAATAGGTGATGATGACTCAAGTGGCTGAGTCCCAGTCACCCATGTGGGAGACCCAGATGGAGTTCCTGGATGCTAGCATTGGCTTGGCCCATCTCTCTCTCAACAAACATTTATTTCTCAGTTTTGCAGGCTGAGATCAAAGTGGAAATCAGTTAAGTTCCTGGTAAGCATTTTCCTGCCAGATGGCTACCTTCTTGCTGAGTCATCAGATGGCAAAGGTAGAGAGTCACTTTCTGTTCTTAGGAGAACACTAATTCCATTATGGGGTCCCTGGTAGTCTCATTTATACCTAAGCACCTCTCAAAGTCTTATTTCCAAATAGATTACAACTTTAACATATGAACTTGGAGGGAACACAATCATTCAGTCCGTAGCAATGCATACATTTCTCTCAATCAGAAACTGATGTATTTAACATGAAATTTTAGGAAAATATTAGATTAATAAATAAATAAATAATAGAGAAATAGAAGTATAGACATAAAAAATGAACAGAAGAGATAATATAAAACAGACTAAATTACTTATATTTCAGCATGTAGTGGGTACTCAATAAATATTTGCTTGTTATTGATTGAAATAAAACAGTCATGTATATAACACTATACTCACCCCATACATAAATATTTAGTAGTGTTTCTAATTTATTTGTTACTTAAGAAAGTATTATGACAGGATAAAAAAAGAGTGGAAAATGGATATAGGCTTGCTAGTGTATCATATCAAATATTTTATTCACATTGTATACTCCTTTTTTCCACTCATATAAAATATTTTGTGCATTGTTAATGATTAACATCTTCTCTCTTGCTCTTGTCACTTTATTTTAGGGCTTTTTTCTCTTGAATTGTCCAGACTTGACATGTTTGGCCTTCCAATTGATATACCTTAATTTATCATTTAATGATCTCTATCACTTTCCCACAGAAGTAAGTCCATTTTTATTACCATATATATTACTATACTTGTTATTGTGGATAATAATCATAATAAAATAGGTATCTTATGAAACCCTAAAGTTATTATTAAGTAAATATGGTTTTGGATTGCATTCAAAAAAAGCTATTTCAGAAGTATGAAAAGTTGGCCGGCGCCGCGGCTCACTAGGCTAATCCTCCGCCTAGCGGCGCCGGCACACCGGGTTCTAGTCCCGGTCGGGGCGCCGGATTCTGTCCCGGTTGCCCCTCTTCCAGGCCAGCCCTCTGCTGTGGCCAGGGAGTGCAGTGGAGGATGGCCCAGGTGCTTGGGCCCTGCACCCCATGGGAGACCAGGAGAAGCACCTGGCTCCTGGCTCCTGCCACCGGATCGGCGCGGTGCGCCGGCCGCAGCGCGCCGGCCGCGGCGGCCATTGGAGGGTGAACCAACGGCAAAGGAAGACCTTTCTCTCTGTCTCTCTCTCTCACTGTCCACTCTGCCTGTCAAAAAAAAAAAAAAAAAAAAAAAAAAAAAAAAAAAGAAGTATGAAAAGTATAGTAGTTCTTTCATAGGACCATGCATGATATAATCCTCAGAGACATGTTACAGTGTTATAGTCAGTCTCTCAAACATGTTCTAATAATTGTACAATGTATTTTAAATAATGTGTTCTAACTGAACAAAACCTAAGTAAGACTTCTATGTACTAATCAGAAACTTTAAAGTTAGTGATCAGATAATATTGAAACAAGTTTTCATTGTCATATGCCATATGCTAAAAGGATATTCTATTTAATAAAATGGATCAGGAACAAGTAGATATTAGAACTAGTTTAGTGTCATTTTAAATACATTAGCCATTATGAATATTTAGGGTATATTATGTCCTCTCTGTCTGGTTGTGCTTCATTAGTCACTGGATTATTGGTTGTTTTTTGAATTGATTTCCAGAGTGTTGGCTTTTAGTTGATTGATTTTAGTGAGTTGTCCTTATTCCTATTTTCGAACATGCAGTATTGAAAAGATATATTTTCCATACTTTCCGTATAATTTTTTTTTCAGTACCAGGAAGAAATGCTTAAAACCAGTTTTAGTAACTTGAAAAATTGACAGGAATTCCCAAGAGATCTTAATTCTTCACACTAATTTAATCTTTCTTCTAAGTAGACAGAGATAATGTGTAAATACAAAGGAACTATTTAGATCTAAGAAATAAAGTGAAATCTGTGAAATTTGACATTAAGGTGCAGACCTATGTTGCATAACTATAAATAAAATGTGTCAATGAGGATGGCAATATCCAGGCATAGAAGGGTTGGCTAATGATGTTCAGTTGTTAGCATGATGTAAAGGCATGAGAGGCAGAATGACACAAAAGGAGAGAGAGAGAGAGAGAGAGAGATAGAGATAGAGAGAGAGAGAGAGAGAGAGAAAGAAAGAAATATCTTCCAAATGCCGCAGTAGCTAGGGCCGGCCCAGGATAACATCAGGGAATAGGAACTCCAAAGGGTCTGTAGCATGGGTTTTTGGGACTCAAGCACTTGGGCCATCATCTACTGCTTCCCAAGCAGGAAGCTGGATTGGAAGCAGAGGTGAGATTCATTCTGGGCTTTCTGGTATGGGAGATGCACTCCAAGAGATGGCCTTAACCTGCTGCACCACAGTGCCCTCCCTGCTTTCCATCTTAAGTATGTCCCATCATAGAAGACTAATTTCATGTAAAAGTCAAGCTGTGCAATCAGGCAAAGCATGGAGTCTGATAAAATAGTTTAGGGCAAGAGAATGTAGCAGCAGCAATATTAAAGAAGAAGGTTAGTATAACAAATGCTATGGACACATTCTCGCTGTCCTTTCTTCTCTCAGCTTCTCTAAAAGACATAAAGTCATATATAATAATAATAATTGTTTTTTGTTAAGTCTGAAACATATATGGATGAAGACTGAATAACAGTTATATCAAAAAAGGATTACTCCTGAGCCAAGGGTATTGGTGTAAAGTACTTGAGTTATCTCACCTTATCACACACATTTAATGCTGGTCACTTGGTTTCGAGGTTTTTACCAAAGTTGTTTATTGAGATATATAATATAATCAGTTAATGTTGCTATATTGATTCTCTACATTAGTTCAGAGTTTATAAAATGTAATGAGTAGGGGTTTGCATACTTTATCATTCTACTCATGTTAGTTTCTCTTTTATGTTCTCCAGGTATTCTGCCTTAAAAATTTACAAGTACTGAAATTGAGAAATAATCCCATCAAAGAAATTCCTTCTGAAATCAAACAACTTAAATTCCTTAGAATTTTCTGCATTTCCTTTAATTTGATTAGCAATCTTCCACATGGGTAAGGTTGATAGTCTAGAATTTTAACAAACAGAAAATAGAGTTCATAATTTAGAAAGGGATCCATTTCATTTTAAAAGCACCTGGCAGAGTTTTGGCTATTTAGTAATTCTTATTCTGTTTTAATTAGCTTTTTCTTTTCTTATTGTGGCATTAAAAATATACTCACCAGCTATATAGATGGCAATTAACATGAGTCTAGTGAATACATACCAAGAAACCTGTTATCTGAGTAGGTATGAAGTGAACACAAATCTTCTGAAGCACTTCTGGGTGTGAGCTCTGCATACATTACGTAGCCTTTTTCATATTGGAAGAAAAGCAACGAAATTTCAATTAGGAAATCTAGACCTCTGACTTAAGTTGATGGTAATTACTTACTTGCTCTGCAGAAAATAATTTAACTGTTCTTGTTCTCAGTATTTTAGTTTATAAACTAAGGAGATTGCCCATTCGAGTATCTACGATCCTTTCCACCCTGGTAGGAGTGTTGGGATATAAGAAATGGATTTCTTCTTACATGTGAACTAATAATTATTTAACTCCTAATGAAAAATTTAAACCAAACCTTAACCAAATGCCAAAGCATGATACTTATTTTAATTATATTTTAACTAATTGAATGTGAGTTAAAAACAAAGGGATGAGGACTTATAAATAGTTAAATAATATTTTGAAAAAGGAGATTCTCTTGGTGATTATGGAAGTGCATCAAAATTAATTTATGAAGATGTTCTTCCAGCACTGTTTATAATTAATTATCCAACGAATTGGGCATTCACATTCCACATACTGAGTTATTTAAGACATTGTATAAAATAGTATACAATTTCTGCATAAAATATATATACACATCACACGTTACACAAAGCATATATAAAAAGAACAAATATACACTAAATAAGTAAGAATGCTGAATTATGAGTATTTTACTTCAGTTTGACTTATTTATATTTTTCCATAATAGCATAAATTTTATTTTTTCTGCACCAATACTACTCACATAGCCATTTCACTAAGAAAACTTTATTTATTTTTATTGGAAAATGGTGGAGTTTTTTGTTTTGAAGATTTATTTATGTATTTGAGAGTCAGAGTATAGAGAGAGAGAGGACAGACAGATAGAGAAAATTTCCATCTGCTGGTTCACTCCCCAAAAGGCCACAATGAGGCTGGGCCAGGCCAAAGCCAGGAGCCAAGAGGGTTGCAAGTACTGGTGCCGTCTTCTGCTGCTTTTCCAAACACATTGACAGGGAGCTGGATTGGAAGTGAAGCAGCCAGGTCTCAAAATGGTGCCCATATGGAATGCCAGCGCTGTAGACAGCAACTTAACTCACTGTGCCAAAGTGGTGATCCCTGGGAAATGGTATTTAAAGGCCAAGATCTGGGTGTTATTGCTATTGGGTGTCATTGCTATTGCAATATCATTGGTTCTAGGCCCTTACAGAGGTAATATGTGAGATACTTCAAAAAGTTCATGGAAATATGGAATTCAAAGGTAATTTTATTTGATACAAAAAATTTTAAAATCCAGGGTTGCTGCCACTTGCCGTGCCAACATCCCATATTGAATTGCTGGTTTGAGTTCTGGTCCCTGCACTTCCCATCTGGCTCCCTGCTAAGGCACCTGCTAATACACCTGGAAAAGCAGCAACAAATCGCCCAAATACTTGGTCCCCTACCACCCATGTGAGACCCAGAAGGAGGTCTGGGCTCCAGGCCTTTGCCTGGTCCAGCCCTAGCCATTGTGGCTATTTGGGGAATAGACCAATGGATGAAAGGTTTTTTTTTTTCTTTATTTCTCCCTCTCTGTCACTATGCATTGCAAATAAATAACATAATTTTTTTAAACACATGCATAGAGTTGTCCATAATGTGTGTTTTCCAAAAAATTTTTGAAGACCTCTCATGCATAGTTATATCAATCTGTATATACACACATATCTTTAATTATACATATGTACAATACACAACTACATAATATACACAGAAATATGTATATGTACATATATAGCTACATATGCAGTACCTAAACATGAATTCATACTAGATAATCTATAACCATAATTACATACTTTAAATAATCATAACTACCATTTAAACAAAATGTAAAAATGATCAAACTAAAAAATTAACATAACTAAAGGGTCAACATTATGTTCATTACTTAGAGATTGTGCAAATTAGTATGAACTATTGGTTACAATCAAAAGATTCTAAGGATTTATTTTTCAAAATTATCAGCATTTCTGAAATAAAGCACTATATTTTTAATTGAACATAGGATTGACCAACATGCATTCCCAAGGAAGACTGATATAATCTTGAAGTCAAGAATGAAAAATGGGGGCTGGTGCTGTGGCATAGCAGGTAAAGCTGCAACCTGCATTGCTGGCATCCCATATAGGTGCCAGTTCGAGTCCCAGCTGCTCCACTTCTGATCCAGTTCTCTGCTGATGTGCCAAGGAAGGCTCCTCACTTCAGCCTAGCCAGTCAACATGACACCCAGATTTTTAGCTAGAGTCAAGTAATTTGGTCATATAAAATATGTTTATTGAGTATTTCCTAAGTACTAGGCTTTGCTGGAAGACTTAGGTTGGGATTTTTCCTTATGGGGTTCTGAATCCAGGGCAGGATACGGATTTTTTTGAGGATTTATTTATTTGAAAGGCATAGTTACAGAAAGAGAGAGAAGGAGAGGCAAAGAGAGTTCTTCCATCAACTGGTTCACTCCCCAAATGACCACAAAAGCCAGGCTGCGCTAGGCTGAAACCATTAGCTTCACTGGGTCTCCCATGTGGGTGTAGGTGTAGGGTGTAAGCCAGGCACATTAACAGGGAGCTGGATCAGAAATAGAGAATCTGGGACTCAAACTGGCACCCATATTGGATGCCAGCATTGCAATGGGTGGTCTAATCCAGTATGCCACTATTCTGGACCCAGGATACAAAAATTTTAACAAATACCAAAATAAATATAAAACATTCTAACTGAAAATCATAATAAAGTTGCAGAGGAAATATGAATTAAATTGAGTCAGTAAGAAAGCCATGTGTGAAGAAAAGGCATTTCGGTACAAACTATTAGTGTAGGTGAAGAATAGGGGAAAATGTTCATGCAGTGCAAAGAACCTGTGGAAGGCAGGTAAGAGTTTGGACTGACAGAAGCTGACAGAAGGCTGACAGAAGGCTGACAGAAGCACAACATGGCCAGGTCCAATGAGATGACCATAAGTGAAGCTCAAGAATTTGATGGAGACCATATCCCAGGCAGTTTTGGAGGTCATAGGAGGAAATGTATGTTTTCTTTTATGTGCCATCTTCTTTGAAGATATAATTAGCTAAATTAATATGAGGTCATACTGGATTAGGGTGACCCTAATGATGAGGTCACACTGAATCCAGTGACTGGTATCGGGACTCCTGAACTGGGAAAGAATAAATTTCCATTATTTTAGAGATACTTTGTTATATAGGCCTAGAAAACTAATACAGTAACCAAGAGAAAAATATCTAAATGATATTAGCATTTTTTCAGGTGCATTTTTCTACATGGGACTGTGTTTGGGACCAGCCTCGTGGCCTAGCTGGAAAAGCCTCTGCCTGTGGCGCTGGCATTCCACATGGAGACTGGTTCAAGCCCAGAATATTCCACTTTCAATCCTGCTCCCTGCTAAGGGGCCTGGGGAAGCAGTGGAAGATGGCCTAATTTTTTGGGCCCTTGCACCTATGTGGGAGACCTGTAAAAAGCTCCTCGCTCTTGGATTTTGCCTGGCCCAGCTGCAGACTTTGCAGCAGTTTGTGGAGTAAACCAAGAGATGGAAGACACCCCCCCTGCCCTGTAACTTGCCTTTCAAATAAAGAAAATGAATATTTTTTTAAAAAAGAGGGACTTTATCCACTTCAAACATCTCAAGCCAGTCTTAATGGCTAGATGACTAATTTTTACGAACTTTCATGGTAATTATACTATATATCATAAAATGAAATTTATATACATTTCAAGATATTAAAAAAGCATAGCTTCTCTATAGTATTACCTCTTTAAGTATTCTTTGCATTTATTACAAATATAAAATCATTTTTATAATTAATTTTCTCTTCATTTTTAAGGTTATTTTCCTTGTTTCATCTTGAGGAACTTGATGTTTCCTACAATGAATTTACCTTTATTCCAAACGAAATCCACAGACTCAGGTATTTTGCAAGCCCCTGAAGATATTTTTGGTTTAGATTGTGAGGGACAAAATTGAGTCCTTTCATTTACTTAATAGCCATAAAATATAATATGTGAATCATGGAGTTCACTAAAAATGTAATTTAGTAATTGGTGTGCAGCATTTGTAAGGAATAACATCTTCAGACATTACTTGGAGGGCACTGCGGATGACCACTTAGCAGAATGACAAGCTCCTTTCATCCCTTGTACCATCTGCTCCTGTGGCTCTTACTCATTTCGTTATTTTCTGGAAGGAGAAGAAATACATAAGCACAAAATACTCCTAATATACTGTGTACTTTATTTTGTTTTAAACTTTTATTTATTTATTTATTTGAGGTGCAGATGGGGGTAGTAGGAGAACGCTCCCATCCTCTGGCTCCCTATCCAAATGCTGCAGCAGCCACTGCTGGGTAGGGCTTATGTCAGGAGCCAGGATTCAATCTAAGTCTCTCACATGACGGCTGGAACCAATCAACAGAGTCAGCACTGCTGCTGCCTCTTGAGGTCCACATTAGCAGGAAGCTGGAATCAGAAGGCGCAGGCAGGACTCAACCCAGACACTTTGATGTGGGACAGGAGCACCTTAACTGGGGTCTGTCACTATGACCAAAGCCCATTCCACACAGTGTAAACTTAATGTTAAGCTCTGATTCTTTCTCATATTAATTTTTAAAAATCTGAAGCTCATCCGTGTCCTTCTGGGTCAGTATTACAATATCTTGATTATGACTTCAGAATAATTTTTAATAACTAAATTATTTTTCAATAATAATCTCAGCCATTCTATTTAGATTATAACCTTAAAGATCATTTAATATAATTCCTCCTTCAACACATATAAACACAAAGTTAGAATTTTAATTGCAATTACCTTGAGCTTACACATAAATTTTGAAGAATTTATTGTATTTTTGATGATAATAAATTTTTCCATTCTGAAGCACATTCAGATGCCCTCATCCCACATCGGAGTGCCTGGGTTCAAGTCCCACCTCCACTCCTGATTCTAGCTTCCTGCTAAGGCACAGCCTGGAGTGCAGCTGGTGATGGCTCAAGTGGTTGGGTTCCTGCCATGTTTTCTGGAAACTCAGAAGCATTCTCTTCTCCCAGCTTTGGCCTAAACCAGCCCTGGACATTGTGGGCCTTTGGAGAGTGACCCAGAGGAAGGGAGATCTGTCTGTCTGTCTTTATCAATCTTTGTCTCATTGTTTATCAAATTAAAAATTCTGCATGTGTTTTATTGCTATTAAATATAGTACTAATTTTCAAGAACACTGGAGCAGAATTTTATTTCAAAATTATAAATTATATAAATATGTTTTAAATGTAGTCTTTTCATTTACAGATCACTTGACAAACTGCATATTGATGGGAATTATGTGACTTCTTTACCACCTGGCATTTTAAGGCTTAACCTGACAAAAATCCACTTGGAGAATACTTTCACCCTGCCTTATTTTTGGACAGAGAATTCTTTGAATAGTCCACAACGACTTACTCAAATTACTGCTTTGTTCATGCTCGTAAATAATATACACAAATTATATGAAAAGATTCCAGTGAAAGCTAAACTGTTACTAAAAAGGTAAGTAAATTCTGAAGTTGTTTTAACCAAAATACACTTCTGAGCATCCAAAATTCTCTTGGGACAGGCATTTCGCCTAGCATTTGAGACACTGTATCCCATATTGAAGTTCCTGGGTTTGACATCTGCCTTCATCCCTTGACTCCAGCTTCCTGCTAACGCAGACCCTGGAAGGCAGTGATTGGCAGCTTAAGTTGTTGGGTCCCTGTCACCCATGTGGATTGAGTTTCCAACTGCCAGCTTCAGCCTGGCCCAGTCCTGGCTGTCGCAGGCATTTTGTGGGTGAGTCAGCAGATGGGAACTGCATCTCTCTGCCTCTCCAATATACAAATAATTTTAAAAATTAATATGTTTTCATTACAGGCCCAAAGGATACTTTTTTTTTTTTTTGACAGGCAGAGTGGACAGTGAGAGAGAGAGACAGAGAGAAAGGTCTTCCTTTGCCGTTGGTTCACCCTCCAATGGCCGCCACGGCTGGCGCACTGCAGCCGGCGCACCGCGCTGATCCGATGGCAGGAGCCAGGAGCCAGGTGCTTCCAAAGGATACTTTTACAAACACACACACACATATACACACTCTGTTACAAAATCATACATATGATTCTCTACATTGCTTCTTCTGGTTCTTCAAGTGTAATAGTGCCGTGTGCATTTGGCCCTAGTTTCTAATATAATGAAGTTATTACTTAAGTCCAACGCGAAGTGCAGGTTGCTGGGGTATAACTGGCAGTGTCTATACAGCTGTGGCATAAATCTTTTATATGAATTCTTGAGTAACATAGAAGTAGGTCCTTCTGTTGTATAGCCCTAGGCACTCTAGATGATGGAACACGTTATTCCACTGTAACCTCACAGAGAACAGGAATACGGAAAGTATACATGAGTGACTTCTTTCCCTCTAATTTCAAAGACCATTGCCTGATCTCAAGACTAGGGTTTGCAAAACCCCCACATTTCATCTACACAGGTTTGTTTCTGATTCCTCTCAGAGGGTTTGAAATGATTTCTACTTAAATATTGATCACCAGTGCCTGAATCACTGATTTACCAAATATTTACTTTATGCTTAAGTAAAATGGCTTCCCAGGAATATATATATATATATATTACTAATATTGACTCAATAAAGGCAAATTCAGACTAATAGCCACTAGAGAAACTGAAAAAAAATTATTAAAGACCTATTACCAATGAAAAAGATCCAGGCCCAGAAGTTTTACAACTTTAAAGAATTCATATGTTGATACTCACGAAATTTGAACATGGTAAAGTATATAGTAAAAAAAAATCTCCAAGGACAAATGTTTTTTAAGAATAAAAACCTAATCAGTGAGTGGTTAATAGATAGGTGCCCATGAGATTTGGTTTCACCACAGGCAGAGGAATTAAAACTGAGATTCCCGAGTAAAATGTGAACCCAGCCAAAAAAGGGGTAAGAAATCCCAAATGAGTGAATGATGTCTCTCTCTCTCTGCAGAACAAATGTTTTTGAGAGGAATAAACTCAGTTTAGTCCATAAAAGGTCCATACAATCAAGTCCAAATGAATATTGTCTCACAAGTTAAAGAAATTTCCAATAGGCTGGCGCTGCTGCTCACTTGGCTAATCCTCCGCCTGCGGTGATGGCACTCTGGGTTCTAGTCCCAGATGGGGCGCCAGTTCTGTCCTAGTTGCTCCTCTTCCAGGCCAGCTCTCTGCTGTGGCCCGGGAAGGCAGTGGAGGATGGCCCAAGTGCTTGGGCCCTGCACCTGCAAGGGAGAACGGAGGAAGCACCTGGCTCCTGGCTTCAGATTGGTGCAGCGCGCCAGCCGTAGCGGCCATTTGGGGGGTGAACCAACGGAAGGAAGACCTTTCTTTCTGTCTCTCTCTCTCACTGTCTAACTCTGCCTGTCAAAAAAAAAAAGAAAGAAATTTCCAATACATGGGGAAACATGACACTAAGAATAAAAGTTACCCAAAACAATCAGCGGATACTAATCTCCAAACATGTGTGATATTGGCATTATTTAAAGACTATGCAATACTTTCTCAGAGTATTTCAAGAAATAAATATATTTTTAAAAATAGTTAAGAGATTATTGGGTCACTCTTGGTGGCGCAGCAGGTTAAGCTGCTGCTTTGGCTGCCCACGTTCCATGTTGGAGTGCCTGGACTGAATCCCAGGTATCAGCTGTTCCTTGCTTCTGCTCCACCTTCCTGCTGATGTCCTTGGAGGCAGCAGAAAATGGCCCGGCCCAAGGATTTGGTTTCCTGCCACCCTTGGTGCAGTTCCTAGCTCTGGGCTTCAGCCTGCCATAGCCTCAGCCATTGTGGGCATTTGTAGAGTGAACCAGCAGATGGAAATCCATCTCAGTCTCAATCAATCTCTCTCTCTCTCTCTCCCCCATTGCTTTACCTTTTTAATAAATAAGTAAATAAATAAATCTTTTAAAGAGATTTCCAGATATGATCAGGAAGATATGCAAAAGAAACTTTAAATGAAACAAAATTCTAGAAACAAAAAGTTTAATAATTGAAATTCACCTGGGGCATGGATGAAATAGTGTATTATATACAAATGACAAGAGACCTGAAGAAGTGATGATGAAGATGCAGACAGAGGTAAGAGTTAAGAGCGAAGAAGAAGAATCAGCATACACTGAGGGTCCCAGAATGGGAGACCAGAGACAATGCTTCATGAGATAATCACTACACAGTCTCAGAAGTGATGAAAGATGTGAATTCACAGACACAGAAAGCTATAACTCACAGAAAATTGGTTAAATGGTAGGAAAAAGCAAGTCTACAGATGGGTGATAAACATGAAGAATGCTCAATATCACCAGTAATAAGGGAAGTGCAATGGAAAATAGTAACAGTAGATTTTCTTTTTTAGCCTCCCTGTTTTATCATAATTAAAAGACTGGGAGCAGGCATTTGGGGAAGCAGTTAAGAAGCCTCTTGGGGTGCTTGCATCCCATATTGGAGTGCCTGGGCTGGAGACCAGCTCTATTATCAGTTCCAGTTCCCTGCTAATGTGCACCCTGGAGGCAGTAGTGATGGATCAAGCTGTTGAGTTCCTCCACCCAAGTGGGCTCCCAGCTTGAGCCTGGTCCTTTCCCTGGCTGTTGTAGGCATTTAGGAAGTGAATCACCAGATAATAGCTCAAGTTATCTTGCTGGCTGGCTTTCTGCCTCTCAAATTATTTTAAAATGCATAATGACCATCTTTCATAATGACCTTCTTTGACTCTTTTAGAAGTTTTTGTCGTAGAGTCTTCTGCTTTTTATATGAGTGTAGCTATATCTGCCCATTTTTGATTTCCATTTGCATGGATATCTTTTATTTATTTATTTATTTATTTGACAGGTAGAGTTACAGACAGTGAGAGAGAGAGAGACAGAGAGAAAGGTCTTCCTTCTGTTGATTCACCCTCCAAATGGCCACAATGGCTGGAGCTGTGCTGATCCAAAGCCAGGAGCCAGGAGTTTCCTCCTGTTCTCCCTTGTGGGTGCAGGGGCTCAAGCACTTGGGTCATCCATCA